>NC_134111.1:87290000-87662500 GCF_040939455.1 Microcebus murinus | reverse complement strand
CACTTCCTAAGCCAACTTCACACCTGAGCATGAGCAAGACGTCCAGGTCTTACAACTGGACTGCTTTCCTGATTAAGGGGTGATTTCCTGCTAGGAGAGGGACGCTGCCCAGTCTGGTCTCCCACTTCCCTCTTTTTTGTCCCACTTCTTCCTCCGTTCTTTCTCTCCACTGAATTTCAGCTTCCAGGGAGGTCAGATTCCAAAGCCCAGATAAGGGGAGGAGATTTCATGTCTTCTTAGCTTAGTAACCCCCAGTTCCCCCAAGCACACAATGTTCACACACAATGTTTACACATTGGGTTTGCTGCCTGCAGAGCTGGTCTCTCCCCACAACAAACCCTACAGGCCAAGGGCTGGAGGTGAAAGGAAAAGCCTGAAGCATATTCAAATCACAGTGAAACAGACTGCTTTCAAAGGGAAGAAATGAAAACAAGAGATCTTGCCATCTTTACTTCTTTTCTTTCATGCTTTTTAAATTTCTTGACTCATAAAAGCCCTTTACTTTTAAAAGACCTTTCGGTACTTTGCTTCACCCAATCTGGTATGAAAAAAAAAAAAGAAGGCATACACATTTATACAACCATGTGGCCCATGCTAATGAGTTCATGTTTTATCATGGATGTCTCCTAATGATCAAGGAAAAGCAAGAACTTACCCAGAGAAAATGCTCACCCTGCTTTCTTTCTAAAGACAAATCCCTCTGCATCAGTCAATGTCCAACCAAGAAGAATGAACACCACACTTGAGTGTCTAAAACGGAAAGATTTTAGCACAGCGAATTAGTTACCCAGGCGATGGAAGAGCCGAGAAGCCAGACGGGAGACAGGGGGCAAACCGAGGGGAGCAACAGCAGCATCAGGCTGAGGGAGGAAGGAGGAGAGGCAGTTATCAAAAAACCAGGGGCCACGGTCACCAGACAGAAGCTGGAGCCACAGCACACCAATCTAGTGGGATCTGCAATCCGGGGAGAGAGGCGGCTGCTGGAGAAACTGCCCTTTCTCCTGGGAAGGCAGAGGAGAAATAGCACGGTGTCCCTTTTCCCCTCTCCCGCCCTCCTTCCCATCTCCACCCAGTGCCTCCCCCTGGCTGAATACCGCTGCAGGCCAGTGCATCCGGGGACCTGGGAAACGCAACCGGAAGGGAAGGTGGTCAGCCCCTGAGGTGCAGCGCTGGGGAACTTAAAAGATGCTGCCGAAGATGGGCTCAAGACCCACATGCTCCTCTCACCTCCCCCCTCTGCCTGCCCCACTGCCCACATCCCTGCCCAACTGCGGAACAAGTGGGACGTAAATTCCGGAGGGGCTTGAGGCTGGTGCTGCAAGGAAAGGTGCCGGGCAGTACAGCTCAAGCTCACACCCAAATTCAGCTTCACCACGCCCTGACCCTGGACACCTTTTCCCCAGTCGCTAGGGCTGCCACCCTGTCCGGTTTGCACGTCCAGTGCTGGGACATGGGAAATGCAGTGAGTCCCGGGCAGAGCGTGGGATGTTGCTCGAGACCCACATCGAGAGCATTAAAGCTGAAGCTGGGCTAGGAGTGTGTTCGCACCTGGCGGCACAGGGGACTAAGACCCACGCCCTACCCAGAGCAGTGACGAGCCACGTGAGAGGGTACAGGATCAGAGAAGAGACATGGGGGGATCCTCCTGGATGGCCCCCGAAGGCTCCTTTTAAGCTTTTTCGGCAGCCAGATCTTGCTAAACACGTGCCCCTGGTGCCCAGCCCTGACCCCGCAAGGCTGGCACAAAGCCGGTGCGGCCAGAGGCCTCCGAGGACTGCTCTGTTCGGGAAAGCTCATGCAAGAGCCATGAATTTGCACTTGAATAATCCACTCAGGATGGAATTCAACAAATCGCAGCTAAATCCTCCTTTTGGCAAAATGTTTCCATCTTAATTATAACTATCATTGCTTGTATTACTGAACATGTCTTTCTCTGCTCTTAAAAACGGGAGGGGTCACATGAAGGGGAAGCAAAACTATAATCCAGAGGGATGGAGAATTATCCCTGCAGGGCGTAAAGGCTAAACAATGACGAAGGGGCTGTGAAGCGAGTGGGCACGGCCCCACGCCCGTAAACAGCGTGGTAGGAAGAGATGATTTGGATGCACTGGATAGGGGGGATTTAGGCAGAGGCAGAGATTCCTGTCCCTGGGGGAGGCCAAAAGCGCCACTAGGAGAATGGCAGGGAGGACCAGGTCTTGCCACCTGGGTCCGGGAGGCCCTGCCTGGGCAGGGGAGGGCTAAGGGCGCTGCCCACACGGCCCACACATCTATGATTCACTCGATGAGGCAGAGAGAACAGTCAAGCAGGATCTAAGCCTGCCCTGGCTCATGCGTCTGTCCTGCCTCTTGCTTGTTTTGTCACAGGAAGCAAATGATTTACTCCCTTAGAACCTCAGAATCCTCATCTGGAAAATGAGATAATTCATACAGCAATCGTTGGTTGAGCATCTACACGTGTCAGGCACTCTCCTAGGTGCTGGGAATACAATAGAGAAAGTGGTGTCCTTGCTCTCAAGGAGTTCCCGGCCTGGTGGGAGGGAAAGGTAATGCACGAGACAGAGCCAGGTAAGGAGGCCAGTGACGGAAGAAGGCTGTGAGCTGTTGTATACAGAGGGTCAGGAAGGAACTCGCTAAAGAGATGGCATTTGAACAGAGGTGGGAAAAGCGAAGGTAAGAGAGGTGCGTATTGTTCCAGCAGAGGGATCGGCAAGTTCAGACACCTGCGGCTTCAGAAGCATGTTTTATGAGAATGCTACAAAATATTAGCACAGTTTCCAGCACATAGTAAGCACGTAATCAATGTAAGCTATTACTTTGAAATTATAAACAAGGTATCCATAAAGCATTTCTGCTCAAGGTAGAGCAGCAAGGGTGGTAAAGGGTGGTAAAAGGATGAGCAACTCCTCTCAGCTGTGAATCCTTGTTCTTCCCCTACTCGGCATCTGCTTATAAAGACAGACAACGCTCTTAGCCTTCAGTTATCTTCGAAATACAAAGAGGCATAGCGCATGACAACCCAAACCATCAGATAACCCGAAATGCCTGACCACATTTTTAACAGATGACTTTGTGCAAAATATTTACTTGCATAGTTATGTTTTATTTACTCTAATATCATCAGGAGTCCATGTGTACAGAAGTCGGTATCAGATGCCAGGCATTCAATTTCTGGGTATGTGTTATTAGACAAGTTCCTCAGTCTCTCTGAGCTCACAGGGTTGTTAGGAGGATCAAATGAAATGGTGACTGTGGTGGCCTTTTGTGAACCGTAAAACTGCATTTGATTATTGCTGCATGATGAAAGTTGAGTGAGTCCTCTGAGCTCACAACCACAGTGGTGGTGGGACGCGGCCACCCACATTTTGGATGACTAGGAGAAGCAAGCCTGAGACCAACACTTGCCCCAAGGAAGTCGTCACAAAGCCAATCAGAGTCACAGGGGGACTCTTCTGTTTGTAATGCTCCCTGGATGAGAGTTGATGGCATTTGTTTAGATTGGCATTGAAAGGAGATCATTCTGTTGTGAATCCAAGTTGCTTAGAAAAGAGTTGATGACTCTGCCAACAATCTGATGGGAACAGGCACACACCACAGGGGGGAGAAGGGGAAAGACACTTTTCTCACTTTGCTACAGACGTTCAAACTGCAACGTGACAGCTGACGCAGGACATGGCTTCACAAGAGACTCAGTTCAGTGCTAGGACTACCAAGACTTTCAGGTGCTGCAAATCAGATTCTTCCCACAGCAGAGATCAGTATGTTCATTTCAGACATTCATCATTATTTTAGGATCACTAAATTTTGGAGCAGAAAGAAAGGAAGAGGCCTCTGAAAGTGAATCCTCCCTAAGTGCTAGAACTGAAAAGACCAACTAGAAGTTATAGACAGAATCACTGTGGCTCCACCTTTTAAGGACAATAATAGCTCCACAACATTCCAGTTTAGTGCTGGGCATAGAATATTGGGCCAAATAGGGACTGCACCTGAAAGTCAATTTAGTAATAATTACTGGCAGAAAAGGAAGGCAAAGAAGCACACAGAGGACCCATTTGAAATTCTTGAGAATTTCTCCCCCGCACACACCTTTCCTTTAAACCAGCAGAACTCTGGTTGGGTTCAGTAGGTCAGGTTGAATTGGGTTGGCCACCCACATATCTGTTCATTATCAGAAGTTCAAGGAGTGGGTTAATGCTCTCTGACAAAGTTGCAAGGGAACCCTCTACCCAAGCTTGATTCCACGCCAGTGAGATTGGTAGAGGACTCGCTGGAGTGGACGAGGTATATTCAGGTCTTCCAAGACCAGTGTTTCAGGCATTCTGAAGTCTCCTCGGTGTTTCTGAAGACACAAGTTCTCACATTAAATCCAGTCCCCATGACTCCCAGGCAAGTCCGTAGCCTTCTTTCCACTGGTCAGACAGAGGGTGATACTCAAGTTACAAAGCTCAAACTTTAATCAAACTTGGAGCAAGCACTGGTCTCCCATTAGAGAAATAAGAAAGGGAATATGATACCTGTGAATATGCCACCATGTTCTCCAAAGACCAGATACAACCAGGCTCGTTGAGCTGGCCAGGCAATGAGCCATAGTGTGCCCACCACGAATACATTCCTTTGAAAGAGGTTGATGTCATCCAGCCCTTTCCCACCACCTAAACCTCACACCATCCTCGGAGCTCATAGAAGGACAAGTGGCAGCTTTGCTAAGTGTGAGTGAGGGTCTGGATTATTTACTTATGAGGAGAAAGAATAAGGGAGGGAAACAAGATGAAAGAGAAATAGGAAGATAACAAAGAAGGGAGAGAAAAGGAGATAAGATGAAAGAGGGTAGAGAATGATGAAGAGGCTGCATGATGTTCCATGACAACTATGAGCTTAGAAATCTGAACTGGGTTCACATTTTATTTTAGTCACTAAATATTTTTTATTTCACCCTAGTCATGAATTAAAAACAGAAGGAAGTAAGGTAGGTAGGTTGGCTGATTCCCAGTCAAGTGAGCAGGTAGAGATAACATTTCTGGCTTCCTTACCAATTCTTCCCAGGGGCTGTCATTTTCTCTACTTTCATAATTGTCCATTCATTTCTCTCCAGTTCTATCTCAAGTCTAAGAGAGACCTGAACATCCATACTGAGCCAGCCCTACAAAGAATCTAGACACTTCTTAGCCCTTTGTGCTCTGAGAACTTTGGGATCTTGGAAACTAGGAGCGTTTGACTCTTAAGTAAAATGATTCAACACCTGATACCAAGAGATTCTGGCATCTAATCATTTTACTTGATTTCTGTGGAATACTTAGGCACACTGAAAAAAGGATTGGAAGAACATGTGTTTGCCACCCTGAAACGTGCGACCCCTGGAGCTCAGCCCTCCAATTGCCCACATCTGGTGGTCGGTAGGGGAGTCTTGGGGATGGATAAATAGAAGAATGAGCCCAGAAGCCCCGGACAGAGACTCATTTCCTGGAAGGCCTCCATGGACAATCAATGCTTTAAAATGTGCTTGACAAACAGAGAGGAAAACAAATGTCTACAAGTGCCTCTGCTATCACAGAATTGTCTGCTTTGAGGACTGTGCCTAGAATTACTGTTTTGAGGGACAAAAAGGTATAACTTTGGGAAGCGATGGCTGACTTATTCAAAAGTACCCTGGCCTGCAGGCCCCACCTTTAAGACTACAAGGGCTTCCTTCTGTGGTTATCTCTTCGTATCAACACTATTCAAAGGCTCTCACCAAGGGCTTCCTGGCATGTGGCTCAGAGCAGAGGCACAATTTTGAGTGACACACAGGACAAGGCTAGGTCCATGTGTATCTAAGGCAGACATGCAGATAGCAAATAATATTTGGAAGGGACAGGTCTCAGAAAGAAAACTGTTGGTCGAATTAATATTGGAGTGTCTCATGGCTTCAATGCATGAAAGAGTGCCCATTGTTTATAAGTAAATTGAATTGAGCTTGTTTTACCATCAAATTCTCTTTGTTTTGTTTTAAAACAATCCATTACCTTGGAAACTAAAGAATAAGCATGGACAAATATATAATTTGAGATTCTACTCCAGTCTACGGAGTTTCAGAAAAAAGCAAAACAAATTTAGATTGGAATTCCTGTTTCACCACGTCCCTACCATACAGCTTTGGAACAAAGAATCCAATTCTTCGTCTGAAAAGTAAGGCTAATAAGACAGTTTTTACAGGAGTGTAATGACGGTGAAAACCTTCTGGCGTAGGTACGTGCTACTGAGTAGGCATGAGTGGGGGCTGGCACTATTGTTGCTATGATTTGGATGAGCTGATAGATCACTGTCTCACCAACAAAGGGACCATGGAGTTCACAGAACTGTTAACATGAGCACATTCTACTAGTTAAGCGAGTCCCCATGAAATAAGCTCCACCACATAGCACACAGTGGAGTGGCTAAAGCATGGCTTTGGGCCAAATGCCTGGATTACAATGTCAGCCATGCTACTTACAGTAGAAGCTGGGCAAACTCCTTAATCTTACTGTGCCTCAATTTCAAAATGGAGAGAATAACAGTATCTACTTCATAGGGTTAGTGTGAGGATTAAATGAGATAATCCCTGCAAAATGCCTGGTACATAGAGAGCACTGAATAAAGGTTAGCTATCTATTAGACATGGTCCAACTTTTAGCCAGGGCAAGCTTAAAAAAATAGAGCTGTTTTTTACATAAGGACAGTGTGGTCTGTTTCATCTAATTTGTTTTTCCCCAACGGGGGTGAATTATGGGTTGAATGGATTAGAGTGGAGCAGCTACCTGTGTCTTATGGTTGGTTAGGAAAACAATGGTGATCCAGTGAGAAAAGCTTGACACTGACCACACTGGGGATTTGAGGCCACGTCACTTGATGCTATGAACTAGTTACTTGACATGATATTAAGATTCTTCTGTGAAAAGAGTGTCATAATATCTGCTTTTAGGAGCTATTGGGGAATGATGAGAGAGCCACATTTGGTACATGGTTGGTACACACATGTTTGTTGAATTGGTTTTATTGAGAAGAAGGGCAATAATTGGGAGCAGTGGAATGCTAGGACGATGTCCAGGTTGGCATACCTGTGAGCAGTAAAAACACCCACTGTTTTAGTTCTATGCACAGGAGGTGGTCTGGCAGGGAGAGAGAGGTTGTATGCTAGGCATAGTTTTGCACTCACTGGCAAAGTTGCATAAAATAACCAGGCCTTTCTAGCACGAAATGCCTACTATAACCCCTGCTAAATATGGTGTGTTCTGCTATTGATTAGAAAGACTCGGAGCACTTTCTGTATACCTCCCACAGGGAGCTTTCCTCATGTGGTGAAGGAAGATTAGATTCAACAGGGAAGTCCTTGGTATCTCTGGTCTCCACTTCTTTCTGTTCTGGTTCAGCTACCATTTTTATATCCACCCACTGCAGCAAAATGGTGAATTAGATATGCTTCTCATTCTTTCTTTGTAGATGCAAGAACCAAACCTCCGAGAGATTGAGAATGAACCCAAAACGTCAAACCTAGTGAGCATAAGGGCTGGGATCCGAGCCCATAACTTCTGATGCCATGACTTTGGCTCCTTTCCCTGAGGTCCTCCAGCCCAACCTGTGAATATGGGGACTGTATTGGAAAAGGTGTGGCATGGGCTGGAGTTTTCTCCTCCTGTGACTCTTTGCTTATTCCCAAAATTATTCCAAAGGGAGTTGGAATAGCAAAATGGGGGTTGCCTGACTATGTCTGAATTCTATAAGTTAGAGTTTTGGGGGAAGCAAATAAGAGAAAAATGAAAAAGGTAGCTGAAGAGGGACTTAGCACCCTTTGTTGGTGTTTTTCTCAGAAGCTTATAATGAGCTCATAAATGCTAATGAGGAATGCTCTGTGGCTCTGTGGCTCTGTTTGACTCAGTGGTGCTGAGTCAAACCAGCCACTTTAGAGGACAGAATTCCAAGGGCTTGGAATATTTGGGCTAGCCGGTTGCTCAGGATGAGCACTGTCTGCTTTGTCAGCTCTCGTACTCTCCGGCCCGCACCCTTTCCACGGCAGTCTCTCTGACCTAAATTACTTCCCCTGGGAAGATGGCT
The DNA here is from genome assembly GCF_040939455.1 of Microcebus murinus. NCBI lineage: Eukaryota > Metazoa > Chordata > Mammalia > Primates > Cheirogaleidae > Microcebus > Microcebus murinus. The sequence continues at coordinate 87,654,433 of NC_134111.1, read as the reverse complement.
TCAAAGACCTCCTAATTAAGACAGAATTAAGACAGTGGGTGTTCTTAAAAGTCAATGCCAGGAGGTGTCAGCTCTCCAAACGCTTGGTCAGTAGGTTGTCCTGAGCCCCTATTCCTGTACCCAGAACTTGGCGTAGCACTGTGAGAAGTGACTCACTACATGCTGCCTCCAGTCTTGTCACTTTGTCATTTAGGAGCCTCCATGGTGTGGCCCTAAAGCATCTACATCAACCACAGTTCCAGTAGGAACAACAGGTACATAAGCTGGGACAAGGAGCTTAAAGAGGAGGTTATTACAAGGTAGTATAGGATTAAGAGATGATGAAGTCCTCTGCCCTGACAATATCCAACATAAAGGGCTGTCACCACTCTTGGTTCCAAGGCACAGGAGGAGGGAGCAGCTATGAGTACCCTCCTATGGGCTGTAAGAGAGGGTAGCTGGCAGGAGCCTTCAGCAAAGAAGCAGCCACTATACCTGTAGCCCAGCATGGGGAAGATAGACCCTGCCTTCCTTCTCCTCCTTCAACCCTGAACAGGAGCCAGCAGGCAAGGGAGCCCACCAGGGCAGACCAGGGGCAGCCCAGAGGCAGCCTCCGGGACACAGAGCAGGTTAGGGGCAGAGCAAATGGACACTCTGCTGCAAAGCCACTCTCCAACCTAATCTCCTAAGGCTCGCTGAAGGAACCTGAAGATTCAGGCAAACATGAGTCACCGTTCGTGCAACCAGCTGTTTCCTCCTCCAGGTGCTTCCTCAGATGTATCTATCCATGCCCTTATCAACATGTTACTCACTTCCCAAACTCTACAATAAATGCCAAGGTCTCCTCACAACGTTCTCCAAGTTGGCCCTGGATTGCAAGCATCATTTGCATTTCCCTAAGGCTGCCAGTCATCTCCATGCGCTAGTTGAAGCAAAGGACCATGTCCTAAAGTTCCCATGTCTTGCACAGAGCAGATCTTTCTCCAGTGTGCATGAGAAACGTGGGTCAGAGCTGGCTGGGTGGAAAGGTTGAAGCCATCCGCTACCCTTGAGGCCCCTTAGACTGCCTATCTGGGCAGTTAATGGATGGGGATGTAGATAATGAACCAGCACAAAGATGGACCCATGACAGATTTGTGGCTGAGTTTAATGAGAACTATCTCCCATCCTCTGCCCGGTGGCTTGAGGGATGGATTGAATATGGAAGTTGGGAATACAGAAGTTGATCTAAGTTCCTGCAGACCTGGAAAAACACGCTCTGTGCATTGACCAACATAATTTTTTCACTTGGTGGAGTAGGTGAAAATACTCAGGTATTCATCATAGATTATAGTTTAGAAATCACTAAGGTCTTAGTCTACTATGTTCTTCTTTTACACAGCCATTGCAGCAGCTGTTCAAAGAGGGACAGGGCAAGGAAAGGGGAAGAGATAAATGCAGGTTAAAGCACTTTGCACAGTCCTGGCCATATAGTACATTCTAGAAAAAATATCTTATATAAATCTAATCCTCACAATCCTGTGAAGTAGTGTTCCCAGCTCTCCTAAGACTCAAGAGAGGTAACTTCTCACCTGTTCTCCAGCTAAGCCAAAATGAACGCTGACTCTGACACCCACATGCGCATGGTACATTCTGGAGATCAACTTCAACCTTTCTGGAGATGAGGCCTCTGTTCCCCACACCTGCCGTGTGGATCTTCTGCACGTTCTGACAGTCACTAGGCCAGGCCCTGGCTTAAGCCATGTGAGCCCTCTCTGCTCCTACAGATCAGAGCTTCCTCCCAGGACTGGAAGGGCTGTCGGGGACAGCCAGCCCTGCGGAGGCCAGGAGAACACACGGAGGCCACCTATGATTTCCACGATCTGCGCTGTCACCAGCAGCAGGGTCCCTTCAGCACTGAGCTGTCCTAAGCTTCTGAACACTAGGACTCCTGGAAATGCCCTGACCTGCTTCAGGGGCAGAGCACTGGGCTTTTAGGAGCTCTGCTTGCCGGGATGGGCCTAATGAGGCATCCTTACATGCTTGCCACTCTCCCCCACAGCGTCTCTGCTCCTGGCAAAGCCTCTCTCCCATGTGGGGTCTAGTAAGGTGAGACTGGGTGACAAAGGAAAAGATCCCCCCCCCAAAAAAGATAGAAGAAAAAAGTGGTCTACAAATATGGAGAGGCAAATCTAAGCAAAACATTATAGGAAAGTCTTCCCCTGTGGGAACCTGCTTCCTCTGCCCACCTTCTCACCTCCTGGGAACTTTGCCTTGGAAATGGATTCTCTACATAAAAACAATCTGGCTTGGTCTATCCAGAGTGAACGTCAAGACAAAAAATTTTACAGACAGCAAGGAGCTAAAGGGATGTATACATGTCTGACCAGAATGAGTTAATGAGATTCTTCGTCTAAAAAAAAAAATAGCCAAGAAAATAAAGGAAAAAGTAGGTGGATACATTTCCAGGAAGAGAGCAAGATGTGGGAGACGGTGTCTGAAGTGTGTGCCTTTCCTTGGGATGGGTGTGTGTGCACACGTGTGTGTGTGCATGCCTGCGTGTGCACACGTGTACACACGTACATTTGTGCACATCAGCAGAAGGGCTGCTGTAGGAAGAGCTGACAAATGAAAGCACAAAACTGCTAACGCCGAGGAAAGGGGCATCCTCTAAACTCCCTCTGGCCGGCTTCCACTTAACTTTCTCCTAAGTCATCTTCATTTCTGTCTTAGGTTTCCATAAACACTGCATTTATTTATTTTATTTTGTTTGAAATGTTAAACAAGCCCCGAAAGGAAAAGCTGTTGGGGCAACGCGTGGCGTCTCCAGAGAGGAGTTGCCCTGCAAGCATTTTCTGCAAGGGCTTGGCAAGTCTGCCTCTCCCCTGCACGCTCAGCCCGGGGCCTTGCAGCAGCTCTCATGCTTCCCTGCCCTGGCTTCGGAGCCCTGAGAAGCACGGGCTCTCTCACCTGACCCATTTCTGTTTCCAGGGTGCAGCTCATCCCCCTCTCTCCCTCCGTGGGGGAGGGAAAGCCTCTCTCCAGGCTGACAGAATGACTGCTAACACGAACAGCAGCAGCATGCCAAGAGTAATGGCTGATGTTTACTGAGCGCCTAGGAGCACTAGGTGCAGCTGAAGATGAAGATGTGGCACGTGTATTAACACATTTCACTCTCAGCACAAGCCTGTAGGGTAGATGCTATTATTATTCCCATTTTGCAGGTGAGAAGCCTGAGGCATGAAAAATTAAGATATTTGATTGTAAGAGACAAAGCCAATAGTGCTGCATCTCAGATAACACTTAGTGGGGTGCCTGGGGCACAAAATTTAATGGTTCACCAAAAAACTCAGTAGTCATGATAAATAATATTTCAATGCAATATTTTTTAAAAAATCAAAATTGATGCAAAACATCCATGAAGAACAAAATATCAAGACTATACATGAAGATGGGACCAGTGATTCAGTTGCGGTCCGTCCTACTGCCACATTCAGTATTCATTTAGGGCTTAAGATGTGCCAGGCAGGGTCCTTTCCATTGCACAAGTTCTCTCTTTCATTCTTGTAGCCTTGTATGATGGGCGTTGTGATCCTCACTGAAGAAATGGGAAGACTGACCGAAGAAAAGTGTTTTTTGTTTGTCCATTGTTTGTTTGTGTTTGCTTCTGCCTTCAACAAGCAGCAAACTCAAATAGGGTTCCCAAGCAGGATTTGATCCCAAGTTCCCTCTGGGTCCAATGGTCTTGCCATGAGCCCACAGTTGCCCCTGGTCACCAGGTCTCCAGTTCCCCTCCCCAGCTAGGAAAGGATTCTACCCAGCTAAGAGGCGCAGGGCCGTGCCCCACAGCGTGGTGCAGAGACAACAAGGAGGTTACGATTCCAGGCAAGCCAGTTCCCGACAAGCATTCTTCCATTGCCTCAGCCAAAGCCTCCCCTGAGACGTCTCATGTCTCAGCCAACGCATCCTCCTCCGCCTGCCCCCACCGCTGCACAGAGTCAGCGCCAACATCCAACAGCCCCTCTCCGTTCAAGTTCAGCACCAGACTGCCCAGGGCTGCCTCGCTCTCCAGCCTCCCCCCCCCCCCCCGCCCATTCTTGACTCAACAGCACACAAGGAGCAGGCATGTGTGCACACACGCACACGCACAGCCTCCACTCTGACTCCCTGCCCAGCTCTTCCAAGGAGGGCCTGGCAGTGAGAATGGAAGGAAGTGGGGAGGGAGGTGGAAGACCCCAGGGCAATGATCCAGCTCCAGCTGTGACCATCCCCAAATCCACATCCTTGGAGCAATCACAGTGTGGCACACACACCCACTCAAGTGTGCTACTCGGTTTACAGCAAGAGCCATTTGGGAGATTCAGAAGGATCCTAAAGACCCAAGAGGTGGTGTCAATCCAAAGTCATCTCTACTCACCCCCTTCTCCAAGAAGCTCAGCCTCCGGGGCCAGACACAGTGGCCTGTCTCCCACCCCGTAGTCCCAGTCACCACGTGTCTCACTCTTCCCCTGTGGACATCCCCCAACTTCTAGCTGCCCCCTCTCAACCTCACCCATCCTCCAGGGCCAGAGAAAGAACAGGGCCTTTGCATTCAGGCACAGTGGGTTCAAATCCAGACTTTCCTAACCTACTCACTGTGTAGCCGGGACACGTAGCTTCTCTCTTGTCTTAGTTTCAAATGTGTAACACACGATAATGGCATCTATGTCAAGGATCTGGTACAGCCCTCAGCACATTGTGATGCTCAGGCCTCCCCCTGGCTTGTTGAAGGCCGTTTCCACGCGGCCTCATCTTGCCTGCCTCAGCACTGACAGGGGCCCCTTCAAAAACTTGTCAAAACCATATTCAGTCTTTAGCCTTCCCAGCAGCTTCCTAGGGGTTCCCATCCCACCTCCGAGATTCAGGATCCCCTGTGCCTCCTCCAGCTTGTCATCAGATGGGGACACAGCTAAGCATGGGTCTGTTTTTTGAATGCTCACTCCACTCACTTTGCCTTCGACGCCCCATTAGCTTCCCCTGATGGCAGGTGAGCGGTGGGATGGGGGCGTCCACTTTTGTACTCCCAAAGAAAAGGAAAACCAAGCTCACGAGGCGGGAAACAGGGAGAGGTCACATGGCACCTGTACCCTGCCACAGCCGAGCCAGGGATGGAGATGAGGATGAAGGACTTAGGGGGTGCCAGGTGGGAGTCAGAGGGCACCTGTCAGTGGCACCCCTTTCCCACTAGAATTCTGAACCAGTGCAGAAGCAAGAAAAAAAAAAGAATATGGTGAATGGAAATGAAATACCACCTCTGTCCCTGTGAAAGCTGGTGAATGTGGCTTCGTGACAGTGCAAGTGGGTTTCCTAATTCTGAGTCCCAGAACTGTATGGAATGGTCCACCCAGCTACAGGTTCATTCATGTAGGAAGAGAACTAAGAAGGGACTGGCTATGCTTTCCCTTCCTCCTCCTCCCTCAAGTGGGGCAGGGGGAGCGAGTGGATGAAGAGAGCCCAGAGCATGATTCTAGGGGAAGGAAGTAACAGGAACGAGCAAGGCCTGCTCAACATCCCCCACCCAATGCAACGATTCCTTCAATCTGTTAGCAACAATAAAAACAACAAATGTGTACATGTTATGTTATCTGAAAAAGAACTAGAAAATAATAGAAACTATACTTTTCATATTTTTGTGAGTAATAAGTGGAATAATGGCACTTTGCATACAGTAACCCTTAATAAATGCTAATCATCATAATAACTAGAATATCAACTAAACACTATACTAGCTGCCATGGGATGGGAGGGGTTGGTTTGGTCACATACATTCAGAGCATTTACTAGGCAGTGGGGATTAAGACCAGTACACAGATGAATTTAATTCAAGGCTGAGTAAGAGGAGTCCTAAGACAGAAGGAGAACAGGCACCCACTCCCAGTGATAAAGTTCTCATGGTCAAGGTGACATGTGAGCTAGGCTTTGAAAGATGTTTTTAGGCAAACAAGTAGGAACACAGAGGGCAGTCAGTGTGAAAGAGGTGTTACATTCTCAAGAGAGTGCCGAGATTTCTGTCCACATCCCAGCAGCCTCTCTTGGTTGGGCTCCAACCTTACCTGTAGGAAAAGTAGCAAATGGGGTGAGTTTAGCAAACCCTGCAGATTAGGAAATGGGGTGCAAAGAACCTTCGAAGCCACTTGCGTTCACATCTGTGTTCTTTCTCTTACGCGGGATGCTGTTCAGCGCTGAGAGGTCATCTCTGTCTAGTTCTAGCACCTCCCTGCTTCTGCCATCCCTTAGTAGTAGACAATCCCATCTCCTAACTGGTCTATCCAGTGGGCAGTTTCCTCCAGCATGTTTTCCTCTGCTCCTCCTGGCCCAGCCCCTCTGGCCGCGGTAACAATCCTCTCCCTCCCGCAGGGCCCAGCCTACCATTGCATTTATCAGGCCACCTCTCTGGCGTTGGCAGTGCCCAGCACGCTCACATCCCTCTGGCCCCATGACCACACGCCATCTGTCTACACATTCCCAGTCTTACACTAACCCCCGCCGCACACCCCTGGTACACATGGGAGCACCTCCCTGGCCTGGATGCTCCATGTTCTCCCGCCTCCCCAGCAACTGCGGCAACAGGGCTGTAGACGGTTACTAGCCCGTCGTACCAGAGACACCAAAACAAAGTCCTGCGTTACCTGCATCAGTAAGGAGCATGCGGCCCTTCCAGGGGCCCCTGGAGGCTGCAAATTGGGGCATCTTAATACTCATAATGGCCGGGCGCGGTGGCTCACGCCTGTAATCCTAGCTCTCTGGGAGGCCGAGGCGGGCGGATTGCTCGAGGTCAGGAGTTCGAAACCAGCCTGAGCAAGAGTGAGACCCCGTCTCTACTATAAATAGAAAGAAATTAATTGGCCAACTAATATATATATACAAAAAAAAATTAGCCGGGCATGGTGGCGAATGCCTGTAGTCCCAGCTACTTGGGAGGCTGAGGCAGGAGGATTGCTTGAGCCAGGAGTTTGAGGTTGCTGTGAGCTAGACTGACGCCACGGCACTCACTCTAGCCTGGGCAATAAAGTGAGGCTCTGTCTCAAAAAAAAAAAAAAAATACTCATATTAATTGAAGGCTGACCACTCAAATTTTAGTTGTAGCCTGGCAGAAATGTTAGCAGCTACCTTTGACTCTTCCCTAACTTCAGTTACCAACACTCTCTTCTGAGTTCCTCTTCTCTGTTGGTGTAACAGGGAACCAGGCTCAGCTCACTGACATTTTTTCAGTATTGGGGAAGAGCTAGAACAACCTGGACTTTACATCTGCTCCAGGGTAGACAGACAGGTGAGTAGCAAAAGTCATTGGAACATGGGAAAGCACTACATGGTCTCTAGTTATGTAAATACCATGTCTGCTCAGAGACAATGGCTCTCCATGTAGAGAGAAGTGCACCAAGACAAAAGCACTAGCAACTCAGGCCTTTCAGTGGAAACATCTTTTGCTAAACATATTCATGGGAGATGGTACTATTTCTGCTCACAAACAGAAGTAAAGATATAGCCATACTGCCCACTGCCAGCCCCCTGGCTAGAAGCCCAGCACTATTTGACTGCTTCTTCCCTTGGTCTCTATGTTGAACTGGATGCAAGCTCAGCTTGGCTTCAGTGTCCCTCCTGTCCAGGTTCCTTGTCACCCTGCTCAGACCCTCTCCCCTTTCCATTCCCCCCCTGGATTATTGGAATACCTCCTCCATTTGCCGCTTCATTTCTTCTAGCTCAGCCTACCCAACACTCTGAAGCCAGAGATTTTCCTGGATTTGATCCATTGCCAGGTAATTCTAGCTGTTCCCCACATCCCACCAATGAGCGGGCTCTTTAGCTGCGTCCGAGTCTCCTCCCCTCCCCTGCAGCCACGTGTGCCTCAACTCCTCTCCACGGACACCAAGGTAGAGTCAACCCTTGAACTCGCTGTTGCCCAGATTCCGTGTTCCAACACCTGCCTGTCTTTCTGTAGGGACCACTTCATCTTCCTCCCCATCCTCTCCCTACTATTTGTCTGTTGCAAATAGCCACCCCTCAGATCTGGCTCACAGTAGGGGATGTTTGTGACAGGCCGACCCAGCATCTCTTTGTTTGAGGATTTCTCTTCTTCCTCACTCCGTTCATGTGGGTGGCACCTGTCCTAGCATGGCCAATGCAAGTATTTCATCTTCAAGGAGGAAGGATTGGTCCATATTTGGTGATGGAAGCCATGCAGGGGCAGTCAGGGGCTTCTCACAGGTGTGCCAGAGGGGTCCTGGAGCAGAGGGGGTCTGCTGGGTAAAGACGTGGATCCTGGAGAGAGTCTGGCTGTCTCTCAGGTCTCAGCTCTGCCCTGAGTGTTGGCTTCATCTCAGGCAGGGTCCTGATACCTTCACACGTCTTTGGATCTACCTCTAGCTGAAGCCAAGTCTGCCTTTGGCTTACCATTCATGAGAATCAATAATCAATTCCCTGTTTGCTTTCAATAAATAATTCCTTTTTGTTTCGAATAAATCATACCCTTTGTGCTTAAGTTGAGTTGGGTTTCTGCCACGAATAAGGGAAGAGATCCGTGACCTGGACATTCCCCACACTTGGAGATGAGCACAAAGACATACACACATTCTGCCTGTGCTATTTACTGAGTGCAAGCATCATTCCTACAGAGCACACTGTAAATCGCTGGAGGGTAGTTTATCTTCTGCACATCTGTGTCTTCCATGCTACCTAGCACATAATATGGCTTCAAACATACTGTTTGCTTGGCAGAGTGAATGAAAAGATAAATATTAGGCAAAATAACCTATTCCCCAACAACATGAATCTCGCTGACCACCCTCATTCATCCATAAACTTTGGAAGCACAAGCAAATATACGTTATGTTGCCAAGGACATTTTTCAATCTGTACAAATAAAATGAAATAACATTATCCATGTTTGCAGATTTTACGGATGCACTAGAAATCTAAATTGGAAAACATGACTTGAGGGTTGGATTCAGCATGGATTCAGCATTCACGGCATCTCTGGGTCTGAGCTGAGTTTGCTGAGGGATGTAGTCACGTGCCCTGGATACCCAGCCTGCCCTCTACCTGGGAGCCCCAGTAACTGCTGAAAGGGGCTTTGGAAATGAGAGGGCAGAGGGCAGACCTCTTGAGGACCAGCTGCAGTAGAAACCCTGAAATGGGAACTGGAGTCAAAATATCCATGTGCACGTGCACAAAGATGGGCCAGAGCCTTCAGGTACAGAAAGCCTGACTGCCATGTTTCTTAACAGCAAGGACAGGGCCAGCCTGGCTTTCCATATCATTCTATGAGAAGATGATCTGTTTATCCAAGGAGGCAGTTAAGGAGTGCTTCAGTTTACTTAGTGGTTGTGTCTTTTTTTTAATTTCCTGCTTCTTCTTCCCATCTTTAGGATGGGTTGTTCCATTTTCCTAGATGAGGGCTTCTTTGGTATGGGAACTATTGGGCCATGAGGCTTCCATCTGCTTCTGACATTCTTGCCCAACCAGCGCCAGCCCCACCTACCCCAAACTGCTATTGACTGTTCTTCGGAAAGAACCCAGTGGTCCAGTGAGTAGATGTTTCCAGTCAGCTTGCCAAGTGGAAACTGGATCAGAGCCTTGGCCCACTGGGCCTCTTTGATGCCCGCTGAGGGTGGTGGGCAGACAGCACTTCTGTTGCATTTCTTTCTCCTACACTGATCAGTGGGAAACCAATGCCACACCTGACCAAATCTGTCCTCTTGCTGCATGGCAGGAGACAGAAGTCTCCCATTGGGAGCAGACATCATAGGTTAAGAGGTGGAGGCCATGTCTTTCTCCCTGAGGGCAGACGCCTTTCTACAAGGAGGTCCTGTCTGCCCCTCAGCCAGGCTTATGATCCAGACATGGGAACAATGTGATTTGAATGAAACTATTGGGGGATCTTCAGGTTTTTGAAGATGTGTATCCATGAGCACGTGTACACAAGCACATGCACACACACAGGCAAACGTGCACACGTGCCAATCCTTATTTGACACCATCTTATTCAGAAACGTGGAGGAAGAAACAAAGTGGAAGCAAAGGATAGGATCAACACAGAAGGGCCAATGGTAGATGAGGACAATGAGCAGAAGAGGTACCTCGCCCCACTCTCATCCTGGCCCCTTCTCCTTGGGATCTCACACCAGAACATGTTTCTTCCCCTTTCTCTGTCTTCCACCTCTGTTTCCATTTTCCCCTCTGGATATAAACATTCTTAAGTTTCATTCTCAATTGAAGGCAGAAAAAGTAAAAGGAGAAGAAAGGAAGGGCCAAAGAAAGAAAGAGAGAAGAAGGGAACAGGAGAGAAGGACAGGAGGGAGGGCAGACCGTGGTCCCCACCTGACAGCTCTCCTCCCATGGACACAAACATCATCTGAGCATCACCACTTGATGACATGAGGTCAAACCTAACACGCCACACACCACATTTGTCCAGCCTCCCTGCCACCCCTAGTTTACTTCCCCTCTCATTGCCGTAGCCAGTAGACTTGTAATTGCCAAAAATGAGAATCCTGTATTTACCCTGATCTTCCTTCTTAACCCTCGATATTCAGCTGGTCACCAAATCTTATCTCATCTACCTCTTACACATCTCTCAAACTGTTTTCTCACTCCCCACCCCTATTTCTCTGTCCACTTAGACTTCTCAGTCTTTTCTCTGAGTTTCATCAGTTTCTAAATGTGTTCCATGCCTTTACTCTTGCCGCTCTTATTCCATCCCATTCTTGGGCCAGAAGAGTGAACTTTCTAAAACATAAGGCCAATCTGAACAATAGGCTGTTTAAAGTCCTTCGCTGGCTCTGCGGAGCCTGCAGAGTGAAAGCTAGCCCTTCAGCAGGACAGGCAAAGCCTTTGGAAGCTGGCCCTTGCCTACGTTCCCAGCCCAAGCCCCCAGGCTCTCACAGGTGCTCTGTGTTTCTCTCACAGCCAGCTCCTCCACGTACCTGAATTCGCCACACTCCTTCATGTGCTGGCCCAGAACTTGGGGTTTCATCCCTCCCCCTGGAGTATCCTACCTCCACTGTCTGTCTAGGAAGTTCCAAGTCCTCCATCAGCTCTTAGCCCCAAAACTGCCCCTTTCTGAAGACTTGCCCAGCATCCCTGGGACAGACTGAAGGAACAGCCTTTCATTGCACATGACACATGGCACATTTCTTCATTAACACAATTGGCATGTAATACAACTATTGACATGTCTAGCTCCCAAACAAGACTGTGATCTCTTTGGAGGAAGGAATGATGTCTTTCCCTCTTTGTGTACCCATTACTAGACAGTGTTTGCTATCCAATAGGCTTGCAATTCATAGCAAATATTTGTTACGTGAACAAAGACACAACCAGATAAACATGACTGGAACCAAAGAGGAAAGGGCCACAAACCCAAATGCATTTGGAGCAACTATGGCTGTGGGGTAAATGAGTCAGAAAACATAAAAATCACCAGGTTGCTATAGCATTGATATTCACAAACTGGTGATTTTCACGGGGGATGAAATCAAGGAGAAAGAAAGCAATGCACTAGAGAAGAAATCAGTGTGGACCAACACTTGTGACAAAAATGGTAGTAGCCTAAACTATAATTAGAATAGAGAATTGCTGACTATTAAACTAACTTGATGTGATTTAACTCATTAACTGGTTTTTCAAGTAATGAGAGACTTGGTCTTCATGGCGTGGGAGAATAGAATTAGTTTCAAATGGAAAGTAAAGAGAGGCAGATTTCAGTGCAACATCAAGATCTTTCTAGCAATAAATCTCTTTATATGTGGACTGGGTCAGAATGTAGGAGTTTTTGTTCTGCCACTTACTAGTTCTGTGACCTTGAGAAGTTCCTTAATCAATCTGAGCCTCAATTTCCTTGTTGCAAAATAGGCACAATGATAGCATACAACTAAATATAAATATTGTAATGATGTAATGTATTTAGTATGCAGTAAGCATGCAACTCATATTGACTTTTATTAGTCATGGAAGTTAGTTCCCTATAATTGAAACTTTTGGAACAATGGTGGAATAGTCACTAAGTGCAGACATTTTTCTCTCCTTTTTATTTTTGCTTTAGTATTATAGTTATATGTATATCTTCTCCCTTCATAGATTATAAATTTTGATGGCATGGTCCAAATCTATTTCATTTTGATAACTTTCAGAGTCCTTGCACATAGGAAATATTTGATAAACGTGTATTGGATTGGAAGATGAAGACCATTTAAGCATCAAAGGAAAGACTGGACTAAGTCGCCTCCAAAGTTTATTTAGACAATAGAAGTCTGATTCATTCATACATTCATTTATTTACTCCACTGAATGGCACTGGGTGGCAACTCTGTGCCATGCAATGGGAGCTGTTGGGGATGGACTATAGAAACAGACAGTTTTTGACCATGTGGGGCTTATAGTCTAGTGATTCTATGATCCTATTGAGTTAAGATGTTGTATGTTACCTAAACTACCCTTGAGATATTTTAATGCCAGTGATGCAGTTCTTTGTTTTGTTCCTGTAAATGGCTTGCTTATTTTGTGCTATCCTGGAAAGTCATTTAGAAGGAGAGATACCAACAAAGAACAAAGGGGGAGTGGCTATTGTCCAAAACACACAGCTGTTTTTGGAAATGCAAATCCAGAACTCTTGGATAATAAGGAACAAAATCTTTATCAGTTGCAAAAGACCAAGCAGGGTGTCTAATTAGTGCTACACTTTCCTGCTTCCTCCTTTTGTACTCTGATAGTCACCCTCAAAGCCCCGGTGCAAGGCAGAGTTTGGGAGGGGACACATGACCTTAGAAGTAGTGCCCTTCTGACAGTAATACATAGAGTCCACAATCAAGGGATGAAAGTCCAATGGAAAGGAAGCAACATAAGACAACATGCTGGGACGTGGGGAGGGGAATATTCCTTGCAAAGCTAATGTAATAAATGCCATGAGTTACCAAAGGATGCCAGACTGTCTCTGGAGATGCCTAGTATTCCAGAGGCTGTGAATATTCTTTTTACTTAAAATACAGATCTTTAACTCTGTGCATCACGAATGACCTTTAGGGATATGTGACATTTCAAAATTACACACAGAATTGAATGTGTAGGTTGTTGTTAGGGAGAAAGTTCATAGCTTGCATAAGATCCCCAAAGAGATCTGTGGCCCCAAAAAATCTGTCATGTTAGTTAATAGGAGACATATTTCTAACTGAGCACTTATTCTGAGTTGAAGGCATGTACATAGAAGGTTCAGGAAAGCATTCCCATGATGCCCACAACTTCCAGGTTAATCAAACTCTCACCAATCTTTGAGCTTATTTCCCATTAGTCCTCTTCCAGGAAGTTGTCCTCAAAGAACCCTGACTGTTCTACAGCATTCAATGTAAATGCATATGGAAAGTGTGTGTGTGTGTGTCTGTGTGTGTGTGTGTGTGTGTGCACAGTATGTGTATTTGTTTGTACACTCATGTACATCAGTAAGAGTCCAAGCAGAACACAGCACAATGAAATTGGGCTATTTGGGGAAAAGTTGAATAAAGGTTCTATTATATTTGCAGGCAGTGAAATCCTAAGGGATCATGCAGTTCTCTGGTACTAATGACATTGGTACTAATGACCACCCCTAGGCATTAGGGGGCAAGGAGAGGGAGTGGTGCTGAAACCCAGAGACAGAGAGAGCTATGTGAAAAGTGTTGCCTAACAAGAGGGTGACCTTCTGCCAAGGGACACAGAGAGCCCAGGGTGACCCACAGGGAGGGAATAGCCTCTCTTCAATGATCTGCCAGGGCTTCCCATTTGCCAAATCTAATAGCAGCCAGGAGACAAGAGATATCACTGATGTAGGTCACACAATCAGCTTCCATGAAGTGCAGAGTAGACCTAGAGGAGTAAACAGAAGAAATGCCAGCATTCTGTATGTGTGTTCATATGTGTATGTGTGTGTATGCACACGTGTATGTGTGTGTGTTAGCCATGTGTGAGAGGATAAATAGTCTAAATTCAGATCCACTGATCTTTACCTACTGCAAGTTAAGCCAGAGGGGCTTGGGAACAGAATAAAGGACTCATATTTCTTGCTCACTTCTCTGTACCAGTCACTGTGATTGGGGTCACCTCCTATGTTCTTCCATCTGAGACTGGCAACAACTACAAATGGCAACTTGTGTTAATTTTTAATTTTTTCTCTAGTTCAGTGTGGTAATGTTATTCATTTATGATATAGTTTGTGGGGCTTTTTTTTTTTGGTATGTAAAGTGTTAACATGGTTCCAAAAGTAAAATCCACACAAAAGGCATACTCAAAGAAGTGTCATCCTCCATCCCCAACCACTCGTCCTTTCCATTCCATTTCCCCACATCCTCCATAGCTATGGTCCCCAAGCCCCGGGCGGCAGACTGGTACCAGTCTGTGGCCTGCTAGGAACCAGGCACAGCAGGAGGTGAGCAGCAGGCCAGCTTCATCTGTATTTACAGCCACTCGCCATTGTTCTCCTATCAAATCAGTCATGGTCTCCCATCACCCCCAGATGGGACCATCTAGTCTCAGGAAAACAAGCTCAGGGCTCCAGCTGATTCTGCATTATCGTGAGTTGTACAATTATTTCATTATATATTATAATGCAACAATAATAGAAATAACGTGCATAATAAATGTAATGCACTTAAATCATCCTGAAACCCTCCCCATCTCCCCCGCCCCCAGTCCATGGAAAAATTATCTTTCATGAAACCGGGCCCTGGTGCCAAAAAGGTTGGAGGCCACTGCTCTACAGGTAAAAAAAAATTTTATTCATTTCCGGTTCATCTGTCTTTTGTTTCTTCTGGAAAAATTAAGCAGATACTATAAATATGTATATTTTCCTTCATCCTTCTTCTTACCCCAAAGGTAGTATAGTATAGGTTGTATGTATACTTTCTTACACAAAAGTTAGCATAGTATACATTGTATATATGCTTTTTTATACCAAAGGTAGCATGGTATACATTGTATAAATACTCTTGCTGTTTGCTCTTTCCATTTAATAAAATATCCTGAAAAATCACTTCCTATCAGGCATAGTGATCTTCCTCATTTTTTTACAGATCCACAGTATTTCATTGGGTGGATATCTCATAGTCTATTCAGTCTACTATTCATGGAAATTTAGGTTGTTTCCAGTATTTTGCAATTATAAACAATGTTACAGTGAAGAATTTTGCAAATGTATTTTCAATATTGCTGGAGGTATATCTTCAAACTAAATTTCTAGAAGAAGGATTGCTACATCAAGAGATGGACACTAAGTATTTTATTAGATATTGCAACTTCCCCTCCCAAAAGTTTTACCATTTTTAATTTCTACTAGCAATGAGAGTGTTTGTTTTCTCACAGCTTTGTCAGCAGCATATGCCAAGCATTTTTAATTTTTTAAATCATTTTGATAGGTAAGACATGATATCTAACTTTAGATTTAATTTCCATTTCTTTATTATGGGAAACACATTTGAATATGTTTATATGTTTAAAGATATTTGAAAGTTGAGCATATTTTTATGTATTTATTAACACTTAAAAATTATATGAACCTATCTTTTGCCCATTTTTTCTATTGGTTTTCAGTTTTTCTTTTTTCCTCAATTTTAAAAGTTCTTCATACTTTGGTGACATCAGCTCTTTGTCTGTGATATACATGGAAATGTTTTCTTCCAGTTTGTTGCTTGTCTTTCGAATTTGCTGCTTATGATATTTTTGACCATGCAAAGGTATTATTTTTAAATTTTACACAGTCAAATTTTATTATCATTATTATTATTGTCACTATCTTTATTAGCATTACAGAATCTCAATCATAGTTAGATCCAGGTCAGATTCTAATCAGAAATTAATTTACTTATGTTTTCTTCTAACTGGAATGTCAGACTTTATTTTAATAATTATTACCTTTGACACATTTGAGGTTTATTCTTGTATGTGGTTTAAGGTATATCTTATTGTATCTTTTCTTCAAATGGCTAGCAAGTGATTGGAGCTTCTATTATATACTAAATTTTCATATATGTGTGAGTCTGTTTTGTATTATGTCTTATTTCACTGGTTAATCTGTATATTTATGCACAAGGTTTAGTTACAGAAACTTTAGAGTACATTTTAAATTCAGGCAGAGATAATCTTCTATTGCAGGTCATTTTTTTTCCTGATGTTTTCCTAGTTATTCTTGCATGTTTATTTTCTCCACATAAACTTTAGTATCAATTTTTCTATAAAAAT
Source organism: Microcebus murinus (assembly GCF_040939455.1). Taxonomy (NCBI): domain Eukaryota; kingdom Metazoa; phylum Chordata; class Mammalia; order Primates; family Cheirogaleidae; genus Microcebus; species Microcebus murinus. The sequence goes on along the minus strand of NC_134111.1, from coordinate 87,638,236 downwards.
TTTAAGTAAAAATTTTTATATGGATTGTATTCAATTTAATTGAATTGAATTTAGAGGACAATGAAATTGTCCTTTGAAATTTAATTGAATTGAAATTTAGAGGACAATGGCATCTTTATGATATTAAAGCATCCTAAAAAGAAAATTGTCTTTTCATTTGTTCAAGTCTACTTTTGTTTCTTTAAGGAAGGTTTAAAGTTCTCTCCTTTTTTTGCACATTCTTATTAAATGTTCAAAGTTTGTTACCATTTTAAATGAAGTTTTTTCTATCATTATATCCTCTAAGTGGTTTTTGTTTGTGTATATAAGAACTGTTGATTTCTGAATGTTAATTTTAAATTCTGCTACCTTGTTTAAATTTAGCAAAATCTTTTATTGTTCAAGTTAGTTTCATTATTGATTGAGTTTTCCATTACTATAATCTGTAAATAGTGATAGTTTTACTTCTTTGTTTCCAATTCTTATGCCTTTAATTGATTTATCTTGTCTAATTGCATTGGCTAATATCTCAGTAAAATGTCAAATAAAGAGAAGAATGGACATTCTTGCCTTATTCTTGCTCTTAAGCTTTTCTCATTAAGTAAGATACTGGCATTAACCAAACTATATATTTTTTATCCTGTTACAAAAGTAACCATCAAATCCTACATTCTTAAGTCCCTTTGTTAGGAATAGGTATTGAATTTTTTCAAAGGCTTTTTCATCATCTGTGGAGATAATCATGATTTTTCTCCTTAAGTATACTAATTTAGTTTATTATTCTAATGTATTTTCTAAAATTGAACACATTTGCATTCCTGCAATAAATCCCACCTGAACACACTATATTACTTTCTTAATGTGGTATTGGATTTTGTTTAGCACATTTTATGAAAAATCATCTTTACCATCCTCTCATCTTCATCAAAGTCTACTTCTCCATTGTTTTGTTCAGACCCACCTTTATCTCACATAGAGAAAGAGTCCATGATACACACAGTTTGGCAGTTCTTTTGGTGTTTAGCAACTTTGTTTTTATGTTGATTGATACCCATTTCTGTTTTCCGAAAGGGAGAAACAACTCTGCTCATGGAACCAAGCTAATTCAGTTGAACCTACTATCAGAGCCAGAAGTAGTTATGGATAGATACTACCTGGGGTGTGTGTATTAAAGTGTTTTAAGATCCCATACCCACTTCCAGCACAGGTGAGAGAGATAATCAAAACTCTTAAGACCTCGATTAAATCATTTCTTAGCTTCCTTTACTGTGGGCCCAAACCTCCTCTGTTTCAGAGGGAGAAGAAAGAAATTCTGAGCCCTTAGATTTAGAGTTAAGGTCTCTGCATGTGTAGCTTAAATATCACCTTCACAGAGAAGCCTTCCCTGACCAATCTATAAGTCCCTGCTATTCTCTGTCCTTGAATCTTGTTTATTTCTTCCATGGCACTTATTATTTAATTAAGTAAATTTATTTAATTAATTGTGCTCCAACCACCTCCACTAAACTATACATTCTAGGAGGACAAAGACCATGTCTGTTTTGTTTACCTCTGATCATCCCATCCCAACACTGAGCACAGTGCCCAGTAGGTAGTATGCTCTCACTAAATATGTATCAAATGAATGAGTAATTTTGTGGAGAAAGAAATCAGTGAACCATCTGACTTCCCCAGATGTAGGATGCCTTGTCCCAAATCAAGGGTAGAGTTGGCAAAGTTGTCCCTCCAGCCTTGAAACTCCCAGAAAGCTAGAGTTGGTCTAAGGGTTGAACACCCATCCAGGCACTTCAGTGCCCCCCTTAACAAGAGTTTATTTTCTTATGCCTGGGGAGCTTGCAACAGACATCTTCCTGGGAAATTTTAAGTGCAGTGCAAGTCAGCAGCTATTCTGTTATATTTTCTTCTTTTACTCTCTTTGAAAAAGTAGTTGGTTTAGTTTAAAAAGAAAACAAGAAGATAACCTAAAGAGCAGGAATCTAGACTCTGGATTTACTTTCTGAGGGAAAAAAGAAAAACATTTGACAACACCAACACTGAGCTCTTTGCTTTTGTGTATGTATATGTATCTGTGTGTGTCTGTGTATGTTTATGTACCTATGTGCACGTTCCCCTACTCCTCAACTCTCCTTCAAAACCACTTTTAATGGATTCATGCAGACCTAATAAAGATGCTGCAGACCATCTTCTTTCCTTCTCACTTACTGTGTAACTTGGGCTCAGATAATTTGGGAGAGTCCTTTCGAAGGAACATCTGGAAACATGGAGGCTCACCCATTAAAATCTCTCTCTCCCCCCACCCCAAACTTCCTTTGAAGAGGCTGTTCTAGTTTGAAATTTTCTAACCCAAAATTTTTCACTCTGAGATATTTCACTCAGTACTTTGGAGTTATTTACAAATAAACCTGCCAGGCAAAATCTCATTGCTGGGAACCCACAGTGGTTCAAGTCATCTGTTTATGGGGATCTGGCATCCTACAGAACATAATTGTCCCTAAGGAAAGCTTTTGTGGGGGTGAATGTGCTTTGAGATGGGACATGGTCTCAGACAAGAATCCCATAGTCATATGTTACATGTATTTCTCTTCCAGCTTCTCAGAAACACACAGGAATCTAAAGGAATCCTGGAAAGGAAGGAGAAGAGAATATCGTGAATATTTTCCCACTATTGTAAAAGTAATAACCTGGGGCAGGAGGTGGAGGAAAGAATGGGTCTTCATTCATACAAAAAAAACACTGAGAAAGACTAAAAGCAGGGACTGAATTTCATGATGGTCCCTTCATCTTCTTCACTATCTAAATTTTTACACAAGTAAGGAATTTTGTCATTGGGTCCTAGAACCAATCAGCCCTGGTAGAGGTGATGGATTCTGTCTCTTCCCCTGAGCTCAGCATCTTTCTTTGCAAAAGCATCGAGCCCTATTAGGTTCTCTATTAGAGAACCCTGTCCTAACACTGAGCAAGAAACAAAGTGCGGCAGATTTGCATTAATGACCCCAGTGGTCACTGCTCCTTGTATCCATGCCCTCATGAAACTTAGAAAAATCCTCCCACAGTGGTGATGCATACACCCTACCCCTAATTTCAGCTATGTGACTTGCTTGGCCAACAGAAGCAATGATGTGCCAATTCCAAGCCCTGGCTTTAAGAAGCCATGCATATTTTCACTTGCTTTATTACACTTCCATCATCTTTCTGAAGAAAATCCTGTGAGGAGGATGAGAAACATGTGGAGCTCATGGACCCAGTCAGGCCCAGATGCAGAAGCAAGCCCAGCCTGGATCTGCTCAATCCGCAGATGTGTGAGAAGTCAGTGTTTACTGCCACATGCCACTGAGAACTTGTGGTTGCTTGCTCCACATCAAACATTAACTGATCACAGAGCTGAAAGTTAAAGCTCTTAAGAAGCTCTGTATTTGAATAACAATGCCTTATAGTCATACAGCATTCTGAGGTTTTTTCTAAATATTTTACATAGTGTGTCTTATTGAATTTTTATAATAACCTGGGAAATAGGTTGCAGAGGTCTTATTGTTTCCATTTTCTAGCTGAGAATACTAAGGTGCAAAACAGTGAAATCTCCAAGGCAGGCTTGTAGCTTTGACTCAGGCAGTGCAAAGGTAATTTATGTGACCAAAGCATTCATACCCCCATTATGGGCTGAAAAAAGAAGTGAAATCACCTTTAGCAAAACAGCTAAAGGAAAAATAGAAGCCTCATCCTTCTCATTACTAGCTCAGCGCTCTCCTCCCCACTGGCAGTTGTAGATAAGGAAGAAAGACGAACGTGAAGGTAGCAAGCATCACACCATCATAAGAGTATTGATGAAAGAAATCTGGATTTAAAAAACAGAGTTGACTCCTTTTTTAATGGACTGCATTCCTCTGGGGAAAAAATATTGGAAAAAGTGGGCTACAAGTGACATTTCAAAAGGAATAGAATTATGGGAGACAGAAGAGACAAGTCTCTGAGTTCAAGAAGATTACATAGACAGTACATGTGCAATTTATTGGTGGTTGCAATATGCCCAGAAAAGTGCTAGAAATTGACATGCATTATCTCATCAATCTTCATAATAACAACATAAAGAAGACCGTAATATAATATAATGTAGCATAAAGCATAACATAACACAATCCCCAGAAATCGAGCAATAGGACAACTTGCCAACACTCATACAGCAAGGAGCGTGGAAGCCCATTGGGTAGAAGGCCAAATCTGTCAGACTTCTACGTTGGAGCCCCTGTCTTTGGTGGAGAGAGGGAGTCATGGGCAAAGGATCCAACCAAAACAAGCCGAGAAGAAGAAAGAAGCAAGAAAGCTGAAGTGGAGGAGAGGCTGGAGGCTGAAAAAGTTTTCTGGAGATAATGACTTCAAAGAGAACCTGACTTCTGCCCAAGGTCGCTCTGGACCATGCCGTTGGAAAGCTCGTGGCTCACAGCCCCAACTTCCCAGTCACGGGACTCTGCACTGCGGCCCCCAAGAACAGATGGCCCAGCATTTAGCTGCATCCCTTATCTGTCCTCTGTCTCTCTCTTGGCAGGTGACAGCACGCAGGTGGCTTTTCTTTTGTAGAAATGGCACAATTTGAGATTCCACAGTATTATGGAAAGAGTAGAGGCCTCAAATTTAACATCACTGGGATCAAAACCCAGCCTGACTTAACAGCTGTGTTTCCTGGGTCAGTGGCTTAACTTATTTGTGCCTCAGGGGATAATAATAGTGTCTACCTCGGAGGATGCTAGAAGAACTGTAAGAGATTCCCATGCGAAACTCTCGGGTGGGTGCCTGAGACATTCAAGTATTCATCAAATGTCATTCGCCTCCCAGGCAACTTTTCAGAAGGCCCAGCTTTCTTTCTAGGAGGTCACAAGGGGGAAAGCAGAGGTGGCCAGGAGGTGTGCCTGGTTGCCGGGACAGGCCACCACAGGTAAATCTAGCCTGGGCCACACCTACCCCTTCACTTCCTGACCACAGAGCCCCCAGCAGAGACTCTCAACTCCTCGCGTGTGCCTCAGAGCCCAAAGTGTCACCATCCTCCTACCCAGGGGTGGGGGACTGGACTGCACCATCTTGTGCTTACTGCAGGAAATGAGGGCTCAGTTTCCAAGAAGTGACTCTGAATGCCTGCAGCCTACCATGCCTGGGGAGTGCTGGGGGCGGACAGTGCTGTGCAGGCCCCAAAGGACCGTCTGCAGTTAACAAGGGAACCACCCGCCCCTGTTGGCCCCTCACGTCCAAAATGGACTCTGCCAGCGGATCCTTCCATTGCTGGTGAAATCAGATGAGGACTCTGTGATTTCCCAACCGGTGCCCAAAGAAACCTGCTGGCTCCTGATGCGAGTTCATGGTCTTAACACGCCTGTCACCTGTTTGCGAAGAGAGGAGGAAGGTGGGGAGAATGGGGAAGAGGGAAGAAGAACAGACAGGAACTCCCCTTCCCTACCCCCACCTCCACCACGAACCCCACCTCTCTTTTGAGGCCATGAGAAGGAGACAAAACACGAAGGCTCAGTAACCACGGAGACAAGAGTGAGTGAGGCATGGGGCGAGCTCCCATGGGGGCTGCTATAGTCAGGGACCACCTGAGCCCAGATGCTGCCTTCGCTGAGGCTGGAACCTGGTCTTGCTCTCTGCGGCATCTCCACACCCCACCTGGCAGAACAGACTGGACACCAGCAGGGGCTCCCTCCCCCTGTGTCTGGCGATCGCTGCTCCTTTTCTCAAGAGACATGGAAAATAGGTCTTGTCTTTATGCCTGAGTAGAAGTTTCCCTCAACCCACATATATGAGCCAAAACTGGACTTCAAAACATTGTATTACATAACACCGGCAATACAGTAACAACAGTAATAATGGCTACTACTCTTCCGCACGGCCCCCTGTGAAGCACCCTCACACCCACCACCTTCTCTGGTGATGCTCGCTCGGCCCCTTAGCATGGCTGCACTCACGCTGGCCCCAGCTTCGCTCTCCTGCCTCACCCGCTCTGTTCTCCTCCACTCACCAGCCCGCACGCGCCTTCATGGCTGGGCTCTGGCCTTGACCCAGGCCATTTGCTCAGCCTAGAGTGTCTTCCCTCCAACACCAGGGATGGAGTTTACATGTTTGTCCCCTCCAAATCTCATGCTGAAATATGGTCCTTACTCTTGGAGGTGGGGCCTAGTGGGAGGCAGATCCATCAGGAGTGAGTTCTCACTCTATTAGCTCGAGCAAGATCTGGTTGTTAGAAAGAGCCTGGCACCCTGTCCACCCTCTCTCTTGCTCCCTCTCTCACCACGTGACACGCCTGCTCCCCTTTGCCTTCCCCCTGAGTCCCTCATCAGAAGCAGATGCCGGCGCCTTCTTGTACAGCCTGCAGAACCATGAGCCAAATAAGCCGTTCTTCTTTATAAATTACCCAGCTTCAGGTATTCCTTCATAAAATGCAAACGAGACTGAGACAACTATCCCCTTCTTATCCTTGAGATCTAGCTCAGATGCTCCCCAATCTGTGAAGTTATTAATACACCTCTAGACAGGGAGAGTGCATCGCCACTTTACACATGCTTCTCACAGAGGACTAATTGCAATCGCACACGGCTGCCCCTTGCTAGACTGTGAGCTCTTTAACTGTGTGGGGGATGGTTCTCATGCATCTTTGATTCCCCAGCACCTCAAAAAGTGCCAGTCCTGTAGCAGGTGCTCCGTGAACATTTGTGATGGAACCAATGATGTCAGGCAACTCTCCTCCAATACCCTGATCACATGAGTTCAGAGAAATCAGGACACGACAGCACAGGGGTTGGCTGAGGAAGGATGCATGGAAGAGATGGAACTCAGATATGCGGGGAGACGAATGGAGAGAGTCCCAGGCAAGAAGAACAATATGAAATATAAGCAAAGATACAAAAATCACACACTGCGATTTCAGGAGGTCTAGTTCCAGTTAGCCACGTTCATTCTCTAAATCACTTAAATCAGGAATGACTTTTTAAATAAAAGAGCCCTATTTTTAAATTTCAAATCAACTTGAAGGAGTATAACTTAATTAAATGCACCCATTTAAGTATGTGAATGGATAAGTTTTGATTGATAAATATGTGTGTGTGTGACACCAGCACAATTTGGAGATTATTTATGCTTGTTTAGAATTTCATATCAATAGAATCATTACAGTATGTACACTTTCATGTCTGGCTTCTTCTGCTTCCAAGATAATTTTGAATGTCCACCTGGTTGCATATATCAAAACTTTGTGCCTCTTTATTGCTGAGTAGTGTTCCATTCTATGGATGTACAGTAGTTTATTGATCTCTTCAGCTGTTGTTAGACATTTGGGTTTTTCCAGTTTGGGGTTATTATGAGTAAATTTTCTATGAACATTTGTATAAAAGTCTTTATGTGGATCTGTTTCAATTATCTTGGGTAAATACATGAGTGAAATTACAGAGGTGTGGGGCATGTTTAACTTGATAAGAAACTGTCAAGCTATTTTCTGTAGTGGTTGTACTATTTTGTGTTATTGCCAGCAATGTACAAGTTCCCATTACTCCACATCTTACCCAATACTTGATATTGACAGTTTTTTAATTTAAGCTACTAATAAGCATGTAGTGGTAGCTCATTGTGGGTCAAATTTGCATTTCCCTGATGTCTAGTGGTGCTGCGCATCTTCCTGTGGCCATTTGTATATCTTCTTTTGTGCAGTGTCTTTCAAATTCTTTGTCCAGTTTTGAAATAAACTTTTTAATTTTAAAATAGTTTAAGGTTTACAAAAAAGTTTCAAAGATAGTACAAAGAGTTCCAGTACATCTCACACCCAGTTTCTCCTATTGCTAACATCTTACATTAATAGGGTAGATTTGTCAGAACCAATAAAACAATATTGCTGCATTATTATTACCTATAGGTCATACTTTATTTGGATTTCTTTAATTTTTACCTAATGTCTTTTTATTATTGTTGTTCCAGAATCTCATCCAAAATACTAGGTTACATTTAGATATCGCGTATCCTTAGGCCACGAAAGTTTCTCAGACTTTCCTTGTTTTGATGACCTTGACAGTTTGGGGAGTAATGGTCAAGTATTTTGTAGAATGTTCTTTAGTTTGAGCTTATCTGATGTTTTCCCCTTTGTTAGATGTGGGTTATGGATTTGGGGGAGGAAGACGAGAGAGGTAAAGTGCTATTGTTATCACATCCTGTCAAGAGTACATGCTACTAACCTGACTCATCACTCTTGTTAATCATAGTCACCCGGCTGAGGTAAAGTTTCTCCACTGCAAAGTTTCCCCCTTTTTTCCTCATTTCCATACTGTACCCTTTAGAAGGAAATCACTGTGTGCAACTTATACTTAAAAGGCAACAACTTACACTCTACTTCCATGATCCTGGGGAAAGTTACCACCTAAATCATTTGGAATTCATATGCATGAGAGAATTGCCTATGCTCCTTCATTTATCTATTTATTCAAGCATTTATTTATAACAATATGACTCGTAGATATTTATCTTGTACTTTATATTATAATATTGCTTCACATATTTTCTTTTGCTCAGATTGTTTCAGCTTTGGACACTGGAAGGTCTTTCAATTGGTTCTTGTGTCCCTTCGACATACCCCCATCGTTTTCCTTATTGAGCATTTCCTTATTGTCTGGCACTACAAGACGCTCCAGGCTTTTCTTGGGTATTGCCTGCTCCGGCCCTAGAATCAGCCATTTCTCCAAGGAGTTCTGGTTCTATTGAAAGAATGGTGTTAGAAACCAAGACCTGGGTGTTGAGTGTGCTCACTGCTACTTGGTTGTCATTGCTTTTAGACTCTCAGAAGACAGAACTATGCATACATGACTCCCATTTGTCACTGAAGAGTATTCCATTATATTGATGCACCATACTTTGTTCATCCATTCACCTATTGAAAAACGTCTTAGCTGTTTTAGTTTTTATCAATTATGAGTAAACTGCTATAAACATTCTCATAGAGGTTTTTGTGTGGATATAAGTTTTCAAATCATTTGGGTAAATATCTAGCAGCTTGATTGTATTATAAAAGTATGTTTAAGTGTATAAACTATCTTCTAAAGTTACTGTGGCACTCCATATTCCTACCAGCAATAAATAAGAGTTCCTGCTGTTCTGTATCTTTGTCAGCAATTGTTATTGGCAGTTTTTTGGACCTTAGCCATTCCAATTATTATGTAGTGATATCTCATTGTTATTTAAATTTGCATTTCTCTAATGATAAATGTTGAGCATCTTTTCATATGTTTATTTTTCCATTCCTAATCTTTTTCAGTGAGGTGTTTGCTCAAATCTTTTGACCTTTTTTTAATTTGGGTGTTTTCTTCTTGTTATTAATTTGTAAGAATTTATTCTATATTCAGAATACAATGAATGCAGAATATTTTATCCCAGTCTATTGCTTGTCTTTTTATTTTCTAATTATTTCTTGCAAAGGATTATTTTAATTTTTAATTAACTAATTTTCCTTCATTGTTCTGATTTCTTGTGTCCTATCTAATTTTTTTTTTTATTTCCAGGTCACAAAGAATTTTTTATTATATATTATTATAGAAGTTTTCTAAGTTTTAGATTTCACATTTAGGTCCATTATCTATTTCAAGTTAACATTTTTGTATAGTGTGACATAAGAGGAAATGGTCACTTTTTCTACATAGATATCCAGTAATGTCAGCATCATTTGTTAAAAATACTATTCTCTCTCCATTTAACTACCTTAACACCATTTTTGGAAATCAACTGTCTATATATGTGTGGGATAATTTCTGAATTCACCTATTCTGTTTCATAGATCTATATATCTTTTTTTATGCCAATGCCATGCTGACTTGAACATAGCAAGTCTTAAAATAAGGTTGCATAAATTTTCCAATATTATTCTACTTTCTCAAAATTGCTTTTAATATGCTAGGCACTTTGCCTTTTCATATATATTTTAGAATCAGGTTGTTGATGTTATAAAAAAAAGTACTACTGGAATGTTGATTGGGATTGAATTGAGTCTATAAATAAATTTGTTAAGAACTGATATCTTAAGATACTTCAGTTAGGAGAATGGTCTCTAGTTCTATCCAGGTTGTTACAAAAGGTATTAATTCATCATTTTTATGGCAGAGTAGTATTCTATGCTTCTCTATCATTCAGTTTCCTTAGCCAACCATTTTCTTTAATTCTTCCTATCCTCAACTCTTGCTCATACCCCAACTTGCAGAATATCATAATCATCATTTCTTTCTCCATAGCTGGTCACTTTCCTTTTTGCTGCCACACCCCAGGGCTGCCCAATCTTTGCATCATAACCACTTCTCTGTTGTTCTCTCCCAAGCCCTTCTGGCCATCTTTCGACTGCTGGGTATGCTGGAGAAAATCCTCCTATTCTGCCACAAAGCCTTTCATAGGTTAAAGTCCCACTGATGTGAACCCAATGAGCCTAAAATTTCTTTCTCCCATTCTTTTAAATCAGACCATTTTAGCCATATAAAAAAGTGGTTCTCAAATTTTAGAGACCACAAGAGATCCGTAATGTCTTGGAATGGAACCCAGAAATCTACTTATTTAACAATAACCCCACTCCAGCTGATTTTGATGCAGATTGAGTGTGGAGCAAGTGATATGGGAAAAGTAGGGGAGGGAGGTGAGGTGGGTGTTCTTTTCAATTCGCTGCACGAGTTCCAAGTCCAAGTATCTGGCCCCAGACCCATTCCGCCTAGCAGATGGCCCAGATTACTTAATCAAGCCTCAGATCTTCATACGGAAAATAGAGCTCATAATAATCTATATTACATATTTCATGGAGCTTATAATGAGACTCCAATGAGTTATGAAAGGTTTGTGAAAACTATGAACTATTGAATAAATGTAATACTAACATACAAATTTCAAAGCACAAAATAACCTCAAATTTTCCTCTATTACTTGGAAAAAGTTTTTGAGGCTACTATAAATACTTAAGAAAGAAAGTCAAAATGGCATTGCATGCCTCTTAATATTGTGTATAGGCTACATGAATCATTCTCAAACTAAGGTACATACAACTCACCTGGGGGTCTTGCAAAGGCAGATTTGGAAATGTGGGCTGTGTCCTAAGATTTTGCTTTTCTAACAAGTTCCCAGGTGATGCTGATGCTGTAGGTTAATGAGCCACACCTGGAATAGTGAAGAAATTTGTGCTTTTAGCTAAAGAAGTTAAAAAAGGATGGAGCGAGTTGGCAATAAGCTGGTGTGACTCAATTTGGCTCTTGAGAGAGGGTGGAGGGTGAGAAAAGAACAGAGTTCAGGCTGTCCCTAGAATCCCAGTCTTGAGGAAGCCACAGCACCACTGCCAGGACAGAAAGACCTGTCATTAGGCAAATCTCCCCAGGAAACACGGAGCAGGAGGAGAGGGTGAGGGGTTCTGCTTCCTCGCTTTTCTGAGGAGGAGCTCATGCCAACAGTCAAGATCAGGTTCAGAGTTAACAGGGCATGAAGTCCCCAGAAAGCACAGCACGGCATGCCCAGGGGATTTAGTTCTCAGAGGAAGACAGCTTTGCAGGGGCCAGGCTGTGAGGAGCTCAAATGTGGCAGATTTTTCCTAGTTGACAGGTTAGCATCCTGTACCTAGCCCAGAGAAAGAAGCTGCAGACCTTGTAACACACTGAAGTAAGAGGTATAGAAAAGTAGGGTGAAGTCTTTATGTGGGAAAGAAATGCAAACATCTGTGCTAGTCCTTTGATTTTTTGCACCCTGCCCCCCCCCCCCGATCCACTGCCCACCCTTTTCTACTCTGCATGTTTAGCTGGAGGATGAGCTACGTGGAAATGCTTCATTGGGCTCCCTTGCCTCTGGCGTTGGTTGGGTTCTGCCCATGGGAGGCATGCTCAGGAGAGCACAGCAAGGGAGGAGATGGAGTTTGGGGTGTTATTCTCTTGGTAACTCCCTGCTGAGCCACGGGTTGGCAGTGAACACATTCTCATAGAGGCCACGTCTCCTGCTAGGAGCACCTCTCCTGCGACCACTGCTGCGTCTGGTTTCCAGAAACCGAAGCCCTGCAGACCTGAGTGTGGTAAGAGCGCCCCACTGTTAATAGCCCTGGGTTGCTGACCACCCCTTGCTGATTTCCTTTAACCCCCCTAGTAACGTTATAAACAGCCTTTTTATTTCCACGTTTTTCAGTTTATTCTCTCAGTGTGTTTCATTTCCAGACCTAATCTGATGCAATATCCGTGAGCAGCACATTCTCACCACATGTGGTGACCCAGAAGCACCCTGGTCTTCAATGTCAGTTGCAGGAGTAGGGATACTGGAGGGATGGAGAAAGTCAAGGCTGTCCACCAGCAATAGGGCACAGGGAGTGCAGTGGGGGACGCAGCCGGGGCTGTGGAGAGCTTCAGGTCGGGGGAGGGGGCATGAAGGCACAATGACCTATGCGTGCAGCTTGAGGAGGCCAGCCCTCCCCACTCCTGCTGTTTCCACAGGTCCCACTCTCCCGCTTCTGCTGGTCAGCCTGAGGGAGCTGAGGATGGGCTCTCTGGAAGCCTGAGGGTTCTCTGTCCCTTGCCTCAAACTCTGGGCAGAGCCCTGCCAGGTTCAAACCTTGTTCACGTTAGTTGGGCCAATTGCTATGTGGGATCCTTGGGTTGCACTACGTGAGTGGGGTGCTCTCTGGAAGTGGTGGGTGCAAAAGATACGTGGGGGCAGGGGTGACCTGTCAGAGGGCTCTAACAATAGTAATTAAGAGCTTGAGCGTTGCTGCTGAGCTGCCCGAGTTTGGATTTGGGTTCTACCATTTCTCACTGTGTAAATAAGCTTCAGCCCTTTCTCTTTCTGAATATTAGCTCCCTCGTGTGAAAAGCTGATAATTACGCGACCCTATCTCAAAGGGTCACTGTGAGAATTAAAATATAATTCACCTACAGGACTTAGCACAGTGTTGGCACCAAGTAGACACTCAATAGACACAGCTAGTACTCATGTTATTTCTACACTGTCATCTTCCTCGCCATCAGCATCAGCATCGTTGAAATGACCCTGATGATTATAAGGATGAAGACAGACCAGCTTCCTACTAACCCCACAACCCCATCCACACATTCTGTCAAAACTGGAATTTTCTTCATTTTATCCTGCCTGTGGATCTCCAAGACAATATGGTCCTGACCAGAGAGTGGAAAGAAGACTGACAGGGCCTCACACTGCCTGAGAAGGATTTCCCAGGGTCACAGTGAGGGCAGTAGAGGAATAAGAAGCAAACAGGTATAGAAGGAAAGGTATAGGAGGAAAAACTGTTTTGGTTTTTTTTAAGTGGATGAATGAGAGGCACGTACCCTCTTCTTCCAGGGGTAAAAACACATATTTTATTTTGTTAAGATTTTCCATGTGCACCTCCAGTAGCTCCTGACCTTATGAGTTGGACCCTTCCCACCCCAATGTCAACACAGCAAGGTGAGTAAGTGCAAGGACATTTGTGTCAAAGACCTTTGCTTGGTAAGAGCGTGCATCCCACAGGCTGGGCCAGCTGACCGCCTGGCCCTGAGCCCATCGTGGCTGAGCCACCCAGGCGGTACATCTGCACCTCCGTACATCTGCAGAACTCCAGAGGAACTGAGGTGGGACAAGATGCCACAAGACTCCAGAAGAATCTAGACATCCGTGACCTTTTCTTGCCCCTCCCAGTCTGATGGAAATGCTTTCCTCCGTCAGTACGCAAGGCAGGGAAGCCCTGTCTCCCTGAGGATCCCTCTCTGAGAACACTGGGTTCCAGCACAATGCTATAGAGAGCGAACTTTGAACAACACTTCACACTCAACAGAACTGCCCAGAGGATTAATCAAGACAATGTATTTGAAAAGTGCTTTGTAAAGTGCACACAGGCAGTACAGTTTTACACAACTCAAAACTGAGCCTTCAAGGGATAAAATAACACAACGAAGGTCACATGATGGAAATTGGCTGGACCATGATTTGAACCTGTGTGTCCTGACCCCAATCCCCGGACTCTTTCCTCTGCTTCCCACCTACTACTTGAATGATCCCACCGTGAGCTCCTGCTCATCTGTGCCATCATCTTTACAGTCACCTCTGGGCACTCACTGCATACAGCCCGAAGGTTCTATTTATCTCTTTCCATAGGTTTTATCTCTTCCTCTAGTTAATGAGCCCCATGAAGAAAAAGGCTTCACTTATATTTCCTTCTATTTAAAGTAGAGTCAAATGCATATCTGTGGATAGATTCATACTTTGGCCCGTTCAGCCTGGGATACACACATATAGGAATAGAAGGATACAGGGGCACAGGGGCATAAGGATGTAGGGATACCGGGATATAAGAGTACAGGGCTATAGGGACACAAAGATATAGGGGTCTAGGGATACAGAGATACAGGGGTACAGGGATATAGGGGTGAAGACATCTCTTTCCATGACATCAGGAATGACATTCCAGCACATGAGAAAGAAGCTCGACTGTTCTGGGAAACCTGCCTTGGCCCATGTAGACAATGAAAGCCAGAACAAAATCAAGTCATGAGCCTAAAGAAATGAGAGAAAAGAAAAAAAAATCCTCTGCCTCCTCATTAGATTTCTTTTTACTAGTGTGTTCATTGGAATATAAAATTATAACCAACTTATTTTTTCTTCTCCCCTACATGTTCATCTTATTTCAAACATCTTCTTTCTCCTTTTCCCTTCTCTTTCCCCTCTCCCTTTGTTTATCATACTCTTCTCGCATAAGAATTCCTTCCGTGTCATTCTCTCAGTGAACTATCACCCACCAAAACTAGGGGCTTAAGCAACTGATACTGAAGTTCGCACGCGTGCGCGCACACACACACACACACACACACACACACACACACACCCGCCTCTGAAGCCGCAACACGCTGGAAACTCCAGAGTGAGCTAGAGTACGTGCTTGATCCCTGCCATTCGACTTAATTAGAATCGATCTTGGTTTTTGCTGCCGTTCTTGTTGCTTCTGTTTTCCATTTACGGTTTCTATCAATCACACAACCCTATGGCTGGAATTAACAAACTGTTTTTCAGAACATCAGCTAGTTATTTCAGGGAAAGTAAAAAGTCAAATACCAAAGACTTTATTTCTATGTGAGTATTTCTAATTCCACATCCAAAAATAATGGTCAGTTTAAGGTTTCATTGAATAAATGTCAGATAGTTAAAAAGAAACACACTTCTACACTTCTTCTCCAGGCTAGGTTGTGAGGGTCTGTGCCTTGGCCATAGAGGGTCAGTGGCTCCTGGTTCCTGGTCAATGTGCACTCAGGCAGAGGCAGCAGTGTGGGTGGTGATGTTGGGTGCGGGCACGGAGGTGACTGAGGATATTTTTCTGGTCAAGGTTGAGAGGAGTGGGACCCTCGACATTTCCTCTTTGTCTCCTCTCTTATCACAGTGCTTAAAATGCAGCAGAAAGGAGGAAAGGCAAGGCAGTGCAGGGCAATAGACCTCCACCTCCAGGCAGATGGCAGGTGGCAGGTGGTGTAATCCCCTAAACTGACCCAAGGAGGGACGGACCGTGTGTTCTGGAATGGCCACAAGCCTCAGTGAAGGGGTGGGTGTTCCAGGAGCAGAGGCCTCCTGCTGAGGTTGGCCGTGAGGGACACGAACCACACCATGGTTTCAGCAAACCCAGTGCTCAGAGACCCAGGAGCACAAACAGACCTAGTGCAAGAGGAGGCCCCAGGGCTGAGGAGTGATGGCATTATTTGCAAGAAGAGGAGATGAGAGCCGAAAGAAAGCGTTTCAGACCCATGGCTAAGGATCTTTTAATAGTTGCAGAGAATGGGAGAAAAGCCCAAAGAATCAAAACAAAGAAATGGTTTTCTCAATTTTTAAAATAAAAATCAAAGTTCATTCCAGAAATCAAAATGTATACGTTTGACATTAATAATGTATATTTTGAATTTATTTTACAGGAAACAAATAAGTGATTGATGAGCCTTTATAAATGTAATTGATCATTACTGGAGGTCAAAATGCACTCATGGAGAAAATCCAAGGCAGAGAAGTGTGTGTGTCTTAATAAATTTCAGGTAGATTACAAGAAGGTTATTAACATGGGGTAAGGTGATTTTATCACAATTTAATATAGATGTTTGATATACAGTGTACATATATGTGTACATATATACTATATATGTATATAAGTACACATACTTCATATATCTATATATGAGTGTATAGATATGTATGTGTATAATATGTGTGTGGATATATATCTCTTTCATTATATTATACTGAATACAATGGGAGAAATGGGTTCAATAACAAAAATTCTTAGTTATGGTTTTTATATGTATGTAAAGAACCTTAAGTATTTGACTTCATACTTCAGTTCCCTTATGAATGGAGGAATATCTGAATTCAGAGATAGCTTCCATTTTACAAAATGATAGACACGCAATTTTGGCAATTAATATAGGGATACAGTATTTGATAGAATTCTACCAAACACCAATAGTATGTCTCAGATAGAAAAAGCGAAAATGCGTTTGTGGAAAAGTGATGTCTTCAAATGAAAATTCATTGGCTTATTCCAAGCATATTTTTGGGATTGTGAGGGGGATTATAGACATTGTTCGATGGTAGCTTTCATTTCCCACCAAGACGACAACAGCAAAGAACAAAAACACTGTGACATCTTGTGGACCAGCATAAGTGAAGCTTTGAGCCCTCCTGGTTGAAGCAGTGGCCTCCCCGGCCTCCCTGGCCTCCCCTGCCTCCCCACATGAGCAAGAGCCTGGCTGGCGCTGGCTGATGGTGACCCACGTCTTGCACATGGCACAGAATGTCAGGTCTCAAAGGGACGGCTCAGTCCGGCCTGAGGCCCCAGAGTCTTCCTGCTCCTTCTCACCTCCTTTTTAAAATATAAATACACAAAATGGGGTTTATTTAATTGACATCAAATTCCCAGAGTTAGGATCTCCTCATTCTGCACTTGAAACATTTTCAATACTTATCCCAGAAGTTAACATTGATTAGATAAGACAGAGGACTTCAGGGTTAGAAGTTGAATTCTAAAAATAGTTTCCAACTCAGGGGTTTCTTAGCTACAAGCTAAATACAAGCCCAAAACATGACTTGGCTGCTAGAAAGCAGATCCAGTCCCAAGCAGCACTAATAAAAATATAATTATACATTCAAGGAAAGTGATAACTTTAGCACTGCTTAGATCTCATCTAGTGTTAAGTTATGGGTGGCTCTTTTTGAGAGGGGCATTAACAAACCTGGACACTCTGACAGGGAAAAAGAAAAACATTTGACACTTGAACAAGGTGTGCCTGAGAATGGAGCCAACACAGAGAAAAGCAAAATAGAGATCAAGAACACTGGAAAACTATAGCTACCTGTCCCCAAACCAGTTGCACTCTTGGACTGCCCAGTTTTGGTGGCATTTAAATGCCCTGTTTTGCTTAATCCAGTTTGAGTTGGGGATCTATCACTTGCAATTCTATGAATCCTGATATTCCACTTTTCTCCTATTCAATCCTATGGGAGTAGGGGTGGGTCAGAAAAGGGAGGCTCCCTGAAATAGCTTTGGGACCCTCCAATCCTTCCTAATCCTCACCAGCAAGTGTCTCAGAGCTTGCACTGTTCCAATAATATCAGGACTTGAGAAAGTCTTCTGAAACAGTCTTCTGACTATACATGCATTGGTCATTAAACTATCTCAAAAAGATGAGTCTCTGCTTATTTTCTTTTTTATTATTAAAGCACATTCAAAGAAGAATATTTCTAAGATCATCAGAGCCGGGCACCATGAAGTGTGTTTGAATGCAGTGATCAACTGTTGACCTTGTAGCCAAGGAGCTTATGCAGAGAAAAATCATAAAAGATTAAGCCATTATGAAAAACAGAGTTCCTATAGAATTTCACATAGGATGTTGAGTTAGGCAGGGCGTGTGCATGAGAAAGACAGATGGAACGTTCTCTTGGTTGGTGTTAACTTGGGAAGAGTTTTGAACTGTGTCTTAAGGGAGGGGAGGGACACTGTGACAAATGAAGGGTGGGGCAAAAATGGGTGTGAAAGGAGAGCAGGCCAAGCAACATGTGGAACATTTTCTGAACTAGAGGTTTTGTGGTCTAGGGAGTCCTTTCTCCACCAACCCTGAGTCTCATCATTCCAAGTTTCCTACTCACCTCAGCAGAGAAGAACCATAATGCAAAAGGGAGTCAAGACTCATCCCAATAGTTAAAGATCCCAAGCATGGAATTAACAGCATCTGAAAAAAGGCAGCTGTTCTCAGGGAAGGAACTGGCAGGGCGGCCAATTGACACTAGCCAAGTCATCCAAGAAGTCTCTGCTGACTCTTTGTCCTAACAGCACTGGGGTTTTCCTGGAGCCCCTCAGCACATGTGGTGTGTGAACAGGGTGTGTTGGATTTTATTTTATTTCCTTAATTAAAGCAAATTCTAACCTCAAAAGAACACAGCGTACAACCCTCAGTGGCTCAGACACAATGGACTTGGAGGACTTGAGAAAGTTTTTCCATGGCTCACATGTCATGCTGAGTCCTACTTCCTTGAGAAGCAAGAAGGGTCCAATCTGGGAGGATCTGTAGTGTCCTGTGGTGAGCATGTGGCCTTAAAAAGGACTTTGGCTTTGGTCAGAGCAGCAGTTGGCATCCTGCTTTGTAAGAAGGGGCTGCTGACCCAGTGAACCAACAGAGGGGCTTTCCTCGTCTTGCAAGACCTTGTGTGCCCAGTGAAACTACCTGGTCCCCACACTGCCCACTCAGAATAAAAGCCACTGCATCTGCATCAGGAAGAAATAGCCCAAACCACATCCAGACTCCCTGGACCATTTGCCCACACAGTGATAAACATCTGATCAACACTGGAAAAGTCCACTTATTCCAGAGACAATATCTTACTCACCTACTATGCTCAAAACCCTAAAGATTTTAAAGCAAATTTTTATAAAAGAAATCCAGTTAACTTATCAGCTAGTCTTAACCAAACTTCCAATTGAATATATGAAATATTTGATTAATTAACTGAAATTCTTCAGTTATATCCAAATTTTTGGCAGTATATATATATATCAATGATAATTCATTTTACTTCCACCCCATTTTGTTATACTTTCTTACCCATCCTAACAATCATATGTAATTTAAGCTGGATTGAAACAATATAATTGTGCTAGACTATAATTCAGACTTTCTGATGAAAAATCTTCTCTGATGATGTCAACAATGGGATACATTAAATGGGTGTGGAAAGCAGAGGAATAGGAAAGTTTATTTAATAAACAGTATAGGAAATAATTGATTATATGGAGAAAAAGGATTTAGCTTCTTCCTTTACAACATATGCCGCAATAAGTTTCCATAGATTCAAGAGAAAAATAGATAGCTATTGTATGGGAAATTACCTAATTGGGAGTGAGAAAGGTGCTTTAAAATTGTAAAAGCATAGCCTTTTTTTTTTAACAATAAAAGGATTGATAAATGTGACCATTTAAAGTGTTGATGTCTATAAATTAAGAGTAATTTATGCACAAAATTAAAAGGAAAGTCACAAACTGGAAAAAATATTTGTAAGAAAGGATTACCAACATGTGACAAGAAAGAGTGAACATACGTAAATGTAAAGACCTTTACAAGCCATTAAGACAAAAACCATTCAAGAAAATTGGGCAAAAGAAGCAAACAGTCAATGCATAAGAGAGGAAATAAAAGTTGCCAATAAACCTATGGGGGGGAAAGTTCAGCATCATTTATAATTACAAAGCAGCAAATTGAAATAACAATGAGAGCTTTTTTATGCTATAAAATAGGGCCTCTCATATGTGGTGGTGAGCATAAAGATTAGTATATGCTTTCTAGACGTTAATTTGGCAAATGCTTCCAATGGCCTTAAACTGCGAATGCACTTGACCCAGCAGAGCTGTGTGAGATGGAACACACCTCTACTAAGGAGGTCATTGAGCAGATATGAGGTTGAGTAGTCACAGGGCCTGCTGGCTGTGCAAGCACTACACCTCCTGCCCTGCAGGACTAGTTTGCTGGCCCGAAATGTTAGCATTCTTAAACCCAGCTGGCAGTGCCTTTCTGTACTTGACGCTACAGGTCAGAAAGAAGCTGGAATTAGACTGATTGAGATCTGGCTTGTAGAAGCCTGGAGAAGCTCTGCAGACCTTCTGCCTTGCCCCTCTCATTTGAAAGATAAGCAAAGCGTGTGGGGCGTGAGAACCGACTTGCCTGGTGACTTGCAGTGGCCTCATAGCAGAGTTAGGACTCCTCTCCCAGCCTCCTATGTCCTAACCCAGTCTCCTACCACTGTTCAACCCTGGATGTTCCATTCCAGCTAGTCAACCTTCTGAAGGATGTGTTTTGTGGTTCATCATCTGGTTTTCATTAATAGCCAGCTGCAGCCACGCACAGTAGCTCAAGCCTGTAATCCCAGCATTTAGGGAGGCCAAGCTGGGAGGATCATGTTAGGCCAGGGGTTCGAGACCAGCCTGAGCAACATAGTGAGACCCCCTACAAAAAAAAATAAGAAAAATTAATTGGGCATAGCGGTGTACAACTGTACTCGGGAGGCTGAGGCAAGAGAATCGCTTGAGCCCAGGAGTTTGAGGCTGTAGTGAGCTATGAGTGAACCATTGCACTCCAGCCTGGGCCACAGAGTGAGACCTTATCTCAAAAAAAAAAAAAAAAAAAAAAAAAAAGCCAGCCAATTTGGTCCTTTGTAATGATCTGTGATCTGTCATATTGTCCATGGCTGTGTTTCTGGCCCCAGGCATTTCTAGCATGATAAAACAGGTGGAGTCCTGACCAGCAGTGGTCCAGAGGTGCCCGCGCAGAGCAGCGTGTGCTTGGGAAGGCCTTCTCTCCACCCGAGGACCAGGTTCTCACCTGTACAAAATAAGAAGTCCAAAGTAACAATTTCAAATATTCCTTCCAAATCTTTCTTTTTTATTTAAGTATTCTGTGAAAATCTTAACTATTAAAACAACACATAAACTGTGCATGTAGGCTTCATAAACCAGAAAGATCCCAAGGCAATTGTAGTTCAAGAGTAGATTAGGAAACTAAATCAAAGACTAAAACTGGAGTTTAATAGATTTTTCTTCAGCTGAAGAGGCTTCAACTTAAAACCCCTAAACTCTGTTGTAAGGATAGCTGACTTATTTGGTTATACCTGGCAGTAGTGAGAAAGTAGGACAGTGACATACTTTAGACCAGCTTTGTTCAATAGAAATGTAATATGAGCTACATTTATAATTTTCAGTGTTCTTGTAGCCACATAAAAAGTAAAAAGAAACAAAGTTCATTTTAACAATATATTTTATTTCACCCAATATATTCAAAATATTATCATTTCAGCATGTAACCAATATAAAAAATTATTAAGGAAATATTTTACATTCTTTTTTTCTTACTAATCTTCAAAATCTGGTGTGTGTTTTATAGTCAGAGCACATCTCCATTCAAGTGCTAAAATCCTTTCAGAAAATACTTGATTTATGTTTAGATCTCATACAATTTATAATTAAAATATGATCACGTTGTTTCAAACATGCTTAGAAGTTCTGCAAAAACTGAACTGCATGTCAATTTCTAAATTGCATTAAAAATTCAGTTCTCAGTTGCATTCATCACATTTCAAGTGCTCCATAGCCAGATGCTGCTGGTGCTACCATGTGGGATAGCCTTAGACAGTCCCGTGATGATCTCTGAGTCATTTGACAGCCGCCCACCTTCATTCTTAGAATACTCAGTTCTTCAGCCCAAAGCATTATGTTAGCACAGAGAACTTGGTGAAAGGTCATCAGAGTAAGCAAGAATGATCAATTAAATGATGAGTTAAATAGAGATTCCTCAAGGTGGAGGTTGGATGGGATGGAGTGAGAGCTATTGTAAAGAAGGGATGAGGGTTGCATGGTTTGGGAAAAATCTGTCACATCTTCAGAATAAACATAGATATAAAATATTTGATAAGCATAACATTCCCAAAGGCCCAGCTTTCTGCGTCTAACACATAAATATTTATATCCTTTATCTATAGGCAATATGCACTAACATGCTATGCCCTTCTAAGAAATTTTAATTTAAGAAAATCTGATGTTTGAAAAGAAAAATAATTTCTACCACTCTAAAAGGACTTTGCAATGAGATCAGCTACAGGGTTTCTTTAAATATCCAGTCCTTCTGTTATATTTAGACTGTGATTAGATTAATGAGGGGAAAAAAAATATTGACACCCAACTTTTCAAGAACACACCTTCTGCCGAAAGCAAAGGGCACCTGTTGTTGATCTTATCTTTTGAATCTTGATTTCAAAAGTTGTTTTCATAGCCAAGGCTTTGCTTATAGAATGGTTCCACCCAGTGTTCTTGGGCTTAAGACTGTGGAGATGCTGAGTGAAGGCGTGATTACTTAAAAGTATTGTGCCTTGGGCTCAGTGTCTGAACAATTGCCTTAGTTCTCTACTCTCTAGACTCATGTCAACATTCATAAGTGTATATTCTGCTAAAGAAATAATTTCATTTACCGAATGTTGACACTGTGTTATTTTGACCTAAGCTGTCTATGTATACTGAAACTCTCCAACCATATAGAATTTTGTGTTTGAATTCTAAGTCTGTTATTTATCTGCACATTTCTTTTATATTCATCCACGTCTAGGCCATCTATTGTGATAAACCTGAGAAGGTCAAGGATTAGATTGGACTGGCTCACTTTTAACCCCTGACACTGGACTACATGCCAGAGGAGCCTTAAGAAAGGCTTCCCCATGGAATGGGAGCCTGAGAGGGAAAGTGCCTAAAGACGGTATGGCAGAACAGAACATCATTTGTTAAATATTAAGAAAAGAAGTTGAAGAAGGAAACTAGGAGAAGGGCCAAGAAGTCCGGAGGCAGCATTTGGGAAAGCAGGGTGGACAGGTGCTTCCTGATCTACCCTGAGTCTTCATCTGTCTTCAGGTCAAGGTCGTCAGTCCCAGGTCAGCCAAAGAGCAGCGGCAAAGCCAGGAGTGGTGGGCAAGGTAGAGGTAGGTGCCAGGTAGGAAGCAAGACCAGAGATGAAATTAACTCACCTACCACCATCCCTTAGACAAATATTCAGTCTTTTAGCCCCAAACACAAGATAATTCAGACAGATGTTGCTAGAGGTAAGTTATAAGACACAAGTGACTTAGGAAGCGAGATGTCCAATGACTTCCAGACATGGATATTGCATATTTTCATGATCCCTACAATGTAACCTGGAGAAGCAATACGTGTTATTATAGGGGACTGGGGACTCCTTCTGCTAAACTCACACAAGAGGGTGAGTCATGGTGCAACAGGTGCCAAGAGCAGGGGACCCATAGCTCCAAATCCCACTGGCATGCCACTCCCCACTTCACCCCGTAAGCCTTTGCCAGGCCTCCCTGCATAGACAGCAGAGGAAGAATAAAGTGGCCAAACAGGGTTTGGGTTGCAGTAACTGCAGATGGTTGCTAATCAGGGTAGAGGTAGGGGAAGAATGAAAAATGGTTTAATGGTTGTCCCCCAGTCAAAGTAGGGTTTCCACAAGGGAAAGGTTTCATTGTCTATTAGTGCAGAGAGCTTTACAACAAGAAATGGCATTCATTATAACAAGAAGAAAGGGGCGTTAGGCAGGCAGTTTGGGAAAAAGAAAGACAATTTACCTGGGAGTGAAAAGCCCCACTTACAGCCTTGGCCATGCTACAGACCAGTTCTGTGGCCTTCAGTAAGTCATTTCTGCTCTTGACTTCCACAGCCTCACCCATAATAAGATGGTATAAAATCTATATTGCATATTTTCCACTTTTTAGAATCATGGGATTTTAGAGATGTTTATTTTACCTATCAGACCTTAATATAACACCTAAAATTGAAAGGTTTTGTTCTAGGCATTCTACAATTCTAACTCCGTTAATCTTCATAACAACGTTATTGGACAGGTAATACTAATATTATGATCCTTATTTTACAGATGAAAAAGCTGAAGCACAGAGAGGTTTAGAAACTTGCCCGAGGTCACTCAGCTAGTCAGTGTCAGGGCCAGAATTCCAGCCGAGTGTGGCTGCAGGGCCCACGCTCTCTCCCCGTTCTCAGGAGAAAGGCTTGCTCAGGTGACGCACGCTCTGTAGAGGTTCTGGTGAGGGTCCAGCTCAGCGACCGTCGCCGAGGGGCCAAATGCTCCAAGCCATCTCGGAGTGTTGCTAGGGGCAGAGTTCAAGTCACAGAATGCAGAATTTCTCAAAATGTGCTCCAGGGATACCTCCACCAGAAGCACCTGTAGCATTTCTTAAAAATGCAGATTCCCCGGTGAAGCGTAGACCTACTGAATCACCCTCTCTGAGGGGCGGGGCTTAGCGCTCTTCATCTGCACAGAGTCCCCGGGGACTTTGGTGTTTACACGAGTGTGAGAAGCTCGGGTGTGATGTGGTGTCTGAGAGGAAAGCAGAGTTCACCTGCACCCACAGAGTGAACCCAAAGCCTTGCTTCTCCCCAGAAAGCACCCTGCGGAAGCGTCGAGTGTTGAGCTTGACTTGCAACAGCCGGACAGTCTGGGGAACAGAAAGGACAGCGCAGGACGAGGTTGGAGCTCCAGGGAGCGCACCGTCCAGATGGGCCCTGAAGCCCGGAGAAAACCCTTTAGTCAGGGCCGTGGTGTGGAGGCCAGGCGTGTACCACATGTGCGCTGTGTCACAAAGGGGACTCGGGCGATAAAGTCCTTGTGACGGTCACAGCAGCTCGTTAGGTGTGCTGGTCTAAAATCCCACGTAAGGAGTGAAAGCAGACAGAATCCCAGATCCAAGAAGTCCATCTCCAGGGGAGAACATCTCTCCTCCTTCCCCAGATATTTTTACTCTCTCCAGCAGCTACTGGTTGACACTTACTCAAACAAAACAAAGCAAAACAACACAAAACACATAAGTAGGAAGATTTGGTTTGAAGTCTGATCTGCTCGGGGTCATTTCCTAACAGCCTGGCTCTCTGCCTCCTGCCATAAGAACCAGGGGGCTCTGCGCCCCGGGCAGGGAATAGAGGCTTTCATTTTAACTCCAAACAGGAGCCCCTGGTGCTAATTTAAGTTCTGACAATGATTGTAGGATCCCAGCAAACCACTCCACCATTCTAGGCCATTGGTTCTCCATACGTGAAATGCAAGCTCCTCTGGAGTACCGCGTGGGCACAAGCAGGGGAGCCTCCAGCAGGAACAAAGCTGTCCCATGTGGGAGGAATCAACCCCGCAGGTATTTCCTGAGTTCCAACCTCGGCAAAGAGGTGCCTGCACCAGGCTTACCTAGAGGCCCTGAGCAATGTGAGGCCACAAAAACAACGTGGGCCCTTCAGATGTCCGCTGTGCCCCTTTCTTCCGTGTTTCAGAGCAATTTCCTCCAGGACTTTGGGAGGAGGCGGTGGTGGTGATGGCAACGATTTTCATTCTTACTGTGGCAGAAGTGAAGTCAGGCCCCATAGAGCTCCGAGCACTGGAACTCCCCAAGAGCGGTTCCCTGGGATTCTCACCTCCACGCACAAGCCCCGACGGGGGACGGATCACGAACCCACGGCAGGTTCTGAAGCACCTGTGGATGCCTAGGGAATGCACAGAGTGTCGGGTCAGGCCTGAGAAACAGAAAGCAAAGCTTCGTGGAATCTCACATTGTTTAGTCTATAGCTAAGCTTCCTAGCCACATGCAGCAGAGGTTAAGGGAAACAAGTTGTGCAAATGAGGAAAAGCAAAACACATTTCACACGGGAAAACGGCAGCCCAAGAATGAAATACACTCTTTATTCCGGGCCTCCTTGTCCAAAATGCCAGGGCGAGGGGACAAACACATTAATCCCACCACCTGTCCACAGGCCTTGCCTGCCCGAACATCCTCCAATGCCTTTGGCTTCGGGGCTTAAAGGGAAGCGGGAAAGGGGTTTTGAATAATGCCATGGGATGCAGTCTCTGAGTAATTGCTTTAATCCTTGAGTTTTAAAGGTATTTCTCCACTGGCAGGTTGAGATAGCACCAGAGAAGCAACTTTATTTGCCAAATGTTTATGTTTTCAAATATTGACTGCGTCCCTCTTTTATACACTAGACTTTCTTTTCTTGGAGGGTAATGTCTGAAAAAAAAAACAAAACAAGACTGTTTGGAATCTTGAGAGCCTCTGAGTATCTCCTAAGGCCCCCTCCCTCCTTTTTAAGTCCCCCCACCCCCTTCACGCCCCTCTCTGGCACACAGGCCAGGATTTGTCTCTATGGGGGGAGTGTTTCCTCCCAGCCCCTCTTCTTGAAGCAGTGATGACTCCGTGGACACCCCAGGTGTACCCATTTCACTCTCCATCCCAAACCTGGGCCAACTCCCGAGGGTCTGCAGTCTGGCCTGCATTGCAGGACAGCACCGGTCTCCGTGCAGAGGTGGGAGCTGTGCTCTTGCAGAACTCTGTGGGGGTCCTGGAGAGGGCCCCGCCCTTTAGAGGATGCGGCTGAGAAATCGTTTCTCAAAAGTGGACTAAGAATAGCCAGGAGGGCAGGTCTAGAGCTTCAAAGGAAGAGGAAAATATTGATGGAATAGGCAAAAATATAAATGAGGAAAAAAGAGGTGTTTTCAAAAATATACACCAGTCAAGGAAAAGAGAGAGGTTGACCCTTCTGTCCACTTTTTCTCCTGAATAAAAGGAGAGTGTGGAGTTTTACACACTTGTGCTCTGGGAAATCTGTGTGCAGAACAGCAGAGAGTTAAGCAACTGCCCAATGCATACAGCTCATCTGTACGCTTTAAGCCTAAATTGACCGCCTAACCCATTAGTCAATATGAACCATTTTGTTCCACAATAGCTGGACTTAGAACTGAATCACCAGGGAAATGGTTATAGGCATCTAGAGCTTTCCTTGCATCTGAGTAGTTACCATCGTAGACTTGTACCATCATCACTCACCTCCCCTCTGGGCATCTGAGTACAGCCAAAGACTTCATGTCTGTCAACTACACAGCTAGACCACTATTGGAAGCCTCTGTCTTTACCTATGGAACCCCATAATCAAATATGACTCCCCAGAAATCCTGGCTGGGCCAGGAAAAGGGATTGTTGACATACCTCTGTTTGCAGAGAGTTCAACGTTTTTCACCATGTCACGACAGCGTCCACCAGTGGGTCTGCATTACATGCATCGTGTAGGGCCCTAAGAAATAACCCCGAGTGCAAGAAAGGAAACATTTTTTAAAATGAAATTAACGAATAAGACAACAAGGAGCAAAACCCAGAGATGCTTAAATGAGAAGATGTTGAGGCTGATGAAAGTCCAAAGGCAGGTTTACCCGGACAGCTGTGGCTGCTGCCTAGAAGCGAGAGCCTGGATTCAACGCCCTCCCAAGGTCCCTTCCTGTCCTTGGATTTCAGCACTCTGATTAATTTTCCAGGAGAGAGGTGATAGGGAGAGAATAACTGGGAAGTGTTCATGAAGAAGGGTGTAGGGAAAGTGAGAAGGAAAAATAGCAATAAAACATTTCCTAATCCGACAAGAAGCACACGTGTTGGGGTGTGGTGGGGAAGGAGAGAACCTGTCATCTGAGTGCTGAGCAAAGATCCAAGGTCATTGCTGGATTCGTCCAAGCAACCTCTCCCGGCACTGTTGGCCCATGGCAGATTGGGGCCTTTGGGTTTTGGCAAAGACGAGAAAATCAGGAATTTAGCAAAAAAACCTTTCCAGCTTCTGGAAGAGAGAGAAGATGAAGAAGCCTGAATTTCTTGGAGTGACTGCCAAGGGCGAGGCTGATGAAGGAAAGAGAGAGAAGAACCCGGAGAAGCTGCCTGTGAAAAGCAGGGGGCGTGTGGGCTGCAACTGTCCAGAGCATCGAGTGTACACCGTGGGAAGAATAGCCTTGCCCGCAAGAACCGTCACTCAACCCAGGCTGAGACCCATCTGTCGCAGTAGACACTGGACACCGGGGAGCCAGCAGTTTTCAGTTTCAGGAGCTGAAACTGGTGATCCAGGAGATCCAGGATGGATCCTGGATCCAGGTGATCCAGGAGCTGGCCGGACAATAGGCCCTGCAGGCTGAAGGAGGGAGGGTCTGGAATCCCGATGGAAAAGCAGCCCCACTACACTGTCCGGGAGCCTGGACAGCCCAGCACTGATCATAACCCTCCCGAACCTTCCAGGACCTTTGTCCATAAGAAAATGAGAGGAATCCTTATTTCAAAGGCAGCAGAAAGTGATTTGCAAACTCACTTGCACAGCACAACTATATTTTAGTTCTGTCTTATTTTTTGTGTTTTAAACAGAACTCCAAATCTTTGAAATAGGCTAAAGGAAATCTCATGGGAGGCAAAGCCTAGGGTACTGAGAACCAGTCCACTTTCCTCTCTCTTCCTCACACACACACACACACACACACACTCATATGAGTCCTGAGCCACTCTGGACACAGTTTGAGAACCACAGCATGGATTTAGATATGCCCAGGTTTAAATGACAACTTTACCACTTAATTACTTGTGTGACCTCATCTTAACTGCTCATGTGCCTCAGTTTCCCCATTTGTAAAGTACAGCAGGTAATGTCTACCTCATGGGCTTCTTGGGGGAATTAAGTATTTACAAATATGGCTCATAGTATGTGGTTTGACAATAGCTGAAGTTCCCCTTTGTGTGAATAACCTTAGTATCAGTGAAGCCCCAATAACCCTGCCACCAGGTGGCTTATAGTCAAGTGAAATATTTATTCTTATTAGTGTAAGATCAGCATAAAAATTAATTGCCCAGAATAGCTTCATGTTTGTGCTATGGATTCTGAAGTTATATCCCAGAGCACTCTAATCCATGGTATATAAATTAGTTGAAAGCTCAGAGAAATAAGTTAATCTCAGACTGATCTACAGATTCAAGGAAATCTCAATCAAAACCCAAGCAGATCTTTTTGTTAGAAATTGACACATATATTCTAAATTTCATATATAAACACAAAGGGCCTAGAATAGCCAAAACAATTTAGCAAAAGATAAAACAAAGTTGGAGCACTTAAACTATCTATTTCAAGAATTTATTATAAAGCTACAGTATTCAAGAGAGCAATATATTGGTGCAAAGATAAACACAAGATTAATGGACCAGAGCATTAAGTCCAAAAACAGACCCAACAACAAATCAGTTGATTTTCAACAAAGGTTCAAATGCAATTGGTGATAGAAAAGATGTCTTTCTATGAATTTGTCCTGAATACATGAAGTTCTGCCTAAGTGCAAGAAACCAAAAGTCCTTATATTTATAGTACAGCTTAGTCTTTTAATCTATGTGGACCTCAGCTTCATGGTCTTTGCAATGACAAGAACCAACCATATTTAGGGTCTACTGAAGACTTGGGGGCATTCTTCAAGAACCGTGTCCTAGAACTGAAGTATCCTACAGGAGAAAGATGCCATCATCCCTGATCCTGTGCAGATTCTACTGTCCTCTGGATGTGTGTTCTGCTCAAGGATTTGGAGCTGAACTGACTCATCCACACCTTATTCCCCATCCCCACAGAGGCCATAACTGCATGCCATATGCATTACAAGACGTCTGGCCAGGACTTAGAGCATGGGCTGCGGCCACGGAACAGAGCAACGCTGAATGACCACACACAGGGCCTGAGGCTCTGACCGCGTCCCCTTTGCTCTGCCTGCAAACCAACTGAGCTAAATAAAAGCTTCCTTTCTGCCTTGTGCATGTCAAACATGCTAAGAAGGTTCTCACCACTGACTCCCAAGAGGCTGCCACTGCGGAAAGAATTCTTCACTTCTTGCACAGCCCCTTGCTTAGAGAGGGCGGCCAAATTAACCACAGCCCGATGCACTGCTAACACAGCAGAAGGCAGGGCCATGCTGGTGAAACCAACTCCGTCCAACACCAGGGCCAAGTAGAAGCCAAGTGACCCAGGAGAGAAAATGATTCCAATTGTTAGGTTAAGTGACTTGTTGGTGTTCTCCACTACCTCACTGTCTGTATCCTGGGTCTCCTTGACTCGTCCTTGCAAAAGTGATGAGTAATCCATGAACATTCTCCAACATTAGCTGCCCCTGGGTCTCCATGATGCCCCTGGCCAGCTGCCCACTGACTCAGCGTGAGAGGACAGTGCTCTCTGGGACTCCCTTCCCAGTGCTAAAGAACATGGGCTGAGAAGGGCTGCCAGGGTTCACATCCAGACTCTTCCACTTGGTGAGAAGCTCTAAGCAACTCATTCAATCGCCATTAGCCTCACTTTCCCCTTCTGTAATAGTACCTTCCTCATAGGGTTATTGTGCAGGATAAATGAGATTGTTAAGAGAAAGCCCACATCACAGTGTCTGATACATAGTTAACACTCAAAAATCAGCTAGTATCATTTTTAATATCATTATCACTATTAATTTTCTTGTTATTATTATTACTATGTGCTTTTACGGTGACAAAATAGCCTCCCCCCAACTATCAAAATGTAATTGTCAGCATAGCAGAGACACTCAGGAGAGGCTCCTGTCCAGGGGCCAGACTGGCCTGAATCCGAAGCAAAATATGAGGCGCTAAAAGTCATTTAAATGTAGCAAAGGCCGGGGGAGCTGGTCTGGAGAAGCAGCTGCACACTGCATTCTCACAAAGGAGGTGCGGGGAGGAAACGTTGATGATTTCCAGGATGCTTGAATCGGGAGGGGAAGTTCCACAGCTGGGCAAAAGTGTGGGAGGCTGCAGAGATCATGGGTCATGCAGGGTCATGGGTCATGGAGGGCAGGGGTAGGGGCATAGAGAGACAGCGGGAAGCCCTCAGAATGGAAGCAGATGGGAAGTTCAAGGCCAGGAGAGCCTGGGTTCTGGGTTTCCAAAGTGATTTGTCCAGGGCATGAGGACTGGGGCAGAACCCAATGGAAGAGCCAAGGCAAGCAAAAGGCAGACGGCATAGCCAGCCCACGCCACCCACCTTTGCACACCTCTGCTGCTAAAGACCGAAGGGAGAGAGTGAGCGGATGCAAGGTCCCCCAGCACCAAGACCCAAAGGACGCCAGGCGCACAGTGGGCGGCTCCCCAAAATTGTACCAGCTCAATCAAAAGCCAAAAGAGTGGATCATGAGGCAGCTCAGGAGAACAAGACTTCACCCCAAATCCAAAATAGGTGGAGGTGCCAAGTGTTAGAGAAGACAGAGCAACGTAGGGCTGCACAAGGAAGAAGGCTGACTGTGCTGGGACTCCGGGCGGTCCGGGAGTGCTGCATGCGCTGGCTCTCAGCAGGGTGGGCACAGGTCTCCACTTCCACCAGTAATCAGTAAGAAAACAAGAACTTGGACACTATTTCACAACGGTATATATTCTATACCCCAGATTTTCTAAACTTCAATAATCAGTGATCAGTCTTAGCTGGACACAGAGAGACTGTATCAGGTAAGACGTGGGCTAGGGAGGGCACCACAGAGGTAAGCAAGTGTCAGAGGCAAGACTATTTCCCCCGGCTATGCCCATGGTTGTGCCCAAAAGATTTCACCCTGGCCGTGGGATAAAAGGGAGAGTCTCACCTGCTGGGTGATCTAATGCCTCTCTTTTGTTATTGTTTAGACAGTTTTGTCCTGATATTTTTTCAGAGAAACCAAAATTTGACTTGAAAACTAATCATTATCTTCTCTAGAGATTGTAGCAATGGCTGTTCCAGCCTTATATTTGCACAATACTTCCTGGAAAATAGGGAAATAACCTTGGTAGGGCTCTCTCAACACTCTCTGATGGCCATAAAAATGCCATCTGTCTTGGAGATTCCTCAACCCTCAGGCCAATAAAGTCTTATTTAAGCTGCAATTACACATGGAAGAGTAAGGTATATTTGTGGGCTGCATAAAAGGAGATTTTATTACTAATACAAAGGAAGAAGCTTTTTGAATTATCCGTGCATTATGTCCTACCCTCCGCCCCAGCCCAACCCTCATTAACATTAACAGACAGAGGAGGATGATGGCTTTTGATTCCGGTGAGTAGCTCTGGGGTGCATAGAGCCTTTCTCTGTTGCATCCCTTGGCACCAGACTGACTCTCCTTCCTCCCATGATCTCTGTAACACTGTGCAATACGATGTCACATCTCACTCCCCTCCCTTCCCCTCAGTCACTCCTCCAACTGTAGGTTGTCAAGCAAGTATGGTTTGGCAGATGGAGACTTGGCCACCAGCAGAGAGTTGTGTGATATTCCTTCATGGCCATTTCTGTTCTTCCTCTAATGTGCCACATGGCCTCAAGTAGATGTGTCCATTTTCCTCTTTTCATGGATCTATTTCTTCACCACCTACTCTCTCTACCCTCTATCCTTTTTTTTTTCCATTCATAAAACTTTTATTCCACTTACATGAACTTAATACACGTGTTCTTAACAATTATGCTTGGATTGTTCATGAAAATCTCATAAGACATTTAAACAAAGCTAGCCATCATCTCAAATTATGTCCCTGTTAACTATTTTCTACAGCACATGCATGTTAGGCAAGTATCAAAAAAAAAAAATCACAAAAGCAAAAAACCTAAAAAAAGTTAAATACATGGGTTTTTTGTTTTACTGCTGTGCTTGTTATACACCAAGTAATGGATATCAAGCAATTCATTTTACTGCATCTTTACTTTTACATTTGTTTACTCAAATTGGAGTCGAGGAATTGCATGAAGAGTCAGTGCAGTCCCTAGAAACCTGTCCTGTGCAGAGCAGAGCAGCCTCCTCTGGACTGTTTGTTGGTGACAACACGGTTCCCACACAGATGAACCAGATGTAAGTACCCCGTGTGACCCTCCGTGGCTGACGCTTAGAGATACTGAGCAGTGGAAGAGGCAGTTGAAGACAGGCAAAGAGGTTCTTCAATGCAGGAAGGACAATCTGGGGATTTAAAATGTAGGGAAGAGGGAAGAAGGAAAATGGCAGAGAGGGAAAGGAGGTAGGGGAACAGAAAATAAGAAAGATGAGAAGAAAAGATAGTAAATAGAGAGGAAAAAAAAGAAAAGGAAAACAAATTAAGTAATGACTAATGCAATCATCAATGGAGAGCCCATGCCCATCCTCCCCCTCAGTCGCCACCAAGCTTGCTGAGTGCCACTGCGGACCAGGTGCTCCCTTAGAGACTCGGATCCCATGTCATTTGCACAACAATCCCGTGCGCTACACCTGATTCCCCTTTTACAGATGATTAATCTAAGATTCAGTGAGGTTAAGAAGTGAGCCTCGTTTGTGCAGCTAAAGGCCATAGAGCAGGTTTGGGGACTCAGACCTGCCCCGCTTCAGTACCTCGGCTCTCCTGTCACAGAACTTCCGTGGCAATCATTCTATCTCACCAAACGTTTTTGATATCTCCAGATGATGGGCAGTGACAAATCCATATTTCAGAATCATTAGTTCTTCTGACAAATTGTCTTTTTTTGATACAAACAAGTAACTCTGGGTCCCCTGTGACTAAAGTCATTTTAGGTTCCAATTATTAAGACACTTTCCCTCAAGGATGAACACATTGCCCCTGAGATGTTCTATTGTTATGAATAATATTAGGAAGAGGTAGAGCTACCTGGCCGATAAATCCAACCCCAAGAGTTATTATCAATAGCAGGTGTCTTTCCTGGCCCTTCCAGATTACCTGGAGGCACTAGAGTTCTCTATTCTCTTTAAACACCTAAAACTGGAAAAACCCCATTTCCTTCCTCTCTTCTCCCACTTTTCCATACTCCTCAATCCAGAATCCATCCCCATTTTTCTCAAACCACACCCCTGAGACCATCTTTGTGCCCCTGAGCATGTGGAACAGAGGCCGTACCTCCTAGAGCCTGCCCTTCCACCGAAGCATTCCGGGCACATCACGATCAATCAGAGGAAACAACTGCTGGGTGTCAGCTGAGTGTCATGCTCCATCTACAGCGCCTGACATGGACTGTCTCCTTTAACCCTGATGTGACAGGTACGTTTCAATATTCACGTTCTGCATGTAAGAAAATTGAGAGGTTAAACACTATTTCCGAAGGCCATACATCTAGTACCTAATGGAGTTGGGACAAGAAACCAGGTGATCTGATTCTAACTTGTTTGCTTTGCCACCAAACCAGATGATTTCCCAAAAGTAAGCGCGAAGATGATGGGTGGTTGGGGAGGCAACGTAGGCTCAAGGCAGTCCAGCTGCCATTCTTACGAAAAGCGAGAGAGGTAGAAACCCCATATCCAAGCTTTGAGAAGGCTCCAAGAAGCCTCCATGTGGCCTCATGATGACAAACTGTAGTGACCTCACGTCCTGTGGCCTGTCCCATCTTCCTGTGCGATTTGACAAGTCCTAGAGCAGATACCACCCAGCCTTTCTGCATATCTCAGGCCAGTTTCCATCAAAGGCTAAAAGAAAACCTGTGTGAAAAGAACAACTGTGATGGCCTTTTAGAGAGCAGGGAGTGGGGGGAGAGCAAATGAGAACAAAAGGAAGAGAGAAAGAGAAAGGGTGTGTGTGTGTTTTCCTTAAGGCTGGGAAGGGACCCAAGGAGCCGGGAGATGTAACAGGATACGGCACAGATTACAAAAGTCTTGTTACAGCTGTAATAGCCTTTCACAAAGGCTTGGCCCTCCAGAGAGCCATGTTTCACCTCTACTTTCCCCACCACATGAGACAGAGGGTGAGGAGCTGGAAAGCAACTCATGCCGGAGCTGAGCAAGCTCGGACATCCCCTGACACTCCCATCCAACCCAAATGAGCTGGACCCAAATGCTCTTGTCGTAACAGGCTTTGGAGTTCATCCCTGTCATCTGTTTATTTATTATTTTTTTTTCTTCACACTCTCCTTTTTGGAAATGCATTGCCTAGCAACCTGCTGTCTTATTCTAAACAGCCAGGCGCACGATTGTACACACACGCTTGGAGACATGGGGATAATATTTAAGTGTCTCCAATGGCCTTGCAAGGACCAACAGATCTTTTACTTGGAAGAGTGAGTTCCCAGAATCTGGGTTAGTCAGAGTTGCAGCTTAGGCGGTCCCCGTGACTGTCCTTAGTCCTTCGGGAGACAGGAGGAGCACAGCTCTGCCTAATGGCCGGTGGGTAGAGAGAGCTCCCAAGGGATTCTCTCGAGGAGAAGCAGACCAGCCTCGCTCGCTCTGGGGGACAGCATCCCCTGGCAGATGGGTCGCGAGGATCAGTCGCCTGTCAGCTAAAGGTTCTAGTTCCCTTCAGGCAAAGCTGGAGCAACCTCACTAGTTTCTTTTTCCTGTTCAAAGGGATGCTGGGCAAGCCTTTCCCACCAGGCCACTTGCAGGCCCTCCTCAAAGCGCTGCTCTCCGAATTTAGGGTGGGGAGACGGGTACCCCCCCAAGAGGCTGCTGCTCTGACATGGTTCTGTCCAGCCGGAGGACCCAGCCGTCTGGCCTCTGGGAAACCAACCCACCATTTTAATTGCAAAATGAAACACACATTCTGGTACAGAAAACCACACAAACCAAGTGTGTAGCTTAACGGATTATTGCAAGGTGCACTGCATTGTCGTTGACACTGGGGTAAAGAAATAGACTCTCCAAGTGTCCTCTGTTACTCTCAACACCCTCTTGCCCCTGAAAGTGACCACTCTCTTGACTTTTATAATAATTGCTTCTTTGACTCTCTTTATAGTTTAAGCAGCAGGTGGGTACTTCCGGATGCCACAGTTTAGCCTTGACCATTTTCTAAAGCTGGATGCATCTTTGTAATTTCTTTTTATCCACAGCTCCCCTTCCCCCTTGTTACGACTTCCCTGTAGAAGAATCTGGGGCATTCGAGCTGTGGGTTTGAAATGGGGCAACTGAACAAAAAGACGGACATGAATGAATAGTCTGGGTCTCTACTCTGGCTTCCCTCGGAGTTTGTTTTTCAGGAGACGCTGGGGCAGGGGAGAAGGAAATTGTGTGACTGGAGTGGTGTGGGTGTCAGGAGGGCCACGGGGGCATCTTATATACATGTGGCTGTGCTCTCCAGGCTCCAGAGAGGCCTGCTCCCCTGCCACTCTGCTGGCAGGGCTGCACTCACCCCAGGTGTGGCTGGGGTCACCGGCCAGCCCCTGCCTCCAGCAGTCCCCGAGCTTGGGCCTCAGCTGGAGAGGTAAATGGGAAAGCCACTGCAATCTTGGGAGTGAAAAGCCCAAAGGCTTTATCCCTGCTAAGAGCAGATCTGACAAGACAAAG
Source organism: Microcebus murinus (assembly GCF_040939455.1). Taxonomy (NCBI): domain Eukaryota; kingdom Metazoa; phylum Chordata; class Mammalia; order Primates; family Cheirogaleidae; genus Microcebus; species Microcebus murinus. The sequence continues at coordinate 87,602,150 of NC_134111.1, read as the reverse complement.
GCAGCCTGGTAACCAGAGAGCCAGTGGGGAGTCGGAACACCTGCCTGCCCTTCCGGCTTCTGAAAGCCTTCCTTCCCCACTCTGGGCCTCAGTTTCTCCCCTTGGCAGCATGCAGATGTGAGCATCCATCTTATGGAAGCATGTGGTCACGCATGTTTGCAGAGCCCTGGCTCCCCTGGGCAGGGACAGCACCTGTGTAAACAGAGCAGCCAGGCACGACGACGTGGATGTGCCTGTCCAATACACTCTTCGGAAGGCGCCAGTCCCCGGCTGCAGGCCCAAAGCCGCAGGAACAATGCAGCTCTGTTTGCCCAGCTGCAGCTCCCGCCTCTCCGGCTGCACCGCTCTCTGGCCCCACCCAGCTTTCTCCGCTGGGGGAGAGGGCCCAGGCCAGGGGCTGGGGCCATAGAAAGCAGCGACTCACTTTGGAAACTCCAGTTTGAATAAAATTCAGTTTGCCCGGAGGGGAAAACGCAAAAACACAAAGTGAGATTTTTTGCATCTCCGGGATCACTCCTCCATCTCAGCCTGTGCGCTTCTCCAGCGGAGGAGAGAGCTCCGGGCAGATGTCGGTCCACCGAATTCAAGGCAACCCCGACTTCCCCAGTGGTGCTTGGGCAAGAGGGATCCTAACCCTTTCTTGAGACTGCACGCCCTCCAAGGAGCTCGTGTCGATACAGAGGAGTTCCTCAAGCTCACCCTTAGCTTATTAATAGATAAATTTTACCTTGTGTCCCTGGCAAGGAGAAAAAGAGAAATAATTGCCCATAATTTGACTCTGCGAGCTGCAGCTTGGAAAGTATGAAGTGGGCATCTGCGTTCCCTTCAGTCCAGCTCAGAACCACTTGCCTTTCAAACTGTGAGTGTTTTTGGCCAAGATATTATTTTTCTTTATGTGATCCCAAACTCAGACTGACATATTTCAATAAGTTCAGAGGACCAGCTTTTCTCTAAAACTGGAGCAGTTCACTGTTTCTTCAGTTGAAGTAACAGTCTGCAAAATGCTATCTTTCTAAGGAATTTTCAAGAATAATTTTGATGACATGCAGTCGGGCCTGAGTGGCTTGGCCTACATGCTCTTCCCTCACCAGCTGTTGACTGGGTTTGCTCCTACAGATCCCTATCCTGGGTTCAAGCTCTGGGAATCCAGATCCCCAGGTAAATTTTCATTACCTGTGGACCGCCTGGGGGTGGAGACCACTGATGTCAAGCCTTAGGAGGTGGGTATCAACCACAAGAGCGAATGGCTTCTGCTTGGTGTTAGTGGAGATGACTTCATCAGAGAAAAGAAGGAAAGGGAGGTCCGGGGTTTTGGAGTGACGAAGGAGGGTGGGCGTGCAGATACCTGGAGAGGAGAAGAGGAAATCCCAGTGGAAAACCATGGCCTTCAGTGCTGACTGCAGACCAGCCACACCTCCCCGGGAGCCCCACCAGCTCTAGTCTAGGCACCATGGGGAAGTCTACCATTTCCTGGGGACCTAAGAGAAACAGGAGGACCCTTGGCCAGAGCATTGCTCTTTGGGAAACTTAAAAGATTCCATGAATCAGTATCCCCCATTCTAGCAACGTGGAGCTTGGTAGACCAGATGAGAATTTTTCAGGATGTTCTCAGTAGGACGCATGCAGGAACCCAACATCAAGGCTCCAGAAAAGTTCCTGAGCCAATATCATAGATAAAGAACATAACCAAAGACCACAACGTCCAGCTAGCTCCCCACATTTCCATCCCCTGCTCTTGTCCACCAGACCTCTTCGTGTGTCATGGTTGTCTTTTTTCAAATTTATTTTTTTCCCACATTTTTCTAGACTGTTGTCTCTGTGCTTTGACTACACACAGGCCCTGCTGCCTGCTTGGGTTTCACGGGTCTCCCCATTTTCGTTTGCACTTTTTCTGCTTTCGGTCTTGGCTGGCCTCAGTGGTTGAGCTGCGGTAATTTCCTGGCATCTTCCAATGTTTCCTCCAAGGAGTCATTTTCCCTGTGCATCCTCCCCCTTTTCAAATCTCCTCTTCCTCCTCGCTAGCTCCACCGGGAACTGAGTGAGCAGTGCAGGCCACACGAGTGACTGGGCCCTTGCATCTGCACCGTGCAGGAGCCGACTTCTTCTCAGCCGGAGATGTAGCAAACTGGCCAAAAGAGAGAATAGAAAGAAGATTTTTAAAAAATGTTTAGAAACTAAAAATCAGAGAAAACAGGCAGTAGAGGTAAAATTAAGAGGGGAAAGATGGGGTGAGAATAGAAAATGGGAAATCAGAAGGACTTATGAATGCATAAATCCAACAAGCCATAAGTTCTCTTTAAAAATTCAGAGTAGATGTTCCTACAACCTATGCAGCTGACACAGCTCAGACAGGGCTTTGATTTGATCAACTTTGAAGTTTGGGCCCTCTCCTGTCTCCCAAGGATGTGAGCCCCCTTTCTGAAGACCTTTAGAAAGCGGTGAGACCCCCAGTTGCCCGAGTCACATTGAGAGGGGCTTAGCACTGGGGATCCTGAGAGGCCTGCGAATGTGCAGAGCCCAAAGAAGAGCTGCGAGACCGCCGCCCTTCCCACTTGCCTATGGTGCTTGCTAAACTGAGAACGGCTGTAATATTCTGAGCTTAAGAAAGCTAAGCCAGCTCTTTCTCTCCATCTCCCATTCTTCCCTGGCAAAGGTGCGTTGGGTGTCTACACTGGGTTATATAGTTTCCCCCCAATGTACATCCACAGAGAACTTGTGACAGCGACCAGATTTGAAAAAGAGAGTCTTTATAGACGTAATCAAGTTAAGAAGAGGTCGCACTGGATGGGGGTGGGCCCTAAATCCAAAACGATTTTAGGCAAAAGAGAACTTTGGACAAAAAGACACAGACACGCGGGAGGGGGTGTGGAAGACGGAGGCAGAGGGCGCAGTGATGCAGCCACAGCCCACGACCACCGAGCCTGCTGGGGACAGCTGGAGGCCAGAGGAGACGGGTCCTCCCCGGGAGCCTTCGAGGAAAGCAGGGCCCTGCCAGCACCTTTTGACTTTAGACTCCTAGAGTCCAGGACTGTGGGAGAGTAGATTCTGATGTTTCAAGCCACTCAGGTTGTGGCGCTTTGTCGTGGCAGCCCTGGGAAACGAATACAGTGTCCAACGTCTCAGTGGTGGCTGCGCTGTGACAGGAGCAGTCGGGCTCACTCAGCCTTTGTCCGTGCACCTCCGTCACAGCCCCCGAGGCCACCAAGCCGTCATCCTGCTCTGTCCCACCCTTCATTAAACACGCACTTGTGGGCGATTGCCTGATTGTGTGTCTGTTGCCTTTTAGCGCTGTGTTTTATTTCGGTTCCACATAAATATAGAAGCCCATTTGGCGGGAAGCCTGTCTTGGCAAGGAGGGTTTTGGCAGTTCTGACAGGTTTGCATATCTCTCAAATGAGTTATGAGTGGATGGGGACTGGGGCCTGGGCCTCAGCCTCCGCTCCCCTGAGCCCTGCAGCCCTCCCGAAGAAAGTGACCCAGCGATCCTCCCCGGCTCCCTTTCTTTTCCAGGAACAGAGCAGCCCCCGGGGCCAGAGCACGGGGACAAAGGAGAAGATGTCACGCACATCCCCTAAGCTCCTCGCTCCTCACAAAATGCTTCTTAGATGGTGCTGGAGAGTGCTAGAGTTGCTGCTCTTTGTTCATAAGATTTCTGACAAAATCTCCTGGCACAGGCTGGCTGGAGGCTGCTGATTTACAGCTATAGGAGGGACATATGCCAGGCACGGGCTAGAAGTTTTCCCTAGGAGACTGAAGAGACTCTACAGGTGAGAGCAGGGCAGAGGCCCAGGCAGACACCTAGGCCTGCAGCGCGTGCCTGGCCAGCTGGTCACAGTCTCGAGTTTTCAGTAGAGGGTCCAGCAGGACAGCAGGGCTAGAAAGAGCCTGGGATCACTGGGGGCCAGTGGGCTCCAAACCAGGGTGTGTGCACTGTGGGAATTCAACAAGACAAGCCACTGGGTTGTGGGAAGGAGATATGGAACCTTCCAGCTATATTTCTTTTGTTCTTAGAAAAATAAAAAGAAACATTATCGATAATTACCACAAGTATAGATGATAGTCTATACAATTTATCAAAATGCATATATTGGGTGGGAATCTTTTAAAATTAATATTGGTTCTGCACCCTACTAAGTCAAAGAAACAGAGTCTACCATTCCAGTGCAGAGGTTCCCAAATGTGTTCTGGGCAAGGGGAGAGGAGAGGGAGGGGGTTCTTGGGCAAGGAGAGGTCTACTTGCTCCCCTGTGGCCTCTCAGGCCATCCAGCTCTGCTTCTCCATGCTCTGCACTCTGAACTTCTGCATTACGATGAGCTTGATGGAAGGTTCTAGTAGAAAAAAGCTTGAACAAAATGGCTAACCTATTTCAGCTCCCTTATTTTTCGGATGGGAAAACTAAGGTGGAGAGGAGACGGGAGTGCCCCAAGTCATGTGAGTCATTAGGGCCAACGCCAAGGCTACAGTCCTCTTTCCTGACTCCTCACCATTCAAGGTGGTTTTTGACTGAGCCGTGTGTTCGCCAGAACATGTGCTCCATTTGGAGGAACTCATGTAACCTGGATAGAGCAGAAGGAGAGGGAATGGCCCTGGCCGAGTCTCTCCTCCAGAAAGGATCTGGAATCTCAGAATGAGGCCTTGGCCACTATGGTTGTTCAAGGAGAAAGAACCTTCCTACCTGCCCAGGACCCTGTCTGAGAGGCAAGGCAGCCCTGGTGCCCTCTGCCCTTGGTGGTATTCAACACCCTGTGCACCCCAATGACACTCTGCACTGTTTCTCAGAGGAAGGGGACCCTGGAGCATGGCCAGGGAATGCATATTATGAACTCCTAAGAGGGCTTCCTCCTTGATAGGCTGATTTTAAGTGGAGAGAGCATCCATCTTTCTCTGATGTTAGGTTCCAGTAGTGACAGAGTCACTTCTTCCTACAGCCATCAGATCTCACTTGTGTTGCTCTCTCTACCCACTCTCTAGACTGCATACAATGGGTGCTACCAGCCTACTGCCCTCAGGCCTTCTAACTCCTTTACGTTTCTAAGGAGTTTAATATAGGGGAGGCTCTTAGGGGAATAAAAGGAATTGGAAGACAGGTTATCTGCGTTTTAAGCAAAGTATTTTGCAGATTAAAAACACAACAGAAAGAGAACACAAAGAATACAGCTAGCAGTAGAGTAGTATGGTGCTGCTAAGAGTGAGTGCCACAGGAGTTGGGAATCTTTCCTTTCACAATCCTACTTTTTGAGGGTAGAGAGTGTACCTTAAATCTGTATGCATGGTACTTGGCAAATACTAGATGCCTGACAAATGTGTTCATCAAATGAACATTAATTTGGCAAATAAATAGATGAATAAATAAATTAATTCTTAAATAAACCTATAAGCGAGAAGAGAGAGGAGCTCATTTTGAGTGATCTAGAAAACTTCAAAGAGTTCCTAGAATCGGAAGAAAAGGAGAGAACATGTTTCAGGTGGTAAAAAACTGCCAAGGCAGAAGGTTATGAAACTCGAGAACCCTTCTGCTATTGTTGGGTGCTAGCAGATTTGAAAGTTAAGTAGTAGGGCCAGCTTGATAGTCTAAAATGCAAAATTTAGAAGCATGTTTTCTCCTGCAAACCTAAATTATTGTAGGTCATTAAGCAAGAGAAAGGTGTAAGGAAAGCAGTGTTTTAAGAAGGTGAGTCAGGGGTAATGTGAAGAACGCATTAGAGAAGGGAGAAAGAGATGATGCATCTCCTTCCTCATAAATCCAATCCCTCCACTAGAGCCTTAGATCCCTGATCTTCAGCCTGACTCTAGCCTAAGGTCAAAGGTCAGCCAAAAAGAGCCACTCTTAAGACAATGTCCTCATTCCCTGTAAGTGTTCTGTGTGGTTCAGTATGGTACAGTGGCTAGCTCTTCCTACTAAAACTGATCAATTCAATTTTTAAAACTGCCAAATTAGCCAAAAATTATTGTTTTTCAACTGACTTGCGTTCCAATCAAATCAGCTCTTAACAACTGGCCCTGGCCAATCCAAGCTTGGATAAACTCCTCCGCCTTCTTCATTTCTTCTGCCTCCTGTGGGATTGTCAACTCTGTTTCCACCTATGATGGCGTCCCTCTGTCACTCTCTACCTCGCTTTTTATTCTCTTTTATTCAGAACTGAGCCTTTGGTTTAGAATAGGGCTGTGATATGCATGTTGTGCAATAGCAAGGCTGTGTCCCTTGATCCAGCAATCTCACCTCCCTCTGGGAGTCCTTTTGGATATGTCAAAAAATCCTGGTCCAGAAACATGAATTATAACCACTGTTTTCTCAAGGCCCTGGAGCAATTTCGGCTGAACTCAAGGGTCTTGAACACAGCCCATTGCTTCTAAATAATGTTTTGCAAAGGCAATTTTACCCACCAGAAGGAATATCTCCAGAGAAATCTATTTAACTTGGCCACTCCATCCCATATCTTTCATCTATTTTTGTTAATAATGATTAATATTTCTTTCCTTTTTTGCCTGATACCATGCTAAATCAGGAGACCAACAACATTATTCTATCTTGCAGAGTTGTTTCCATGTAGTCTTTGGATATAAACTATAATACTTTGTGCTGAGCATAGTATATATACAAAAAAACTACTTTTTTGGATTTGGAAGATTATCTTATGCATGGACTACCTAATTTGAGTATCTAGAAGGCAGGTCATGTTGTATGAATGCTTGACATGAACTATGGCCTCAATAAATGCCTATTAAATAAATGAATTAACTAATGAATTATTCTGAGATGCAGCTCATTTAACTTAGTTGTTTTAACTATTCCAGGACTTTTCAACTTTAGTCTACATCACTCTAGCCTAATTCTTATGTCCACAGCTTTATTCATAATATATACCCTTGTCTATTTAGGTTTGAGGCCCTATGCATTCTCCTTCTGTGACTCTTTAGTACACCTTCAACTCCCCTCTACTGCATGACAGATTAAAGAGGGTCACTAAGTTTTTGTCACCATTTCCATTAAAAGGTCATATCTATTTTCTCTCCCCTTAAACCTGGGGCAGGCAGTACTGCTTTGACCCACAGAGTGTAGCAGAAGTGACACTATGCCAGTGTAGGCCTAACCTTTGAAAGGACTGGTGGCTTCTGTCTTGTGTCATGGAGCCCTGAGCTGACATTTGGACCACCACACTGGAGAGACCATGTGAGCAAGTGCCAAGGCTACAAGGAGAGGAAGAGAAGCCCAGATGAGCCCAACTGTCCTCATCAAGGTGCTGGGCACATCTGTGAAGCCAACCTGGATCCTGCAGACAGCATAGCCACCACGCTGTGAGAAGCCCATGCAACACAGAGAAGCCATATGAGGACAGTCCGTTTGACAGCCCCAGCCAAGCTCCCAACCAACAGCCAGCACCAGCCACCAGCCATGGGAGTATGCAACGTCAAACAACCAGCTCACAAGAACCTTCAGGTGACTGCTGTGCTAGCCAATGTCTGGGACAATGTCACAAGAGGATTCAAGCAAGAACTGCCCAGTTGAGCCCAGTGAACATAGAGAACTGGGAGCTACAATGATAAATTATTGCTTTAAGTCACTCTCTTGCAGTAGTTTATGACACTGCGGCAGATAACCAGAACACACTGACAGGCAAATAAAAGTTGGATTTAAGGGCAAGGATTGCATTGGCCTTTTCTCCAGAGTTTCTACAAGGCCTCGTAGAGGGCTGTGCCCACAGCTGAGGGAGCATACAGCTTCTCACTTTACAGACAGAAGGACCAAAAATAAATGAGACTCACTCTTTATGGGGGCTATGAATAACTTCATGTACGTGTGGTGGCATGCCTCTGCCACCTGCCTTCACGATGTCCTAGTATATGGAGAGCCACCTAATCCATCCCCCTGCCGCCCGATACAACTGCTCCTTAAAATAACTCCTGCCAGAGCACTCTCTGCTGTGTTTTGTTTTTAATCACAAGAAAGGGAGATCTTGCAGCTACCTCTGGCAGTGCACTTCAGCAGCCCGTAAATCTTAATGAGAGCGTTCTACCAGGTGCTTCATCTCAATTTCTCCAAGTGCAGTGTTGTCCTTTCTTCTTGCTGCTTCATCTTCCTTTCTGTCATGATTTTCCTAAATTTTGAGGAGTACTGAATGAAATATCACTCACAAACTCCTCTTTATTTTTTCCATAGATGTGAAGAGCCCCATCACTTCATCCCTCTACAGAAGGTGGACTGTTGTCATTCAGAGACACCTCAGTTTACTTACATGTAAACGACAAGATAAAACCGCCTGTCCTGCTTGCATGAATGAGTTGATGAAAAGATAGAAATTAGGGTGAATATAGGAAAGGGCTTTATGGGCTCTTAAAGTGTGCTATAAATGCACAACATCCTGAGTTGCATTGCCTGTTGGATTAAGCAATTTCACAGAGAAAGTCCATTAGGCATTACCTAGAACTGGGGTCGGGGCCCGTGATCACAGTATTGGGGGGAGGGTAGGTGGCTAAGGGGTATAGGGGCTCTTTTTGGGGTAATGAAACTGTCCTAAAATTGTAGTGACACACAACGCTGTAAATATGATAAAAGCCACTGAATCACACCCTTTGAATGGAAGAATTGTATGCTACATAAATTATAACTTAATAAGTCTGTGAAAGAGAGAGAAAGAAAGAAAGAAAAAGAGAGAAAGAAAAAGAAAGAGAGAGAGATAGAAAAAGAAAGAAAGAGAAAGAGAGAAAGAGAAGGAAGGGAGGGAGGGAAGAGAAGGAAAGAGAGAGATCTCAAAGACTCCATCTCTTTTCTGGATTTACATGTGTTTCTTCTTGGGACCTTCTGCCATTTGTCATTCCCTGAGCCTCCTGAGCCCCCTCAGCATATTCCTCTGGAGAGCCTGGGGTCTTGCTCCCACCTCTGCCACTTGGACCATTTAGTACTGGATTCTCTCCATGAAGAAAGCTTGTCCTCTACCAACAGCAAAGAACAAGAGAAGAAATAGACTAATGTCAAGTGAACAACAAACTTAGATAAGACAAAACTGAGTGGCTAGGGGCCTGGGATGTAACAGTATGGGGCAGCTTATAATCTCTAGAATAGGTGACTGAAATGGGACTCAAAAAATTATTTAGCTAATGAATTGCAGCTCTTACAACTGGGTTCCAGGGCTTGGAGATGACAGACAATAAATCCATCTTCGACTTTATTTCAAAGGCACTCTCTCCTCCTCACCTGCCATGTTTTCATCTCCTGGAAATGCCAGAGAACAAGAGGAGAGAGGCTCGAGAACAAGCTCACAGCTTGGCCCGATCTCCCCTGCCTGCTTGCCCAGGCCGGCCTTGTTCTCTAGAGAACCTTCTTCCGTGAGGCCTTCCCGTCCACACGGCCACCACGAGAAACGCAAGAAAAAGCAAAGGCCAGGAGAGCGGCGAGACCCCCAAGAACCAAGAGAGCCCTCAGGTCACCCACAGTTCTGGCTGCAGAACCAGCTCTCCCTGAGACCCAGCATGGCACTTTCCACGGCTCTGACAAGGATGGAGCTCTTCCAGGAGGAGTCCAGAAGGACCCAAGCTGACACGCTCTTTCAGGGTGTCTCAGCCTTTCTCAGAACATGGCCTACTCTAGCATCAGCACCCTGCAAGCTACGAAAATAAAAACGAATCCCACTCTTGGGGAGCACGTGGCGGGGGGAGCAGTGCTCTGACTCATGCTGGGCCGTGACAGCCAACACCCTGACCCCGACCCCGTCCCCTCCCCAGCACCCCCTGCCCCGCCTGCCATGCTCGGCTCCCTCCAGGCCCTTGTCCTGCCAGCACAAAATCAATGGAGTGGATTTAGCACAGCTGGAATCATCATCATCATCTCGCACTCCATGTCTCCGATTCCCGCGGGGCCTGCCCTGTGCCCTCTCCTCCCACCCTCCCCGGCCTCTCACTCAATTCATTCTCCTCCTGGCACCCACAGCCATTTTCCACCACCCTGCTGGCCTCCGTCCAGCCAAGGGGATTTCACTCCCCACCTCATCTGTCTCCTTCATGCTCCTCCTGCTGGAACTGGAGCTTCCAGCTCCATTCCTGGATTCTTTCCACTGCCCTCTCTCTGGCCAGGCGCCTCGCTCTGCAGCCCGCCTTGCGTCTCTCTGGCCTCCCATGAGCGTCTCTAAGTCCCTCCTGTGGAACGGGGAGAGCTGCGGTTTGCAACTACCTTCTTCATTCCTAAGGGACTCCTCCTCCCCCTCCCACCCTGCCCTGCCACGGAAACACAGAGCTTTGGTTGAATGAGGGCTTTGTCACTACCTCTTGTGCCTAGAAGAGGTCCTCAAGTCCTCTCCATGGTGCCCTGTCACTATGCACAGGAGGGATAATTTCTCTCTTTGCTGGACAGAGCAGTGGTTCCACAGCTTCCTCGTCCACTTTCACTGATTTTCCGTCCCCCATTCTCCCCCTCTGCCCGCACCCAGTAGGACGAGCGCACCCTTAACTTCCACTGTGGAACTTAACGCTCACAGGCATTATTCAGCACCGAAGCGTCCACAGGTGCTGGCCCCTGCCGGCTACTGACTTGTTTCTATTCTGGGGCCACAGCCCTCCTTTTCCAGACCTGGGAATGTCAGATCATTCATCTAGAGCCCTCTATGCATGTCTGGGCTCTCTCTTCTCCTGCCATGTTCTTTCTGAGAGCGCTGTGCTCCTTTCTGCCCACACCTGGACCTTCAATCTCTCCAAGTCCCGCCTCCAGGAATCCTGAAAATTATCTTTCCTCACAACATCCTTTTACTAACCCAAAACATTCTGCATTCCAAAGATCACTTCTATTGACTCTCTCTTCACTTTTAAAAATATTAAATACATAACAGCCCACATTTACAACTGCAAACATGCACGCATATCTGTCTGCACATATATATGTATTAATATGTATGTATATATGTACACACATATATGCACACATACAAATATAAAAATTTATATAACATATATAATAACATAGACACACACATACATACACATATGTATAATGCTGCTCTCTCTTCCTCTCCTACCCACTCCTCATACTGCACTGGTCAGTCCTCCTAAGATTGAGATAGAGGAATATTTTTACACAAGAGTTTTTTTGTGTAAAAATTTTTTTACACAAAATATTTTTACACACAAAATATTTTTACACAAAAAAATTCTTCTCAGAACATGAATGCATTAGGTCTGTTCCTCCCTCACCTTTTCTGAAATAGCCTAACTTAACGCTGGGTTTGAATCCAGTTTTTATAATAATACACCATGCTACTTACCCAAAAGGGTTTATTCACAACCAAAAATATTGTGGTGTAAAAGAATCATTTGAAGGTGTCAATGTCAAATAGGCTTATAATAAAACACAACTTTAAAGAAAATTGTGGAAAGTGTTATTTAAAAGTTAAAAATAATAAGAGAACATTGCAAAAAAAATTCTTCAGAAAAAAATTCTTCAGTGACACAGTAATAGAGAAACTAGAGTATATAATTATGTATCAAGAATAATGGTTATTCGGCTTATTTAATTTTTAATGAATGATTTAATGAGTATGCATATACTATTTTAGTTTATTAGAAACAACTTTACTTTCGAAAGCAGTTTTGAGTAGAACTATTTTAAAAGTCCACCAGTATAATAAAACCAATTTTGGGTATGTAAAAAATTAATTATTTTATAACCCTTTTGATTCCCAAGGTGACAGTAAGTTCCGTGGCTCCCTGGGAGCAGAGGAACACATGAGCAAAGGTGCAGTAACCTGGGCTGTTGCTTGCTATCTTTCAGCCTAAAAGAGTGAAAGAAAAAAGTGGCCGTGGCAGCCTGGAGGAAGAATCTCTCGTAGCGTGGTGTCTGGAAAGGACTTTCTGTTTGAAGGACATCAGCTCCTGGTGATCACACAGGGGAGGAACCAGAAGATTCAATCCCCTTTTCTCTCTCTCTCTCTCTCCTTCCTCTCTCTGATATTAGCTGGAGATTCCCGTTGACTGAACCCAAGTGGAAGCAGAGGACAGGAACCCACTGATGTGGCCCATGTAGGTCAGCTGCGCAGGGCAGAGAGCAGAATGAAGTGGGGAAGAGGATCTGGAGGGGAAAGGGAAGATCACTGGCAGTTCGCTAAGTGTTCTCCCCCAAGAGTGGCTTTTAACCTATTTTTAACTGTGAGTCCACAATTCAAGGTAAACCTCACAGGGAAGCCAGGTATGTAAAACAGAAAAGCACCCATCTAGAATGGGAGACCTGGAACCCAAAATCCCAGCCCAGGAGGCACCACTGAGAAATGCTTAAAAATGCTTGAAAACCACTGTCCTACAACGTCAGTTTAAATGGTGATGTAGTATCCTAATGATTAATGTAACATAATTCATTAAAACAATTGTTTGGACATAAATTCCAAGTTTTTCTCAACATAAGTGGTGTTGTGATGAGCATGCTCACAACCAAATCTCGGCATAAAACGTTACTTTCTTAGAAAGATTTCTAGAAGTAGAATAACTGGCTCAAAGGGCAGGCACATTTTTGTTTCTTGATTTGAGTTGGCTCGGTAACCTTACACAGTACTGTACGTTTTAACACCATAATTTACAGTCCTTGCAAAGTCCCAGTTTCTCTACAGCCTTGCCAACACTTGGTATTATTTTTTAAAAAATATTTCTGTCCATTTTTTTAGACACACAAAAATAGTATCTCATTCCTATTGTAAGTTGAATTTCTTTTGTTACCATTCAGGTTCAACTTTTTTCTCTATATATTTATTGGTCACTTAAATTTTCTCATTAGTATATATGCTTCTCTTTGTTATTGATTTGTAAGAGCTGTTCACATAAATGATAGATAGATAACAAATATCTCCTTTGTGGTTTTTTATAATACCTTTAGTCATGCAAAAGTCTTTAATATTTATGGCAACACATCTATCAATACAGGCATACCTCAAAAATACTGTGCATTTGGTTCCAGACCACTGCAATAAGGTACATATCACCTGCAACAAAGTGAGTCACACAACCATTTTTGTTTCCCAGTGCATATAAAAGTTGTTTGCATTATACTATAGTCTATCAAGTGTGTGATGCATTATGTCTAAAAAAATAATATACATACCTTAATTTAAAAATTATTGCTAAGAAGTGCTAACACTCATCCAAGCCTTCAGTGAGTTGTAATCCTTTACTAGTGTAATCTTTTTTCCTCAATGCTGATGGTTGGTAACTGATCAGGGTGGTAGTTGCTAAAGATTAGGGTGGTTGTGGCAATTTCTTAAAATAAGACAACAATGAAGTTTGTCATATTAGTACTCTTCCTTTCACAAAGGATTTCTCTGTAGTATCAGATACTATTTGATAGCAGTTTACTCACAGCAGATCTTCTTTCAAAATTATAGTGAATCCTCTAAGCTCTCCCACTGCTTTATAGACTAAGTTTATGTAATACTTCAAATCTTTTATTGTCATTTCAACAATGTTCACAGCATCTTCATGAGAAGTAATTTCCAACTCAAGAAACCACTTTCTCTGCTCATCCATAAGAAGCAAGTCCTCAGCTGTTCAAGTTTTGTCATGAGATTGCAGCAATTCAGTCCCATCTTCAGGTTCTACTTCTAATTCTAGTTCTCTTGCTGTTTCTAGCACGTCTAAATTTACTTCCTCCACTGAAGTCTTAAACCTCTCAAAGTCATCCATGAGGGTTGGAATTGACTTTTTCCAAAATCCCGTTAATGTTGCTACTTTGATCTCCTCCCATGAATCATGAATGTTCTTTTTTTTTTATTTTTTTTATTTCAGCATATTATGGGGGTATAAATGTTAAGGTTACGTATATTGCCCATGCCCCCCATCCTCCCTCGAGTCAGAGCTTCAAGCATGACCACCCCCCAAACATTGCGCATCTCACTCCTAATGTTATCTAGAATGGTGAATCCTTTCCAGTAGATTTTCAATTTACTTTGCCCAGATCCATCAGAGAAATTACTATCTATGGCACCTATAGCCTTATGAAATGTATTTATTAAATCATAAGACTTGAAAGTCAAAATTACTTCTTGATCTATGGGCTATAGAATGGGTGTTGTGTTGACAGGCATGAAAACAACAGTTGTCTCTTTGTACATCTCTATCAGGGCTCTTGGGTGACTAGGTGCATTGTCAATGAGCAGCAATATGTTCAAAGGGATATTTTCCTCAGCAGTAGGTCTCAATAGTGGGCTTAAAATATTCAGTAAACCATGCTATAAATAGATGAGTTATCATCCAAGCTTTATTTTTCCATTTATAGAGCACAGGCAGAGTAGATTTAAGATAATTTTTAAAGGCCCTAGGATTTTTCTCAATGGCCAATAAGCATTAGTTTCAACTTAGTCCCCAGCTACATTAGTCCCTAACAAGAGAGTCAGCCTGTCTTTTGAAGCTTTGAAGTCAGGTGTTGACGTCTCCTCTTTAGCTATGAATTTCTAGATGGCAACTTCTTCCAATAGAAGGCTGTTTTATTTACATTGAAAATCTTTTGTTTAGTGTAGCCACTTTCATCAATGATCTTAGCTAAATCTTCTGGATAATTTGCTGCTGCTGCTTGCTATATCAGCACTTGCTGCTTCACCCTGCCACTTTTATGTTATAGAGACAAATTTTTTCCTTAAACTTCATAAACTACTCTCTACTAGCTCCAAACTTTTCTTCTGCAGCTTCCTCACCCCTCATAGCCATCACAGAATTGAAGAGAGGACCTTGTTCTGTATTAGGCTTTGGCTTAAGGCTTAAAGGAATGTTGTGGCTGGTTTAATCTTCTATCCAGACCACTAAAACTTTCTCCATATTAGCAAGTAGGCTGTTTTGCTTTCTTATCATTCATGTGTTCACTGGAATAGCACTTTTAATTTCCTCCAAGAACTTTTCCTTGTGCATTCATAACTTGGCTAACTGTTTGGCACAAGAAGCCAGCTTTGGCTGATCTCAGCTAGCTTTCTGCATGCCTTCCTTGCTAAGCTTAGTCATTTCTAGCTTTTGATTTTAAGTGAGAGATGTGCCACTCTTCTTTATACTTGAACACTTAGAGGCCATTGCAGGGTTATTAATTGGCCTGATCTTAAGATTGTTGCTTCTCGGGGAATAGGGAGGCCTGGGTCAGGAAAGAGATGAGGGAACCCATTCATCGATTAAGTTTGCTGTCATATAGGGATGCAGTTCATGCTATTCCAAAATAGTCACAATAGTGGCATCAAAGATCACTGATTGCAGATCACCAATGCATATATTAACATAATAATAATGGAAAAGTTGGAAATATTGTGATAATTACCAAAATGTGACACAAAGGGATGAAGTGAACATGAGCTGTTGGAAAAATGGGGCTGACAGACTTGCTGTACACAGGCTTGCCACAAACCTTCAGTCTGTAAATAATATAACAACTGTGACGTGCAATGAAGCAAAGTGCAATAGAACTAGGTATGTCTGTACTGTCTTCGTGGATTCCTACCCTTGATGCCATGCTTAGAAAGTCCCTCTGTACCTCAAGATCGGCTACTCTGCAATGAGCCACTCTGACTTCTTTGTCGTTTCCTGATAAGTAGACATGAGAGGCAGAAAGGAAATGGAAAATACCCAAGAGAACAGGAGCCACCACAGGGATGAGAGAGGAGATTCTGGTGCAGTCAGAGATGAGAGTAAACTTTAGAACTTGTCTGTTAGCATTGGGAGCCAGGGGAAATTGTGATCTTGAGAAATAAGATATTCTCTTCTCACTGTCCTGTCCCAGATGGTTTTAGAGAAGCCCGTGGTGCAGGCAGGGAACAGGATAAGATGGTTTCTGAGGAGTGCAGCTCCCCAGTGCAACAGGGTTCTGCCCCCAAGGCTACAAACTCACCTACCCCAGGGGCCCTGAGCCTCTCTCGACACAGATCCTCAATGAAATGCAAGAGTTTCATAATGTCAATATTCTGGCTAATGGAGCTTTTGCTACCTGATGCTTGAAAAGTAATAGACCAAAAATCCAAACGAAACTGGGTGGTGCACAGAGCTTTGGGAAGAGAGGGAGGGGAGCCCTAACCCCTCCACCACCACCACCACATGCACATGCACCTGGCATGCACCCTCAAGGGACGCCTCCCTCCCTGGACAGCTGGCTGGCGTTCCCCCCACCCTGAGCCCTGGCCCCAGGCCATAGACTTGATGCTCCCAGTAATGCCTATCCTAGAAGGATCTTTGCAGATGCTATTTTGATAAAACTCTAATCCTTTCCCTGCTCCTTCTCCCCTTAACCTCCCCACCTTTGTGCCAAAGCTTTTGTGTGTGCGCGCCTGTGTATTTTGGGGAAAGATGGGGGTGGAGGACAGGGTAGCTTCATAACCAGCAAACACAGGCTCCAGTTTCATGGGGTGGATTCATTCAGGGAAATGTCTGCCTGAACTCAGCTCTTGGAGACCGGTAGAGGCTGTAGAGAGGCTCCCCTGTCTGGCCTCAACCCTCTCAAGACATAACATGAGAAGGACCGTTGAAGGGAATACTGTTATTAATGCATCAACACTTTTCCTCTATATGCAAATAGAGATTTCATTTTCCTTCCCCTCCTTCCCTCCTAACCCCATAGAGTTGCCAAATAAGACACTGCATCAGTTAAATTTGTACTGCAGATAAATAACAAAGAATGCATGGGATATGTGTGTGTGTGTGTATAATGTTTATCTGAAATTCAAATTTAACTCAAAGTCCTATTGCGTTTGTTTTGTTTTGCTGCTAAATCTGGCAACCCTATGGCCCCTCCCACTTGACACTTTTTACCTCTCTAGCACACACCATGGAGGAGACATGCTTTTTCAACTCCATTTTCTTCCTAAAAGGTCTTACCAATAGTATTATTAACAATAGCTTGCATTTATTGAGCACATAACTGGGCATTGTTCTATGTGCTTTATATTGACTTCTATGTATATATATATACACACTTACATTTATTAGCATATACAAATTATACCAATATACTTATACTCATCACTCTATAAAGTAAGAATACTATGTAGTTATCTTTATCCACATTGTATTAATGAGGAAAGTGAGGGAAAAACAACAATGTTGATGATGATAAGGTTAAATGCAGTTCCTAAGTGGCAGACTTGGTAGGCATCCAGGAAGCCCACACTTGTGATTGCTAATAGCAACCTCAGCTCCCTAAACTCCCTGGGGAACCCGACCCTTCTTCCCCATCCTTCTGGCCCATCAAAGCTTCTGGCTGTAGCCTCAGTCCTCTCCACCCAGTTTTTGCTCTGCTGATCAGGGTGTTGAGTTTAGAAGGAACATTTCCAAAGCTGGCTGCAGCTGCCAGCTAAGGAGACTCTTGCTGCCTATCTCTGTTCCCACCCCCTTGCAAATTCCACTCATTTGCTCACTCTTGGAGCTTTTAAAAGCCCAGGTGTAGGGGCTTTGTAGGAGGAGAGTCCAAAAGATAAATAAAGCAAAATCCCTTTGGCATCATTCTCAATTCTAGCTTTTCGGGCAAGCTGCTCGGACCTGCTGCCCACTCTAAGGAGATGATGACCTTTTCTTATTCCTGGTCCCAAGACTAGGAAGAATTTGAGGCCAGTGGTAGAGGAGGCTCCATTCCCTGCACCCCCAGGACTGCCAGGCTAGGACAGAGAATGCCCACTGAAGCTGACAACATAGAGAGGAGTAGACATAAACCTACTTCTGGCCAACCCCATGAGGACCCCGTGTAGTCCCTGGGTTAACAGCTCCAATGAGACAATTACAAAACTTCTTTAAGCTTCACTATTTCACCTACAAAATGAGAATAATTACTACACTAAGCTCATAGGATTGTGGTGAAGATGAAATGAAATAATCTTAAGGACCAGCATAGCACCTGGCACATAGGAACTAAGCTGTTTTCCCACATTTACTAAAAATATCTTTGGGGTTGAATTCTTTTTTCCAAGTGTCATTAGAGACAAAAATGAATCCATTGAGGACCAATCATCCTTTATTGGAAGTAATATTGATTCTTCTCTTCCATCCCCCTCCACCGCCAGATAAAATTTCCTTCCAAGTGCTTCCCAGTATGAACTAGGCTGATGGCCACAGTGGATATCTGCTGCTTCCAAAGGCAACTCCCTGCCTCTGTGAAGCCACTGACGTCCTGCGTCAAGGTCACTCTGCCTGCACACAAGAAGGCCCTGCTGCTGTCACACACCTGTCCAAAAGCACAGCTTTGCCGGCTGAGTCACCACAGTCCTCAGGGTCCCGCTACAGGTCTGCCTTACACCCAACAGAGACCAGCCATGCGAACTTGCAGCAGGAGGGCTCTGGGTTAGACAACAGGGTGCATCTCAGGACTGAAGGGTTACAAGACCCTGGAGTCTTCTCCCGGGGGAGGGAGGCAGTGCAGGAGGAAGAGTGTGTGCCTTGGAGTCGTTCATACCTGCCATCTCTGCCCCCTGTGTGCTCTCAGTTTTTTTTTAACTGTAAAATGAGAATTACTATCCTATGTCTAAAGAGTTGTGGAGGGCAGCAGTTCAGCAGATTGAATATGCATGTTTGTCCTCAAAATTTCACTAAAATTAAAGTCAGGTACAAAAACAACGAAAGAAGCAACCACAGATTGAGCAGAATTCCGCACACACCCAACCAGACCCACCCCTATCAACCCATTTTTCCTAGAGCCGGGGAATTCACCTCCCAGGCAAGAGGTCGGAGAATTCTCTGGAAAACAGAATGGACCCAGAGAAGAGGCCTACAGGTATTAGTGTCTAGGAGTCTCCCAGTGAGAACTCCAGCTCACAGTCATCTTAAATTCCAGGCCCTGTTAAGTAAAGCCCAGCAGCCCAAAAGCCCTGCTACTAAGCACAAATTCCAATCAGTTTTGTTATATTGTAAAGTATAATATACATCAAAGAGCATATATCAGGTACATATACAGCTAGGATAGTTGTATTAAAAACACCTGTACCTGCCATTTGACTTAGGGAGTAGAGCCTCACTGGGAACTTTGAACCCCGTATGTGTTCCTGCTCTACTGCGTACATTCTTCCCCATCTCAAAGTAACCACTATGCCGAATTTTGTTTTAATCATATATTTTTTTTTTTTGCTTTTCTTTGTAAATTTACCACACATGTATATATCTGTAAACAATACCTTGTTTAGTTTTGCCTGCTTTTGAACTTTGCATAAATGGTGTCACTCGTATATTTATTCTGTGACTTGCTTGGTTTGCCCAATGTTATGCTTTTGAAGATTATCCACATTGAAATGTGTATGAAAATCTATTCTTTTCATTGATATATAGAATTACATTATATGAAAATCCTGTAAATTATTTATCCATTCTCTTCGGGGTGGATTTCTGGTTGTTTCTCAGCTTGTGTGTTATGAACAATGACACATTGGCTGATTTCATCCGTGTCTCCTGCTAAATCTGTACCATGGGCTCCTTAGCACATGCACATAGAAGCAGACTTGCTGGGCGTAGCATGTGTTCATGTTCGACTTCACTAGATAATGTTAAATAATTCCCATGGTGGGCAGTACCTAGACACTCCACCAGCTCTGTGAGAATTTCCTAAGCTGCATGTTCGAGCCAACACTTGATATTGTCCGGTAGTTTAATTGCTGTCAGTATAGAGGATGTGAAAAGATCTGTAATTTGGGGTTTAATTTGCATTTCTCTGATTACTAAGGAGGTTGAAGATTATTTCAGATAGTTACAGACCATTCATACATCCTGCTTAATAAAATGCTTGTTCATTGTATTTGCTAATTTTTTAAAGCGGATTGCTGGTCACTTCCTTGTAATTCTTTCATTATATATTCTAAATACCAACCTTTTTTGGGTAAATAAGTTGAAAACATTTCCCATTTATCGATTTATATTTTTGGTGGATTTTAAGAAATACAAGTTCCATGGTCAGTTTTGTCATTCTTTTCCTTTATGGATGGTGTTTTTGTCTTTAAGGGAAAAAAGTGATTCAGAAGAATATCTTTGTGATCTAGAACAAATAATTTGTTGAAGTTTTAAAGCTTTGCATTTCACACTGAAGTTCTGGATTCCACTAGAATTAGTTTTAGAATATGTTGTGAATTTGTTGTCCAACTTTTATTACTGCCACATGAAAAAGTGATGTTCAGATCCACTCTTTGAAGAGTTTGTTCTTTTTCAATGACCTGCCTTTGTCATACATCAGCTAAAAATTATGCATATAAGGCATTTAGAAGAGTGTTTGGTACAAGTGGAGCACATCATAAAAGATATTTATTAATTCATTTAATCTTTGTTGCAACTAATTTCTCTCTCTCTCTCTTTCTCTCTCTCTCTCTCTCTCTCTCTCTCTCTCTCTCTCTCTCTCCTGTCATCTGGATCAGGGGCTGTGCTTCAGGTGGCAGGAGCTATATCTCTGCCTTCGTCCTCTACTCCAGCATCTACCAGAGGATGGGGTGAGAATTACATAACAAAAGCTTTATGCTAGGAACATGGAGGAGGTGATGTTGACCCAGACCGGGGCACACTAATCTGCAGGCTCATCTAATCTAATCTACATTAATCGTCTTTGACACTGCTTCATCCATTCTGAAGTGTGTGTATAAACAGGCCTCTCTCTGCGTCATCTTTTTCACCAGTCCTCCCTGAGAAAGTCTTTGGAGGGAGGAGACTTACCATCATCTGTTGATCTCAATTTTCCAGACTCTCCCTGTCCCTGGAACCACAAACAGTAGGTTTGGCCATACAGAGTGACTTATAGGAATCAAAGCTCTTGCAGAGCACAGAGGTTCTCAGGGACCCGTGGTTGGGAAGACTGTGGCAGCCTTTCCCGCGCTCTGTCTTGCAATCACATGTACACAGAAGGTGCCAAATAAATATTTGATTAGAAACTGAGAGAATGAAGTCATCAATTTCCTTCCCTCACACAGGGAAAATGCTGATCAGATTATAAACTTTTCAAAGACAAAGCATGACTAATGGCACATTCAGGACAGAAGATTTGAAAAATGCCTAATCTGGGGGTTCTCACCGTGTAGTGCTTGGACCAGCAGCAGCAGCAGCATGTGGAAATGCACAGAAATGCAGAATCTTGGGCCCCACCCAGATTTACTGAATCAGAAATTCTGGGGGTAGAACCCAGTAATCTGAATTTTAACAATCCCTCCAAGAGATTCTGATCCACATTAAAGTTTGAAAACCACTGTTCTAAAGTTATTGCGTCCTCTTTTTATTTTTGCAGATGAGGAAACTGGGGACAGCAAAAAGGACCAGCACAGTCAAGGCTGCACATCCAAGAAACAGCGGGTTCCGGGCGCACAGCATGACGCCATGACTCCCAGGTCCGTGTTCTGTACATTGCTCTGTGCCAAGATACTTCCACCGTCTGCCACGTTGGCAGCTGTTCCTGGAGCAACCAGCTTGTATGTCACTGGTTAGGTCAATTCATTAGCGAAGGTAGCTAACAAAACAAGGTCATGGATTTTATCCCCAATGGGAACCACTTTACTTTTCCATTCTATCCTACAAAGGCATTCCCTCAGTCAAAAAGAAGAATGGGTGTAAATGTATGAAAGGCCTAATAAAAAGTCTGTCACTTCTGCTGGGGAAATAATACAAAACAGGTCCTATGTGTTGGTCCTATGACACCACCCTTGTGTGGGAAGAGCCACATTGTGCATTGCATATCTTGCAAGTAGAACAGTGTGTACATTAAGCCAGGCAAACGTCACCCCAGTGACCCAGCTGGTGCCCTCACCCAGACACGCTCGGTCGTGTGCCAGCCTCCTTCCTGCTCACATTTTAAGCCAGCAATTCCTAAACTCTGAGGTTTCATGAATCAGTAACATTTCTAAAAATGTTGGAGGACTGATACATGATTGCCCCTCTTTTATCTTATAGGAATAAAATAAAGATAGAGACACAAAAACAAGTACTGTCATTACTGTTATTACCAATTAATATCATCATGTTATATGACACTAAAATTGTGCATAGGCGGGGCGAAGTGGCTCACACCTGTAATCCTAGCACTCTGGGAAGCTGAGGCAGGTGGATCATTCAAGGTCAGGAGTTCGAAACCAGCCTGAGCAAGACCCCGTCTCTACTAAAAATAGAAAGAAATTAATTGACCAACTAAAATATATATACAAACAATTAGCCAGGCATGGTGGCACATGCCTGTAGTCCCACCTACTCGGGAGGCTGAGGCAGTAGGATCACTCGAGCCCAGGAGATTGAAGTTGCTGTGAGCTAGGCTGACGCCACGGCACTCACTCTAGCCTGAGCAACAAAGTGAGACTCTGTCTCAAAAAATAAATAAATAAATAAATAAATAAATAAATAAATAAATAAATAAATAAATAAAATTGTGCGAACTCTCAGATTAAAAACAATATTTTCTAAGAAATGTGAATTCGTACACACATACTGCCTGTACTAACTTCTCATTTCTCTTCTGAACAAGTGGTCAGAAAAATTTAGCATAGTATGCCACGGATCTACCACTCCTGGTTGGAACCCACTTCTTGCTACACAACTGCCTTCTGCACAGCCTGGCCCGAATGTCCCTCTCCCCTGGGCTCCTGCAGCACCCCATGGCTATTCATGTTCGTTTAGTCATCTGCTTATAAGTCTGCTATCCCCAATCTGGTGTAAGTTCTAAAGAACAAGAATTGAGACTAATGGACTATTTTGTTTCTTTAGCATCTATCTGGCATGTGAGAGCTAGGCAATAAATAATTGTGGAAGAAGAAAAAGAAGGAAGGAAGGAAGGAAGGAAGGAAGGAAGGAAGGAAGGAAGGAAGGAAGGAAGGAAGGAAGGAAGGAAGGAAGGAAGGAAGGAAGGAAGGAAGGAAGGAAGGAAGGAAGGAAGGAAGAACTGGATTTTCTGAGATCTCCCCAACATCTAGGTGTTTCTGACTTTAATTCTCAGAAGCGAAAGGGACCCTCCGAGTGGACAGGCTGAGCCAGGCAACCCCCGTGGCTGAGGAAGCAGTGTCTGAAGCCAAGGCAAACCCTCACCATCAATCTCCATCTCACCAAGTATCCAGTGTGGTTTCCCTCCGGCTGCTTGCTTTCTAGAGATGAACTAACGTCAGCCTGGTGGCTTCCAGGAGGAACATGGGGACAGCAGAAGGCTGGGGGAGGGGAGCAGCTAGGGAGGGACTCACGGGAAGGGGTCTGAAGGAAGATGCCATTCATTAGTCCTGCTCTTTGGAGCCACCAGGCAGGCCAGGAGATGGTTTAGACATTGGGCCCAGAGGGCTGTGTGTTGACGGGGCTCCTCATTCACGCTGCGTCTGAAAGGCCACAGTGGTGCTAGACAGTTATGAGTGTGTCTCTGCAGCAGGAGCCTCTGGAGAACTGAAGCAGCAGCTATGGTTTCTTTGCTCCTGCCTTGCACAAGCTGTTGGTTGGCACATCATGATGCAATGGGGTTTGATATTTCAGAAGGGGCCAAAGACAGGACAAACCACCTCTGTGCCAAGACGAGAATGGGAGGAAGGGGAGGCAGCCCGATGACAAAAACATAATAACAGCCAGGATGGCAGGAAGGCACAGCCCCCAGTCCCTCAGAGAGGGTCCACTGACACCATCTCCTCTCACCCCACCCACGTCCTTGCCCCAGTGCCCAGGAAATGACATCATGGAAGACTGTCCAATGTCCTCATGTCTGCAGCCCCGGGACTTTCCTAAAGGGAGAGAGAATTCCTGTTTGGGGAATTTTAAAAAATCTTTGTCTTGGATGTCTTCCCCAGGCCCAGCTTCCAAGCTGGAGCAGACGATGAACAAATGTCAGAACTTGCTGAAAATAGGGGAATGGATGGAATGACCCCTAAAGGACCTCATTAGCAGAGGGCCTCAGAAAAGGAGAATAAACAGAGACAAAGGCGGCAAAGACGCAAGAGGCAGTGAGTGGCAGAAGCCAGGAGTCCAGGCTTGCAGCCGATTTGAAAGTTCACATAGGGACATTTGAAGAAAGTGAGACGTGATTGTCTGACCCTAGTGACTCACTCACTTATTCACTGGGCACATGTGTGTCTTCCTGCCTGCCAGGCATTGTGCAGAGCCCCTGCCCTCACGGAGTTTGCCATCTGTTGAGGGAGAGAAACAAGTAAATAGACAACTGTGGTGACAATTCTGTTTGCATAGGACCTGTTGACACCAGGCACGCTCTAGGCACCATGTGTTAATCCTCCCAACAACCTAGCGGGTAGGTCTTGTTACCAGTACCGCCCTCACGTTACAAATGAGGAAACTAAGGCACAGGAGTGTAAGCGGCTTGCCCTATGTCCAGGTAAGGGTGGCAGCTGGAGTTGACGGCCATGTTCTCACCACATTGTACCGAGAGGCAGTATCACTGCAGGGGTCAAGTTCGCAATGGAAGCAAGGACAGGGCTGTAAGGTGGCAGAGGAGGAGGCTCAGAAACGCTTTCCTTGTGTCGAAGCCGAGCTCTGATGGATAACAGACAGTCATTAGAGAAGACCATTAAGGCTTGAGCTGACTAAGGGAAAGAGAAAAGGAACACGAAGTTTGAACTAAGAAGTACAGAAATGGAATAGCAGTTAGGATTTGGCATTTTAAAACCAGGAAGATACAAAAAAATTCAACCCAACTGTGCAAAATGCATTGGCTTTGTCCTTCTCCCTAAAAGTCCCCCCCCACACACCAGCATCCTTGCCCCCCAGTTTCTGCCCCAACTGAAGGGGCTGCCTGCCACATGCCCCCGCAGGCCCCACCTTGCGCCCAGCCCTGGTTAGTACTCACACTAAGAGGAGGTTTTAAAAAATAAAATAAAGTAAAAAAGAGATGGCAAAAGAATTTGGTATTGGGATTACCAAAAAAAAAAAAAAAAAAAAAAGTCTTACTTATGTCAAGCCTTTAAAATTTAGGCCAGTAGGAATAGAAAAGGCAAAGAGAGACAGAAATAAATTGGGCATTTGTTTAGGTTGGCACTGCTCAATAGAATTCTCTGCAGTGATCAGAACGTTCTATATCTGTGCTGTCCAATACGGTAGCTACCAGTCACATGTGGCTGTTTAAATTTAAATTTTTTTAATTAAGTAACTTTTAAAATTCACTTCCTTAGCTAGCTACATTTCAAGTACTCAGTACCACAAGGGGCTAGTGGCTACCATATCGCACATCATCGTTTTAGATGATAACATTTCGTTGATATGTAGTCCAGTTAAAATACATAGAAAGAAAATTTGGAAGGTCTAAATCTGGGATGTGGTTTAACAGTTCCAGGTTATATGGGCTTCTTTTGGGAGATATAAAGCCTTTTCTGATAAAACAAATAAGCCATAAAGGAAATGAGAAAATTATTTGGATGACTAGTCACTTAACAGGTGTGTATTAGATGTCCCTTTTCTGACAGAGAAACTCTGAAACTCTGAGCCATGAGTTAGTAGACCTGACTCCTAGTTTCTGAACCTCAGCCTGACATTTACTTATTGTGGGAACTCGCTCAAATGATGTCTCTGATGTTCTTTTCTTCTCTAGTAGAGATTTGGCCTTGATCGTGGGTGGCATATACACAGCGCACGCACCACCACTCCCACGCCTGTTCCCAGCAAGGACAGCGTGACCAAACACGACACTCTTCCCTTCCCCTCCGAGGTAAGGTCAGCCTGCAGCCTCTTCACCACTGAGCACACCAAGACGCCGTTAACAACTGATGAGAATTGTCACAGGAGATGAAACATCCTCGGTCCGAGCTAATCACTAAACTATTGTGATTTATGGTTATTTGATAACTGAGGTGACAAAAAAACTTAAGAGAATGAATTAGCACTGGAAAGAGCATCCTTGGATAACTGTCGTGACAAGCATCGGCCACATCTATCCAACGGCCTTTTGCAGACATTAGGTTGTTTGTTGTTTGTTTTACTGTTTAGAACATTTTGACAAAATTTAACCAAAGAAGGTAAACTTCCTGTGATACTTAATGTTATGCGTCCACTTAGCTGGACTGTGGTGCCCAGTTGTTTGTTCAAACACCATTCCAGATGTTGCTATAGAGGTATTTATTAGATGTGAGGAACATTTGAATCAGTAGACTTTAAGTAAAGCAAATGACTCCATGTATGGCTGGGTCTCATCCAATCAGTTAAAGCTCATAAGAGAAAAGTCTTAGATCCACATACAAGGAAGCAATTCCATCTCCAAACTGCATTTGGACTCAAGACTGCAACATCCACTCTCCTCTGGGCCCATGGTTCTCTCGCCTGCTGGCCTCCTCTGCAGATGTTGCATTTGCCTGTGCCCACAATTGCAAGGACTAATTCCTTAAAATAAATTTCTCTCTCTCTCTTTCTGTATGTGTGTCACACACACACACACACACACACACACACACACACACATCCTATTGGTTCTGTTTTTCTGGAAAACCCTGACTAATACAGCTGTCAAGAACAAAACACAATGCATGTATCTACAATCCCCTAGAGGCACTAAATGCACCAATAGTATAAAATAGTGCATTTCATCTGAAGTAAATGATAGTGTGTTTGCGAGGTGGGGGGTTTGGGGGAGCCCAAGCCCTCTTCTACACACTTTGCCTTCACCCAGAAACTTCAGGCTATGAGATCTAAGGAAACTATTAATATTTACCAGAGTCCTTTTCTGACCTTGGGTGTAAGAGAGAGAGAGAGGGCAGAAGGACTCCACCCTCTCAAAAACCCCAGAGCAGCAAACGCACGTGTACTCATTGCTCTCATGTTGACTTGGTCTTTGTGATTAATGTTCCGAGGGAATAATTATCTGGTTAATTGCTCTGGTGCAAACAAGGCCTCTGTCTACACCGAGGCAGGAAAACAGTGTCAACGTGCACGCAAACAGGGAGGAGCAACTTGCAGAGGTCAGCTCATCTCGTTCCCTCCTCTCTTCAACCACCCAGTGAACACGTCCTCAGAAATCTGCCAGTGCATAAGAAATCAACAGCAGTGTTTTTCATCCAGAGATCCCAGAGATGAGTTTTATTGGGCCAGCATGTCATTTTTTAAAATTGGGAAATTTCAAGTTAAAATCCAGATTCCAGCTTCTCTTTGCAAAAAGAGACATCGAGCACATTCTGCCCATGATTTTGTGTGGTTCAGGGTAGCAACAAGCTAGAGCTGAGGAGCCAGAGCAAACCCTGAAATCTGCTCATGCCCACTGTCCCCTGAGACGCTTCAGCAGCCCACTCCCTCACTGCCTGTACTGTACGTCTAGGTACTTGGGAGGGGGACACCTTGAGCCACACACCCCGGGTCATGAGCTTCTGGAAAGAAGACCTTGCTTACTCCTTGCTATGTGACTGGCACACACCCAGCTCTCAGGGGTCTCTCCTTCTACGTGTGTGAAGCACAGGCTCAGGCTGAAGTCACTACTTGACCTCTATAATGGCAGGCAGTGTCCACATCTGCCAGCAAGAAGGGGGTGGAGGCAGCTCCAAGGGAACAAATAAAAGAGCCTGGGAGCGAGAGCTGGGTGGGCGTGTTGGGGCCGAGAATGCTGGCTGGGCGATTTCAGACAGCAGCTAGGGCGCCTGGAGACAGGGCAGGGTGGATGCGTCGTGCTCTAGGACATGTTCAAAGTCACACAAGCTGAGCAGAAAATATCTAATGTGCCATCAGCCTCTGGCTCACTAACACCCTGGCTGGTGGAAGGAGGGAGCTGGAGCCACTATAGCCAGCTCAGAAGACAGGCACAGTGTACACTTGGTGGAAGCAGAACAAATAGTAGACACCCCTTCCTAGCCTTTTGCCACTTTTTGGGTTTCCTGCTGTCTCCCTTGTTTTTGTAGGATTGTTTCTTAAGTGGCTTTCTAGCAGTGTCAAAAGTGTCACCTTAACACAGAGTCCCCTCCTGTCTGCCTGCCATCTTGCCTCTGCCCCCGCTGTCCCTGCAGCCCTGCCCATCTGAATCCTGCCCCTCCCCCAGACCCACCTCAAATGCCGCCTGCCCCTGGAGCCCTCCGCTGTGCCCCCAGCTGAAAGCCACCCTACTTCCCATGGTCCTGTCCTCACAGAAGGGTGCAGTATCCCAAGCCACCGAATGTCCTTCTCAGAGTGTGTTTAGGCACAGCCCCGAGGCCCCATCTGGACCTAGACGAGCAGAGCCATCAACTCTCAGAGCCGGGACACATCACTTCCACCTCCTCCTTTCATACGTGACCCAATTGAGGCCAAAGAACGACTTGTCCGGGGCCACAGAGCTGGCCAGTGGCAGGGGCAGAATTGGAATCCAGGTCTCAGCATTTTGGGCCACATGTGGCGTGCTCATAAATGCACAGCTCTGGAGTCAGGTGGGCCTTTTGCAAGTCCTGTCCCAGTGCCAGCTAGCTGAGTGACTTTGGGTGAACGACATCATCTCCCTGTGTCTCCTCTTCCTTGGCTATAGAATGCGGATAATAGCAGCACCGCCATTCAAGTGTCATTTTGTGGACGAAAAGAAAAGAATCCACTTAGGAGCTCTTTACTTGTGTCAGGTGCTGAGCTCTCTGGTAGAGAACTGAGGAAATGGGCATGTGCAAAAGCACTTTGTAAGATGTTATGTTCACTCGGGGGGCTACTGCTATTCCCTGGGTTCCCCTAATGTGTTAGGATTGTCTAATATGGCACCCACCAGCCACATGTGGCTACTTAAATTAAATGACTTGTAATTTTTAAAAATGAACAATTTAGTTCTTCTTCAGTTGTACTAGCCACATTTCAAGTGCTCAGTTGCCACCTGCAGCTAGTGGCTACCGCATGGGACAAGGGAGACACAGAACGTTTCCCATCAGCACAGAACCTTCTGTTGGACAGTGCAGTTTGGGAATCCAGAATGGAACCTGGGGGTCTAGAAGGGCCCTGGAAAGTTAGAAGCAGCTTAACTTTGGACTCCTTTCAACAATCCCTTTTCTTTTCCTGCCTTTCAGTGACATCTCTGGACCTCTTGATTCGGGCTAGGAACGTGGACATTCCTGGGGGGAAAGCCTGAGAACTGTTCTGGCTGCAGCTGGCTCCCAAAGGTGGAGGTTTGAGGACAGAGGGGACAGCCAAAGCCGGGAGGTGGGAGGCTCAGCCAGAGGGTCTAAACCCACCCGTAGCGCTGCCATCATCCCACCAGTCTCGCAGGGAGAGCCAGGCTCCTGCGGGGAGAGCAGGTAGGCAGCCTCGCAGGCTTAGCGCGCTCCCAGCCAGGGGCCTGACAGTTTCCAGAAGAGGAAACAAATGGGTGGGGACACAGGCACTGCCACATCCCCTTCCAAGTGGGAAGGGGGACAGGGTGTGCAGGGGCCGTCTGTGACCTGGCAAGGAGCCCTGGAGCTCTGCAGCGTTCACCCTGGCCTTCTCTGAGGCCGCTTTCGGCACGCCCAGGCCAGGGGGCGCTGAGCTGAGCTGTCCTGTCCTGTAGCAGGAAGTGCTCGGAGCACATGATGTCAAGAAACCGAGCCCTTTGCCCGCCTCATAGTCACACTGCGGCTGCATCAAGGATCCTCCCTCTCACGTTGGCCCTCCCTCCTCCAGGGGTAGCCAGGAGGCCTCTTTCTTTGCCAAGCCCTGCAGTGGCCGAGGGAAAGTAAGGAAAAGGGAGTGGCAGTTACAGGGAGAGAAGATGGGGAGGTGGAGGGAGAAGGGAGCAAGGAAGAGGAAGGAAAGAGGAATCGGCCGGGAAGTGGTTGGAAGATGGAGGGACGGAGGGAGGCCAGGGAGAGCAGGGGACTTCAGGAACAGAATGTCCCCACTTACAGAGGGTGACACGTCTGTGCTGCTGGTGGACGCACCCCTCCCAGCGCAGCCTCTCGCCATCTGCTGGGCTGCCTCGCTCCAGTGGCAGCTGGTCAGTGGGACCCAGCATTGACCAGGGGGGAAGCTGGGGGAGCGGCGGGGAGGGGCTTTCCTTCCTCCCCAGGCCCTCGGAATGTTCACCCACCCCCTCCTGCCAGACCCTCAGGTGCTGGGATGCATGGTCGCCCAGGCGGGGCAGAGCGGGCATTGGGGGCCCGGCCCTCTGCTCAGCCAGCCCCGCACTCAGTCAGAGCTGCTCCGACTCCCTGGAAACCCAGAGTCAGCATCGGACAAGCAGGCAAGGAGATTGGAGATGCAGGGGTGCGGTGGGGGTCAGTCCTCTGGGGCCCCCACTCTTCTGTGGTCTGTTTAGGGTAAAAAGATGGCCTTTGAGCCCCCGTGTGAGTTACACAACCCGTTCCACGCTGCACAAGTTCACCAATAAGCCAACGGTCTTTCCAAAACAAAATGCCTGACAGTGTCGCACAGCCGTCTCTGCTACCCAGACCTTTCTGGGCTCAGCAGCCCGTCAGCTGTGTACAGGAAGGGTTGCTTCCCTCAGCCCTCTCAGCTGTAGAATTCGGTTTTGGTCTTTCACAAATGGAAAAAAACCTGGATCCCAGAAAAGGAAAATGACCAGGTGACGGCCACAGGGCCTGCAGGAACCAGGCCAAGGAGCTTGGGACCTGCACTTCCAGCCCAGCCAACCTCCTCTGTGCCTCCCGCTGTCCACTAAACGGAGAATGGATGAAGTTAAAAGTCAGTGCCACACTCCACGGTATAACCCAACGGCCTCTCAACCTCCCACACCTCTTCTTAGAGGCTGTGATCTTTTCTACCCACGCCGGACATTTTCTCTTTTTCTCTAAACAACCAAAGCTGGTCTTGCAGGCTGGTTTGTGTGATCATTGGGGGTCTCCGCCTCCCGGGGCTCTTGTGAGGCTTGGAAAAAGTTAGGGGTGGCGGTTTCACAAACTGTCCGTCAGGGCCCCTGGGATGGGCAATCCTATGAGTGCATGGCACCAGGGGCTGCCTGTGGCTCCCACACTTTCACAGCCCCGAGTAGAGATCTCAAAGATTCTTGGGCATGGCTGAGGCTGTGGGCATGATTAATGGAAGACCTCACTTACAATTTCCAAACGAACAAATGCACAGCTCAATTGTGCTGCCTGGATGGTTCCAAACTCCCCCTGCTGAGCCTGATTTCCCTCCTACTTTTTTTTTAATTATTAAAAATACAGGCCATCTGCCATCCATGGAGGAGGAAGAAGATGGCTGGAGGGCCAGAAACAAATCCTATGTGATGCCAGGCCCATAATGCTCACCTCTGCCAAGCAACCCCAACCATCCATTCCTAGAAATGCTTGGAAGAGCCCAGCCATCTCTTCCCAAGGGACTTTTTTTATTCTCAGAGGAAAATGGGTTTAGAAGGGCAGATCCAAAGTGCACACAGCTAGGAGCAAGGGCTCAGGATTTGGGATCAGGAGATATGAGAGGCCTGGACGGGAATCCCACTGCAGCTTTCTGTTGTGAAAGTCTGGATTTTGCATGGCTTCTAGACCCTGCTGACTCAGAAGAAATTCAGACCATTTCAGATTTCCACATTAAGGTGCTTTGCACTTCCTCACACACCCACTGGATTCTCTGCAACACTAGTTTGACTTTACATCAATAACCCAGGTTTGCAATAACATAGCTACAATGTAACCCAGTCTTATTTTGCTTAATTTGCATATGAGCCCTAGGGCACCATGGCAGATGAACGGGGCACCCAGTCACCCTGACTTTAAAGAGGTAGCTGAAGGTGAGGATTATTTGTTAGCACAGAACTTTCCAAATCAACAAAGAGGAAATTTGGTTTCCTATAGAATATAAGTCAACTTAATAATGCTGATGACAGACTTGTGAATCACTCCTAAGTGGCAGTAAACCATGGGCCCAGGAGTGTTACAGAGGCAATTACTAGTTTTAGCAACTTATTTGTGATATGAGCCCAGGCAAGTTACTATATTTAACCTCTTTGTGCCTCCGTTTCTTTTTATAAAATGGGCACAATTATAGTACTTATGCATAGAGTTGCTAAAAATAATTAGCAAATTAGTACAGGTAACATTTTAGAATGAGGCCTTGCATGTAAGGATCAGCTATCATATTCTAATATTTGCTGCTGGCTATAGCTATACTGCCTCTGGGAGTGGGCTCCCTCTTCTTGTTACACCCATACAGTCCTCAGTCCTTGAAGTCCTGTCCTGTGTCTCTAAGCCAGAACACCTGTCTCACTCTCCAGGGTCTGGAGCCCTGTCTCTGGAGGCGCAGCTTGAGACAGGAGCTAACTGGCCAGAATACCTTGTAGTAGTTGGAGCAGTAGAGGCTCATGTCCTGTAGCCTCTTAGGGAGAAGAAAAGATTGTGCCCATTTTATAAAAAGGAACTGAGGCACAAAGAGGTTAAGTATAGTAACTTGCCTGGGCTCATATCACAAATAAGTTGCTAAAACTAGTAATTGCCCCTGTAACACTCCTGGGCCCATGGTTTACTGCCACTAAGGAGTGATTCACAAGTCTGTCATCAGCATTATTAAGTTGACTTACATTCTATAGCTAAATTCACAGCTCTCATGTGAATAGAAAGAATCTGTGGTTAATTGAAGCTGGCCGCAGTTCAGAGGGAAGGTCTAGTTCCCCTCCCCTTGAATTTGAACTGACCTTGGAGACTTGTTTGACCAGTAGAAGATGGCTGATTTGACTCTCTAGGACTTTGAAGGCCAGGTCTTTAGAAGCCACCCAACTTCTTCCAGGGCCTTGTGGAACTTCTCTTAGAACACTGTCTCTCTCACTCCCTTGAGCCATGGTATAAGAGGTGAGAGGACATGGCAAGGCCTGGGATCACACAGGGAGAAGAGGAGCACAGCTGAATCCAGCCTTCCAGCCAGTTCCACCAAAGCACCAGACACATGAGTAGAGCTATCCTGGACCCTCCAGCCCAGCCCATCTGCCAGCTGAAACCAATGAGTAACTCCAGTTGCCATGACATAGAGCAGAAGAATCATCCAGCTGAGCCCTGCCCAAATTCCTAACCCAAAAAATCATGACACATAAGAAACATAAGAAAATATAAAAAAAAAAAGCACTTGTTATAAACCATGAAGCTTTGGGATAGTTTGTCACACAGCAATAGATAATAGTATCTGTACCAGGTACAATTAGAACTAAGAGCAACAAAGTCGGACATGACCAAAATACTCTGTAAGTTGGTTCAGAGGGAATTTTTTAAATCTTCTCTGAATCCCTTTCTTTGGGAAGCCACTCCTCCCTCATTCTCTAACAATGTTGCCCAGAATTATGACTTGTGGCAGAAATGCCCAGTCATTTAACAAGCCTGTTTCTTTTCTTGCTGAGCTCACAGTCAGGCTACATTCCCAGACATGAGAACCTGTTCATGTCACTGAGTTCTGGCTAATGAAATGTGTGGACCTGGTCCATGAAAGGACCTCCTGCATGGTGATCCAGTTTCTCTTCCCCTGTCAGGTGACTGAATGTTGATGTTCTTGGTGACCTTGGGAGCCACATGTTGAAGGTGGCAGGGCTTCCCTCAGTCTGTGTGCTTGAGAATATTCTCCTGATTCAACTGTATATAACTAAAAAGGTTAACGTTCATTGTGTTAATTTACTGGGATTGTCAGGGTTTGTTGTTACAGCAGCTAGGACTACATTACTAGTCCACTGTAGCTGCTGACACTGGCCTGGGCATTCAGAAAATCCCTTGTCTCTGATCCCTGAGACTGTGCTAACGATGGATGTGGGCCCCAAGCCAGACTAACAGAGTCCCTTCTTGAAATATGCTAACCACTCTCTTTCTCTGGAACCCATGGGGGGCATTTTGCTTCTACAAAAAGAGGAGAGAGAGAGAGAGAGAGAGAGAGAGAGAGAGACAGTTTTGATGACATCAGTGAACTCCTGGGTCCAGCCATACTTGAAGCTAGACCACTCCTTGAATCCCCAGCAGCATGCATCAGCAGATCCTCTCTGGGCAAAATAAATTATTGGTAATTTATTTTTATTCCTTGCCATGGAAAGAGTCCTGACTAACACTGGATTTAAGAAGAGTCCCTGGAGGCCAGCACAGCCTGAGCACAGTGTCCATGACAAATGAGACACTCAGAGCAGCTTGTCACACAAGGCCCTGCTGATGATTCAGTGAGATCTTGTATCTTATATTAAGGCCATTTTACTATTAATACATTCCTTACATACCAGCTGGGCAAGTACCCCTAATCTAGAAAATGAACCCAGGGTAAGAAATAAAAATCAGCTATCTCCAAAATGGTGTCTTTTTTGGGAATTTCAAAAAATTTTAGAAGTATCCCAACTCCAAAGCCTGGTGATATTCTAAAAACCTAGGGATGGTGTCCGGGAGGTGAAGGAGAGCAGACAGCAACACGAGGTGGGTAAGCAGGGGGCACCAAGAATTAGGCAAAAGGCATAAACATTAGGTCAACATTCCAGTTTTGAGGGAAATGCCGGAGAATTCATTCGCCACACATTCCTTTGCCATTTGCTTTTCCTCTCATCTTTCTATCACCTGTGCACACCAGATATTCCCATTGGGGCGGGTTAAATTATTCCCCCCAAAAAGGACATGTTCAACTCTTAACTCTCAGTACCTCTAACTGTGACTTTATTTGGAAATGGGGTTTTTACGGGTGTAATCAAGTTAAAATAAGGTCATTTTGGATTAGGGTGGGCCCTAAATCCAATGACTGGTGTCTTTCTAAGAGGAAAGAGAGGGAGCTTTGGATATAGAGACAGAGAGGAGATGCAGGAACAAGTCCACCTGATGGCAAAGGCGGAGATTGGAGCGACACACCTACAGACCATGGGTGCCAGGGATGTCAGGAGCCACCAAAAGCTCGGAAGAGGCAGGAGCCTCCTTTCCTAGAGCATGCAGGGGGAGCGTGATCCTGCCAGTACTTTGATTTCAGGCTTCTCGCCTCCAAATTGTTGTTTGTTGTTTCAGACTACTAATTTCACGATAATTTGCTATGGCAGCCCCAGGAAACCAATGCATCCAAGTTTCTCATATATGTATAAATACCCCTCTCAGTGATTAAGGCAAAAAAAAAAAAAAAAAGTCATCCCATAAGCAGTCTGTTCATCCCTGAGCTGAAGGAAAATAAGTTCCTCCAACCAGCAATATGCAACATCTTTCAAAACCAGTGCTTGGAAGAAAAGATGTGTTCTTATTTCCTACTACATCCTCTACCTGTGCCCATCCCCAGGCAGACTGAGAATTACTAAGAATTACTCTGCAAGGATGATATTAGGTTTAGGTTGTGTCAACCAGCTACAGTCCCTGTGCTCAGCTGTGGAACGAGTCAGGCCTGGAAAGGTTGTTCTCCTAAATTTTACCCCCAAGAAGAGTAGAGCGGTTAAGGGTGCAAGTGTGAGAGCCAGACCTCCCTACCACTGTGTGTCCTTAGGCAAGTTCTCTAAGCTCTCTGAGCCTCACTTTCCTTGTCTGCAAAATGGGCATCATCGCAGGGTTACCTTCTGAGGTCGTTGCAAAGAGCAAACAAGCTGCTGTCCATAAAGCACACAACAGAGAGCTTGGCACCTGGGAAGCCCGCAAGCATTGGCCGTGGACTTCATTAGCTCTCCTGATGGAGATGGACCCTGAGGTCAGCACAGGGGAAAACTTCAGGCAAAGCAGCCTTGCCTTGGCCCTCGTCCCTGCCTCTCTTCTGCAGTTTCCTTTTCTCTCTCTCATGCATTCACAATTGCATGGGCTTCCCCCATCCCCTCTCGGTCTCTACTTGTCTCTACTCTATCTCTCCTCTCTTGTCCTCACCCCCAGATGCTCTGGTCTGTCTGTCATTGGCCTCTCTCATCCTCGCACGCGCCCCCACTGAGGCCCTCCTCTGTCTCCCTCGCGCCATCTCCACGGCCACCTGCTCCATCCACACATGACATTATTTATTATGGACCCGGCTGACTTCACTTAAAGGACCAACTCCCAGCCGCTCACCCTTCTCCTGCTTCCTCAGTTTGAGGTGGAGACATCTGGAAACCAGCTTAATAAGGTGGCTGACAGGCAGCTAGTTCCTGAGCCTCTCAGGCAGGCTCGGGGGAGCCATTATGCAGAGGAAGCCGGAAGCCAGTGCAGTTGATGGACTGCCGGTCTCAGGGAGAACCAAGTCAGAGTCTCCGGGAGGGGAAGGGGCTACCTCCCACCTGCACGCACAGGAGGGGTCCACAGCTGCAAAGAGGAAGGGGTGACGGGGTAGGGCAGAGACAGAGGATAGAGTCCTGTCCTCCCTGCTTGGCCCCCCGCTGGCTGTGTAACCTCGGGTACGACACTAGACCCTGCTGTGTCTCCTCCATTCACAGATGGACTTGACTGGATGCTTCCTCACATCCCTTCTCACCTTAACATTCTAGAATCCTGGGGTGGAGCAAAGCCACCTGGCCAGGGATAGACAGGAAGAAATGGCAGAAAAAGGCCAGCCACTGTTTATCGAACTTGACAGAGACCCTAGGCTTGGCTTGTTGTGGGACACCAAGATAAATAAGGGAATTCTACAGTTTGGAAGAAGAGATGAAACAGGTATGTGAATAATCCTCAATGTCCCACATCAGAAAGCCCAGGTGTAAAGGCTCTTTGTAATGCTCTAGCGCAGGCATCCTCAAACTACAGCCCGCAGGCCACATGTGGCCTGCCGAGGACATTTATCCGGCCCACCGGGTGTTTTTGCCGCCGCTGCCTGTCCTGCTTAGCAGCCGACTCGTCCCGGGCCCACAGTGCGCATGTGTGGAATGTGCGCCGCACTCTCCAACGGCCCTCCAACGTTCTGAGGGACAGTGAACTGGCCCCCTGTTTAAAAAGTTTGAGGACCCCTGCTCTAGTGAGTTCAAAGTCAGATGGGAGAGACAGAACTGTCCTGCGCAGAGAAACGAGAGCCCAGCAAGAGTCGAGTGTGATTCATGTGCCTAAGTACTGAGGGTGTCGGACAGGCCACCACTCCTACAGAAGCTGAGGAGAGGAGGTTACCCGGACAGCTAGGGAAGGCCAGGAGAAGCTTTCTGGAGGAGATGGGGCTTGAGTTGAACCTTAAAGTATTTGTAGTCCTGGATAGAAGAGGGTGAAGATTACAGGGGCCCAGTGCAAAATGAAAGTGCAAGGCCCCTTGTTCAAAAATGTCAGGACAGCGACAGCTGAGCATTAAACCCAGCGTGGGCCCTTCTGAGCACTGCACAGGTCACACGCCCGTGAAGCAGGCCCTGCCACTGGGGAACCCGCTGGGTGCTGGGATGGTGCCATTTCTTCATCCGGATGACGGTTACTGAGCACATACCCATGCAAACACCACCGAGCTGTACAATTAAGGTTAGTGCACTCTATGCACTCCACTGTATGCATGCTTTATCTCAAGAAAAAAAAGGTTAACATATAAAAATTAAAAGCAGGACAAGAAACCAAAGGTTGCTTTTAAACACAGCCTGATTAGCCTATTACTTTTCTTCCAGCTCTGCACACTGCCCTGGCTGTTGGGTGGCATTTGTCACTCATAAACTCACTGCAAAGGAGCTGTGGTTTGGGGAGTTCTCAGTGTCACACTGTGCTGCCACCCTGAGAACTCACAGTGTTTGCTCCCTACTGCAAGCACTACTCTCCACACTGAGAGTTGATTTAAGCTGCTGCTGCTGCTGCTGGGGTTTTGCCCTCTCCTGCTGGCCGGGAGGCAGCCTCTACCCTCTGTCTCACCTTAGCTAGTGGGGCAGAAAGTACTGCCATGGGTGGCATCAGGTTCTCCCAAATTCATGTCCACCGAGAACAGCAGAATGTGACCTTATCTGGAAATAGGGTCTTTGCAAATAAGGTCATACTGGATGAGGGTGAACCTGAAATCCAATGATTGGTGTCCTTTCACTCGAGGTGGCTTGGCTCTGCTAAAGTCTCCTACGTTTCCCTAACTAGGTCTTAAAAGCTATGGAAATGGAGCAACAACCTCAATATAAAAGGTAAAACTGAAACTATTAGAAGAAAGCATAGAGGTAAATCTTCATGACCTTGGATTTGGCAATGGACTCTTAGATTCAACACCAAAAGCATGAGCAAAAAAGAAAAAAAAATAGATAAATTGGACTTCATAAAAATTAAAAACTTTTGTGCATCAAGCAGCATTAGCAAGAAAGTAAAAAGACTACCTATAGAAGGGGAGACAATATTTGCAAATTGTATATTTGATAATATAATAAATAAATAAATGATTTTTAAAGAATAAAAGCTATGGGAAGGAATAGTGAATGAGATACGGGCTCTTAGGAAACACCTGCATTGTTATCGTGTAGGACATTGCAGCATAGTTTCAGGTCTGTGTATGCTGGCAGCATGGCTCTGCTGCTGAGACCTGGGTACATATCATAACAATGGCCCTTGATAGCTGGGTAATCTTGGACAACTTACTTAGACTTTCGTGCCTCCATTTGCTCATCCGTAAAATGGGAATAATATCATTATTGTGAGATGACTGTGAGGATTGAATCAGCAATACATGTTAAGTGCTTAGAGCAGTCCTGATTTATGGTAAGTGCTCAGGAGAACTGAGCCATCCTCCTTCTCAAAGGTTTAGGAATTTCAGATTGATTTTGTCACCCTCTGCCATACTATGCCCTCAGTGCCCTGCCGTATTTATGTTTAAGCTCAGGGTATATTTATGAGGTTAAGTAAGAGGGGCTTCAACTAACCTGGGGGTATCTAGACCCCACGGAAGGATAGTTTACCAAGAAGGAACATTTCATGACAGCCCCTAGTTCTAGGAGCAGAATTAGAGGTGGAAAGAATATAGGACAAAGTACCAGCAGGGGAAGAAATAGCAGAACTCTGGCCCTGCCAAGCTCTCCGGATGTCAAAGTGTGAGCCTCCCACCCTGTTTGGCAACATTAAATTAAAGGGTTTCTCCCTTCTACCCCCCTCACTCCCACAGCTGTGGCCACAGATGTTGCAAGAAAAATTAGAACTGAGTTCTCTCCAACTTCAGGAATTTGCATACAGTTTCTGTACAGCTATTAATATTTAGTCAATAAATTTATTTAAATAGACTTCCTTTTTTACTTCAATAAATTTCTTTTATAGGAAATTTTATATTACGACTCTAAGTAACAGCCTGCCAGCCAAATCCAGCCATCCACCTGTTTTTTCTAATAAAGTTTTATTGTAACCCAGCCATGCCCATTCGTTATGTGCTGTCAATGGCTGTCTTTGTGCAGCAACCACAGAGTTATGTAGTTGCAACCAAGATCTTATGACCTGCAAAGCCAAAAATATTTACTAAGTGGCTCTTTGAAGAAAAAAGTTTGTCTACTCCTGTGCTAAGTAGAAACCAGTACCACTCACTTTAACAGGAAGGAAAAAAGCAAAACTAAATATTTTAAAACAAAATATTAAATTCTAACTAGATGCTGTTTTTCCACTCAATAAATGTTTGTCCATTCTATTCACACATTTATTCTCCATCTAGCACTTACTTGAGACCCCCTGCAAGGCACTGGGACATGGAGGTGAGGAGGTAGGTAGAAAGGCCCCCACTTTCATGGGGCTTGAGTTCTGGTGGGGAGAGATAGGTACCCCTCAAAAAGGAAAAAGAAATATCCAAAGTTATCTTTGGTTTTCCTTGCAACAGTAAACAACAAACAACACAGTGCATAATGGAGAGATGATGTGTTGAGTGAAGGGTCATTTTGGTTGGGGATCAAGGAAGACTTGTCTAAGAAGGTGAATTGGGTACAAACTCCAGCATTCTTGAGAGAGACAGAATGTGCAAAGGCCCTGGGGCAGGAATAGGCTTGGGATATTTTTCCTAGGCAGCTGGATGCCATAGATAGTTGTTTCTGATATTGTCTTGTTGCGGCAGCGCGTACAGCTAGTGGTACAGCTCTTATCCATTTGACAGGGGAAAGAACCAAGAGGCACACAAAGAATCAGAGAACAGCCTTTATTCTTCTACGGCAGACTCAGCACACCTAGTATCACAGGTCTCTTCGTGTCTTCCGATGTTCTCTCCCTTCCTGCCCTTCTGCCCCTGCTTTTATACCCTTGGTAGGGCTCAAGAAGCGTCCAACCAACTACAAGCTTTAACATCCAATCAGCAACAAGCTTTAACATCCAATCAGCAACAAACTTCAACATCCAATCAACAACAAGCTTTAACATCCAACCAAAAACAGTGGGATTCAAAAATTACCCAATCAGGATCACGCAAGCAGCATGGCAGGAAACAGGCTGCAGCACCTGGGCCTGGGGCATTCCGGCACGTGGGGTCCTCACGACTGTGAGCCGTGGGTGTCCAGGGAGGCTGTGTGCTGTGGGGCCCGGCCCCAGCAGCGTGCCTCTAACTGACCACGCACAGCACTGGCCCCCAGAGATGCAGAACTACGGGGAGGCGGCAATCGGCTGCGTCCCTGCTCCCGACATTTTCCGCATCAGTCCCACCAGTCAGCACGGCCTGGTGGTCATCGATTTGATTTTGTCAGGATACCTTCTGGGGGGCTGCACATCTATCCTCCTTGCTGGTCTTTTGGCCTGGAACTGAGCCCACCCCAGGACTCAGAACCACCCCAGAGAGACCCATTGAAGAGGCTGTTCCGGTTGGGTTCTCTGGAAGTAGACGCTAAGATGGAGTTTGGGTGCACAGTGATTATTAGGGATCAGCACTTATGAAAGGAAGAGAATAGAATTAGGGCTGGGCAGAGGGAGACAGTGAATGAGATGCAGCCTGAAAAGGCCTTGGCCAAGCTGGAGGGACATGCTGCAAGTGAACATGGCCGGTCGGCCTGCCCTGGGTCACACAGAACTGACAGGCCTGTGTACCCCAACTTGCTCAGTCACTGGAGGTAGGCTGCCCCGAGAAGGGTGCGAGGTTGTTCTCTGTGGCTGAGGCCAACCCTGAAGGAGCTGACAGCTGGAAGCCATCTGCCGGCCACACACCCGCCACTGGGCAGCCAGCCCCGCCCTGAACGGGGTCTGGGCGGCACGTCTCCAAGTCGTCCACGCAGGGGCAAGGCCTTGCTGAGGGTTTGGTCCCCCTGCGGTTCTTCTGTCCTGACTCCCAGGCCCCTCTGCGCCTCTCCCATTCTTCCCCAGAACCTTGCAGCCGGCCGCCTAGCAGGGCTGGAACGTGACCTGAAAAGTTAAGCCTAGCGAAGGCGTCAGCAGAAACAACGGACAGCACGAGTTTTTCTTCCAGGACTCTAAGATGGGAAGCCATCAGGACCCAATAAATAAGAAAATTTGTTCATCCATGCATCTAATAAGAAATGAAGAGTCACATTACTGTGTGTAGCAGTGAAAATGTCCGGGAGGGTCCCAGACACTCTGCAGGTTTGGGGGTTGTGACTATGTCCCACACTCCTTGCAGCACACTAAATAGAAACCCACTTCCCAAAGTGACTTGTGCATCTGACCCAGTCCTGAGCCCCTCAATTTCTCCGGCCTCTTGGACCGCCAGTGGCTGCTCAGTCCCTGGCAGCCAGCGGGAGGGCCATGGTCCCTGAAAACCACTGGACCAGGGAGGCTCAGAAGACAGCCTGGGAGCTCCCCAGAGGCCCCCTGGGACACCTGGAAGTGGGAACATGTGGTCGGTGTCCTCAGGGCAGCTCCTTGGGGGACAGCACAGCGGCGGACACCTCTGTGTGTAGGACTGTTTGAGAACCCCTGATCGAGGGCAATCGTCGTCTTGTTTAAAGGACGGGTAGCTCTGGGCAGGCAACACGTGTCAGACCCCGGTCTCTGACATGCCCCCACCAAGCAAAGGCCATGCAAGGGAGGTGCCCTGTGGTCACACAGCCAACTCCCACAGGGCCGGCAGTACCCCAGGCCCAGCCCCTTCGGTCCCCTTCGGTCCCCTGCCCACCCTGCGTTACACCCTTCCCATGGCTGGTCCTCCCAGCCGCTTGGCTCCCTCTGGGGTCGGTGCTGGCCCCGGCTCCCCTCACCCTGGGCCCTCGAGACCCCCACACGCTGGCGGTGCTGTGCCC
The DNA here is from genome assembly GCF_040939455.1 of Microcebus murinus. NCBI lineage: Eukaryota > Metazoa > Chordata > Mammalia > Primates > Cheirogaleidae > Microcebus > Microcebus murinus. Next base: position 87,560,425 of record NC_134111.1, on the reverse strand, counting down.
CCTCTGCAGCAGGCGCTGCCGCGGCATCACTCCCACGTCTCCGTCCGCTGCTGCCCTGCATCTCAGAACCGCCTCCCTCGACAGGGGCGGTTTTCCCGGCCCCGCCGCCCCACGGGAGAGCCTCTGGCTGGCAGCGCCTGGGAAGGCCCGCGGTGGAAGTTCAGCTCACTGCTGGGGTGCACTGTGGGAGCGGGGGTCTCTGGGGGGCCAAACCTCGGTGTCCCTGGAACCTCTGCGCTGGCCTGGGTGCCCCCACCTGCCTTGAGGATTCCGACCTCATCCTCCAGAGCTTCCGAGCCTGCTGTTTGAGGATTACCTGTTGATTACTTCCTCACTGTCAGCCCAGGGCCTGGGCCCCCAACCGAGTCCTCCGGAGAACAGGACGTGGATTTAGAAACGTAAAAGCAGGGAGTTAAACGCACCTTGGTGGGACTCAGCGAGAGGATGCTCTAGATCTGGGTGGGTGAGGTCCAGGACTCAGACAGTCTAGACCTGTGTTTTGTTCTTCTTAACAAGCCTTCCTGCCTCAGAACCTCCTCGGATATGTGTTTAGAATCTAGATTCCTCAGGCCCACTGAAGCAGGGTCTATGAGGAGGTCCTGAGAACCTATACTTTATCCAGCTTCTGGGGTCATTCTAAGCATGGCGAGGCGTGAGAACCACGGACCACATGGGGCCTGGTCCTGCATCCTCCACGGGACTGGTGGGCTTCTTGGGACCTCTTGGGACCTTCTTGGGACCTTTTCTTTTCTGTAAAAAGAGATTGCGTGACTCCTTTTACTTCTGGAGATTTTACAGTGTACACTGTGCTTTCATAGATACGGTCTCATCTGGTTCTCACAAGCACCTAGGATGTGGAAAGGGGAACCACAGTCACAGGACAGGCTGGCCAAGCCAGGGAACGGGTGTAGGGACAGGTGTAAGAAAGGCAGGCAGAGGGTGTGGACACTGGGGTGGTTGAAGGAGCCTCCTAAGAGGGTGCACCCCCTTAACTAAATTATCACAGCAAGAGGAAGAAAGAGTGAGGAGATCTCGAGAACACCTGTGCGGGGTGGAGCTGCACCCACGGAGAGGTGACATAGGGACAGTCACAGGTGAGGCACTGGGGCCCAAAGAGAGGAGGGCAGCAACCTTGGGGGGCCTGATGGAGGGCGGGGCGGAGAGGAAACTGCGGAGAGGAAGAAGCCGGTGTCGCAGGGCCACCGCGCCAGGCCAGGCCGTCCTGGGAGGGCGCCGGGAGATGCCACCCTCACCAGCGTCCTGGGCCTGGCAGGGAGTGGCCACCGTGGTATGGGCACGAAGAAGTCACCATTCCTGAAGGAGACATCTGTCTGTCTGCGTCTGTTTCCAGCCAAGCGGAGCAGGAAAGACGCCGGGATGGCTGCGAGCCCAGGGAACCACTTGGGAAGGAGAGAGGGGAGGAGATGACCAGGGCATAATCCTTTCTCCTCCCTGCCAGCCACGGTTGTCTCCTTTCTCATTCTGTTTTCTCTCCATCCTGGTGGCCCAGAGCCAAAGGGCGGCTCTTCCCTCCCACCCGACAGAGGTCCCCCGAAGGCCCCTGCCGGACTGCACACCCAGCTCCACCGCCTGCAAGGAGAGGGACCAGGCTGCCTTTGCCTTGACAGGCTATTGTTTTTTGAGGCTGAAGAGCGCGATCCAACATTACGGAATAAAGAATGGGTCCACACGCAGGCCTTCAAGCAGGACTGCAGGACCGCACGGGGGGGACACCTTATACCCACAGAACAACAAGGCGCCTCGGGGGCCATCCAATCTGGACAGGATCCTCTTAAAGGATACAGCTTCGCCCACCTGTCCCCTCCCTCTATGTCCCTGTCTTCTCTGAACACAAGAACACCTCACTGCAGACGGGCGGAACAACGCCCGCGCCATGGGAGCGGGGAGGCCGCGATTGGATTGCGCCCGTCCGGCTTGCTCTCCTCGCCCCCCAGCCTCTCAGAGCAGCGCCCGCCTCGCTCGGAAGCTGCCCGGTGTTCTCAGGAAGGGTGGGAAGAAAAATGAAAGGATCCCAAACCAAGGTTCCAGAGCACTGTGCCAGCCTGGGCATGCTGACAGCCAGGACGGACGGGAGGGCGCAGGCCCTGCACTGTTTGCAGGGACCCTGGGGTTTTGTGAACTCGGCCTCACTTGGGCCAGACGCCCTGAGCAGCAGCCCGGCAGGCAATGCAGACGGTCACACCTTCAGCTCTCTGGTCCCCACACACAGGTGCATGTGGGCCACCTGCTTTATTGTGCTCCCTTCTTTCTCCCGCAGCAAAGACTTGAGCCCGAAGAGGGTTCATATCAAGCAGCAGAAAGGAGAGGAAACATGTTCAGACAGTTGCAGGAGACAATGTCTGTGCCCTACCCTTGTCCCCTCTTCTTGAAGGCCACCTGCCCACCAACACCTTCCCACCTCAGTCCCCAGCACCTGTCTGCCCCGGGGCTCTCTCTGGCCTCAGGAACATGATTTGCCCACACCTGGGGGAGGTTGAGAGTGCGGGAGAGTCAGTGCCCTGGGCCAGCCCATGAGGAGCAAGGTTCAGTGGATAAACACCTGGCTTCCTCCTGGGCCATGTGGCTCCCCAGGGATCCCTTTTGTGACTGATCGCAGGTGCCACGTGGGCAACCTGCTCATTAGCATATCTCCTCCCTATCCCACTGTCCCTCTTCGAGGCTGTGCTTCTTAGAATAGCCTCATACATAAATCGTTGCCCCAAACTCATGATCAAGGTATGTTCTGATGTAACTCCAAATAAAAATAGCATGGCATATATAGAATCAAATGTGGGGGTTATCCATACCCCCCTGAACGGAGTGTGTTACTATGCACCACTATTGGCTCTGCCAGGGCAGCAGCCGGCCCATCTGAGACACAGAGACAAGCAGAAAGAAGGAGCTGGGCCACAAACATTGCCTGGCTCTAAGACTGCTCGCCAGAACTCCAAGGCCACAGAGGGGTCGCTTCATCTACTCTGGGCCACTTTTGCCCAGCACAGAGATGAGTGAGAGGTGTTCTGAGAAGCTGAGGAAACTCCAGGGTATGACTTCTGCTCATCAGTGCCTCACCTCGGGGAGTTCAGCCTCGCCTGCCCCAGCCCCTGCAGAGACTTGGGCGCAATCTCCAGAAAACCCAGGCAACCTGGAACACACAAGCCAGTACGCACGGATCAAGAGAATGTCATGTCACTTAGAGAGAAAGAGAACATCTTGAACCACTTTCCAGAGAGCCCCAAACCTGAGGCCAGCACGTAGTCATGAACTTGGTCCTTCCCTGCACACGGCACACGGCCCGTGTCCTGAGCTGTGAGCTGGCCACTCCCTGTGCCTCCCCTCCTTCCCTCACTCATCCCTCTCAGCAGCTGACCTTTCCTTTCTTGGCCCACCCCAGCCACTTGGCCATTAAACCACAGGAGAGAAGGAGGAGTTCCAGGGCGAAGCTGGGAGCACGCTGGGTGGCCGGAGAATGAACAGCCTCAGCAGTGAGCCGATGGGGGGTCGGCAGGGAGGCTCCTGACCCCGAGCCAGAGCCAAAGGGGGCGGGCGGGGCGGGGGACAGGGGTGACCCCGCTTGATTCCCGAGCCCTTGCGTATTCTAGGGAAATTCTATCCATATGTTTCTGATTCATTAACACTTAACTCATCAACACGTTATTTGGTGAGAGCTATTTGAAGTCCAAGACGCCTGTTTAATGAGCCTAAAGAGCTTTTTTTACTCTGTTTTATTTTTTGAGAAGGGATGGGATTTTTATTTTTCCTCTCTTTTTCTCCAGAAAAGCAAGCAATCATATCCTGTACAGTGATTCAGGACTATGAAACTTAAACCTCTGGAAAAACCACGAGACAAAAAGGCAAAAGCCCGGGTGTTGGATTTGGAGCTGCCATGAGCAACGTGAGCTTGTCTAGATCACTCATCTTCCCGGAGCGGATTCCAACACCCAGATTCCTTAAGCGGTCAAAAGCCAAGGGTCCTCACGGCACTGTGGTTCCTGCAATTCCTGACTCCTGCACTTGTTGTCACCTCCTTACCACTTATGCCTTGTCCAAACTTCAGTTAGGTAAATTCTGTTCTTAACTAACATCTTTAGGACGAAAAGAAGTTCGAAGGAGCATGAGTGAGGCACAGACCCAGAGCAATTATGTGGTGGGTATCAGGGCTTAGGTCCCAGGCTCAGCTCAGGCAGGATAAGCAGACGTGGGGAAAAAAGGGAACTATTAGATGAAAAGAGAAGCTAGAAGAACTGACCAGCAGGGACATGGGATCCCAGATTATGAACAAGGGAAATTGTAGGATCTTCCTTCCCGCACATCCTAAGAAAGGGAGACCATACTCACTTTCTCCTCCCTTGCATCTCTGAAATATGAACTCGCTAATTAGCCGTCCTTCCCAGAGGCAGAAGAAGGGCCAGATGACCTTCTGAGGGCACCCGCTCACCCCAGGGCTTTAACTGTCCTCCCATTAGCCCCGCTGAGCTCAGCAGAGCCCACTAAGAACAGAGGGCCATTATGTCATTCTTCCCTAAGTCCACAGACTCCCAGGGATGAAAAGGTCAGATGCTTCCAGTGCCCTCTGGGGCAGCCGCAGTGGCCGGTGCTTTGTCATTCTGGGTGAGGACAAAGACGCAGGAGCAAGCCTGGGCTCTCACAGCTGGTGACTCTAGCCCCCAGCCTCTCTCTCACTCAGAGTGGGTGTGGGGACACCGTGTGCAAGTGAATGTTGAAGTCTGTAGAATCTCAGACAGAGAAGGTTGCTACTGAGTATCTCAGTCCAGCCATCCCTGCGGCAGAGACAGAATCTAGTCCTGCCTTGCTTTTTCCTCCCAAACCAAAGTTCCAGTTTACAGATGGAACAATCAATCCCTGTGTCAATCAATGCACCTTTTTTAAATGCCTAGGAAGAGAGGGAGAGGGATAAGGCACCCAGGACAGAGGCCTCCGTCCTTTTGCAACCTAACCTTAGAAGTGGCATCTTGTTGCTTCTGCTGTTTTCTATTTGCTAGAAGCAAGTTGATAAGTCCAGCCCACACTCAAGGTGAGGGATTCCTCCAATGCAGTGAGTGCCAGGAGGTGAGGGTCACTGGGTCGTCTTGGCGGCTGCCTTCCTCATCCCACCAGGCTGGAAGCCAGGAGATGTGCCTTCCACTGGTTCCGTCTCTGCCACTTTCTGGACATAGGCTAAGTCTTCTCATGCCCCTGGGATTTCCATTCCATCTGCAAAGCCACTGAGTTAGGGTGATTTCCCAGTTGATAAGAGCCACAACCTGGTGCCATTGAAGAGTAGGTGACAGACTTGCCTGGTGGCTAAATGCCTTGGAAAGTCAGCCATCCCTGCCTCCTTATAGAAAGTCTTCTCCCCAACCCATACATGTGAGCCCAGAGTTTAACAGCCCCTTGGGGAGGTCACCACCTCTTCCACTCTCAGCCATGCCTAGACTTCTCCCTCCTACTGTCGGGATGTTTCCTGCAGTCTCTCCTTCCACCTGTTCCACCAGAGCCTTGTCCCTTCCTGTCTGTGCCTGGTCTCACTGGTATGTAGAACAGCTTTCCCAGGTGTCTCTCTCTAATAACCTCACATCACCTGCAGACAGAGCACCTGGCCTCCTAGGAGCCTGGGTGACAGACGGCTTACTGTTAACAAGCTGGGTCCCTGGTGCCTGATTCAGACGAGAGCAGGTTGTGTCAGCTGCCCTTGCCCACGATGCTCACTCTCTGGCTGCCGTGCCCTATGGCTCTTTCTAGACCAGATCCCATCCAGTCAGGAAGACACTGGAGAGATGGAGAAAACTACACGGAATTACAAAAAGAGAGGAAGAGGAGGAGGCTGTCTGGAATTGAACTTCACACCGCTTAGCACTCAACACTGCAATCTCATGGTCTCTTCCGGGCAGACCTCTGTGAAGGTCATTTTCTCATGGTCTGGAGGAGACTCAGGCTCTGTGTCCACACCTAGTTATGTGTCAGAGTCAAGATCAGGCCCAGGTCTGTTTTACATTAAGCTGTGAACCACTCTTAAATCTTGCCTTGGGTTCATTTGAGGTAAAGCAAATCCTTTCTTTAACCGATAAAAGAAAGCAGTGTCAGAATCCTGTTCAGGTGGAATGGACAAGGGCCACCCCAACCTGTGGTTGGTTGTCTTCCCAGTGTCTTCTGCATACTCCAACTTCCTTTAGGGAGCCAGGCCTCATTAAAACTGTGGCTGTCATCAGGGACAGATCAGCAGTGAGAACCCAGGACCCAGCCAGAGAATGGGTGGATCCTAACCCTAGCCCTCCTCCCCATGACCGTGTACAACATGGGCAGGCCACGTTGAGGTTAGCCCGAGTGCTGGGAGAGGCTAGACCATCATTCCCACCTTCCACTTCTCTCCTGACCTCCTTCTTGGAGCCTCCTAGGTCTGCGAGGAGAAGGCACCTCCGTTTGTGCTGACTTCTTTCTGGACCATGTACAGCCTGGCTAAAGAGGAGGCAGAGCTCATAAATGACCTATGAATTTTACTTAGTGCCGTAAACACATCAGAACAATAAGAACTTGATAGTCCCTCACGACCTCCCCGTCGCTCGCCTGGCATAGAGAGGAGAGCCTGAGAACCACCCACCAGGGCCAAGTGTGCCTGAGGCTTGGGCACATGCCCCTCTGCTCAGGGGACCTCCCAGTGCTCATTAGTGAGTGACTCATGGATGAAAGCAGCAGTCCCCAAGTGACTGCAGAAGTCCCCCGTCCTGCTACGCTGACCTGGTGCCCGAACTCTGCCTGCTCAAGTGCATAGAACAGGTCTGTGCTTCATCTGCGAAACCACGAGCCCCTTTCAGTGGATCGAAGGGCTGGAAGCACCAAACGCCCAGGGTGTTCACTACGATGACAACGCACCAGCGGCTGGAGTGCTGGAGGCTCTGCATTCCTGCGTGGTAAGCATTATCTCGTAATCCTCAGAGTAACCCTCTGAGGCTACGTGCAAATGAGAAAAATGCGAATGAAGGAAATAAGAAAGAAAATGCAGAAAGTTACACAGCCAGAGTGGTTGAGCCAGGACTTGGACCCAGGCAGTCTGGCTCGACCATGGCCCAGTGAGGCCCCTGGTATTCCACAGCTCTCCCTAAATGCAGCTGGAGATAGCATCTCCCTGTTTGGAAACATCTCCCATGAGTGACTGACATGTCAGATGTCTGCAGGAACAAGCTCTCCCTAGGGAGAATGTTCTCCCAAATCAGGCAGCCAACTCGATCTGAGGGCCTAGGAGATGGGGACCGCTTTGCCACCCTTCATTCTGGGGTAGCACTATTAGATAATAGCCATCCTCCCCCACAGCCTGTGCTCAGTCTCCTGAGGGCCCCAAATTTTGCAAACCAGGCAGGATAACGGGAGGGTCAAAGGGCAGGAGATCCCCTACTTGGAAACCAGAGTCCAGCGTCTCCGCAGCCTGTCATCAAACCCAGGGCTTAGCCCCTGTGATCTGGGAACTGGAAGGAAAGGCAGGACAGGCATCTACAACCTTGGCCATAAAGCTACTATCTCTTGAATTGGGCCCCTGGCATGTGCGTCCTCTAACTGCTGTCCAGACGTGGCCCTGATGACATCACTGAGAAGCGAGTGAAGCAGGGGACAACACAGCAAGGCAATTTCATGCCTGCTGAAATTCCTCTGTGGACACAAATGCCCTAGCTGCCGGGGGCCTTAGGAATTGCCCCGTGCAGTTCCTTCATTTCACAGACGAGGAAAAGGAATTGTAGAGAACTGCCTTCGGAACCCTTTGCTGGGCTGCATCCAGTCCCGGGTGACCTAGTTAGTGCATGTGTCTCCTATGGCTCCCACCACCTGCATCTAGGAACTCGCCAGAACCTCTGGGAAGCTTGCAGCTGGCAGTCCCAGTGGCAACTCTTTGGCCCAGGAATATTTATGTTTTAAGAAGAGGCACTCTAGAAAAATGAGAAGATTCTAGATAATAAGACTATGTGGCTTATTATCTAAACTGATCCACTTTTGTGAAGGTTGGAGATAAGGGGAAACGAGGAGAAAACGGGACAGGCACGCTAACAAGGGAGACCTCGGGGTCCCTCCTGGGGGAGAAAGAAGCATAGAGTAAGCATAGACTTGGGGTACAGGGGCCTGGGCTGGCTTATTTGTCACTCAATAGACACTTCCTGGACACTAACACCATGACCACTCCGGCACTGAGGACACAGCCGTGAGCAAACAGGTAAGGGCCTGCGCACACGCAACCTAGATTTGGGAGGTTCAGCTCCTACTACCAACTAGATGTGCCTTTCACAAGTCACTGCTCCTCTCCGGGCCTCATTTTCATCTTCAGCAAATAAAGGCATTGAGCCACATCACCTCCCAGGCCCCTCCCTTCAAGCTGTAGCGTCTGGGAATCCATGGGACCCCTGGCTGAGAGAGGGGGTCCCAGCACAGCAGCCCCCACCTTGCCAGCCCAGTGCACTAACAGCAGAACACATGGCCCGGCCCCTCCCGCAGGCTCCCGGGCCCACCAGCCTGCCCCAGCCCCCCTCGCCACATGTTGGAGCTCTTCCTGTTCCGCATAGAGGGACATACTGGGAGACCCTGGGAAGGGGCTGCAACATAGATATGCACACATGCACACACAAACACCATGGAGTCAGAATAAATATTAAAAGCCACGACATTCAAACAAGTGCAAAGGACACGCCAGGAATCCCCTGGCACTGCCTTCTGCGAAGCACCTGGTCATGTTTAACCCGAGCTGCAAATCCGATTTCCACGTGGAGACTCCCAGCAGGGGTGGTGGGAGGCAGACTGGACGTCCCCAGCATGGGCCAGGCCAGCCTGCGTCGCCCTGTCTTCTCTTAAGGGAAAGGCTCCACCCCTGCCAGCCAGCATGTGACAGAGAGGGAGAGTGCTGGCCCTCCAGTCTCTGCCATGTCCTCGCTTCAGATGTGCTCCTTAACCCCAGCTCTGTTACCACCTCCCCAGGAGCCAGCAGATGGGGGAACAGAAGGGAGATGGCAGGTAGGGCCCACCAGCTTCCCGTGGAGGACCTCAGCCTAATAGAAGTTGTCATGTGTCAGCTCAGGGCATGAGCAGAGCTCTCCCGGGCAGCAGCTGCTCCAGCGGCTTGTGGCCAAAATGGCGCTGTCCAAGAGGCTGGACAGGGGAAGTAGCCCAGGACCCATGGCATGAACACAACCAAGCAGCAGGTGAAGGGGAAAGAGACTCTAAATACAAAAGTGGCTTTCCTTTAGCCAGCCCAGATGCTGGTATTTAAGGACACTGCCTTTCAGGTGTGGTGAGAAACAGGAAAGCAGGACGGGCCAGATGATTTGGAACCCACTGTTAAGCTTTGTTCAACTTTTCCCCAAAATCCCAGATTTTAGAGTTACAGATTCAGAGGGATCATGGTGTCCAGCTCTCTTATTCTACAGATGAGACATTCCAAGGCCCCATCCTATGCGGTTCAGCTGGCTCAGTCTGAGTCACGCAGCCTAGTACTTTGCTTTGGACTAGGTTCTCTTCCCTACTCCTCACCATGAAGATGTATAAACATCATTATAAGGTCAGCCATGGATTTATTCATTTACCCTCTTTAAAAATATTGTAACATTTTTTGTTTTAAATCTTTACAAATCTCAAAATATCACATTTTTGCAAGTAACGATACTAAATTTTATAATATGGTGTATCCCAATAACATTTTTACTTAAAATAGTTAAAGTTTAGAAGTCTATAAAAAATTATTTAAAATCATAAGGAAATTATAATATTTTACCAACCACCAAATTTTCTTTATAAGTAGCCAAGACACACTAACTGTTTCTGATCCTGCAGTTCCCCTTTATGCAGCATTTGAAGATGTAATACATGGATCTTCTCGTGATTTATGTTTTCCTTGTTCATGAGGTCTTGAGTGGTCATGAATTGTGAGCTCTTCTGTTGGGAATAATTAGAAAAACCAGTTACTGTTTGCAACAAATGGGTAAAGGAAGTACAATTATTATAGGCACGTTGAGGATTTTGCAATTAAGTTATAGAAGAGAGAAGAGTGGCTAAGGGCAAAGCTTTAAATCTCATCCTGAGGCTGTCCTGTACCAAGTATTAGGAGGAAGGGGTCTGAGGGATAAGCAGGTATTGGTTAAGACTTCTACAGACCAAGCCTTTGAAATCGCATGTGTCAAGAAGGAGGCATAAAAAAGGCCCACCCCGCCCTTCCAAGCACGTTCAGTAAAAGTTAACCAAAGTGTTCAAACAATCCAACTTACCAGGGCTTCTCTGGGCCCTTTGCTTCCAGAGGCTTCCCTAGCATCCCAGCTGTAAAATCATGTTGGCCATTTGTGTGGTGAGCAGATGCAGAAAATGCACCTTTTAACACACTCATTATAGGCAGCAAAGCAAAATGATCGTCCAGCCTGTCGTAAAACAGCAGGGAAGCAAAATCCTGAAAATTTCTAGCAAACAAGGGAAACAAATGGAAATTAAATGGATAATAATGGATCGACTGTACCAAGAAGATGTGTAAAATGTCTTTAACAAAGACAGAGCACTGAATAAGTGCACCATATTTTACTTCAGTGAATATATTTATTCACTATCTAATCCTCTGTGGATTTTCTTGTGCCCTCAAACCAACCCCCTCCACACAGCCTCCTTCTTGGAGTTCTTAAGTTTGCTAATAGTAAATTAACAAATTTTCCTACCATTTTTATGTATTTGTTTCTTTTTTTAGAAATCTTGCCATCCTCTTAAGACAAACAATTAAACACATACACACCACACACACTACACTAAGAAAGAACTAAGAAAAATCAGGATTATGACTGATCAATAACAAACCTGAATAACTGAGGAATGGCAAAGGCCTCAAGCTAGTGGCTTGCATATGCCCACAATCCAAAGTGAGATGTAGTATTGGCAACATGGTGACCAGGTGACTAGTTTAATGATCTGTCAATAGTTTTAACTAGCTCTCTGGTTTGAAAGACAGTACAGTGGAGATATGGACCTGAAATTGATTCTCATTTCTGCCCCTCCTTAGCTTTGGAACTTGGGGTAAGTTATTTACATTCTCTGAGTTTTCATTCCTTCACTTGTAAAATTAAGGAAATAATGCCTATTCTATAGCCTTGTGGTGAAGATTAAATGAAATGATGTTAAAATCTCTGTACTACCCACAGTGATCTACAGAGTTAATGCAATCCCTATTAAAATACCAACATCATTTTTTGCAAATCTAGAAAAAAATAATTCTACATTTCATATGGAACCAGAGAAGACCCCATATAGCAAAAGCAACAGTAAGCAAAAAGAACAAATTAGAATGCATCAATTCATCAGACTTCAAGCTATATTACAAGGCCATATTAACCAAAACAGCATAGTACTGGCATAAGAACAGAGACATAGACCTATGGATCAGAGCAGAGAACCCAGATATAAAATCGTTGTCATGTTGCCATTTAATCTTTGGCAAAGCAGACAAAAACATTCACTGGGGAAAAGGACCTCTGTTCAATAAATGGCTCTGGGAAAATTGTGTAGCCACACATAGAAGACTAAGACAGAATCTGCACCTCTTACAACTCACAAAAATCAACTCATGATGGATAACAGACTTAAACCTAATGCATGAAACCATAAGAATTCTAGAAGAAAAGGTTAGAAAAACTCTTATAGACATCAGCCTAGGCAAAGAGTTTATGAAGAAAACCCCCAAAGCAATCACAGCAACAATAAAAATAAATATATGGGACCTGATTAAATTAAAAAGCTTTGCATGGCCAAGGAAGCAAGCATTAGAGCAAACAGGCAACCTACAGAAGGGGAGAAAATATTTGCATGGTGTTCATTCAATAAAGGGCTGATAACCAGAATCTATAAAGAACTCAAGCGAAGCAATAAGAAAAACTCAAACCCCATTAAAAAGTGGGCAAAAGATAGGAACAGAAACTTTTCAAAAGAAGATAGACTAATGGGCAACAAACATGAAAAAATAAATTACTCGGCATCTCTAATCATCAGGAAAATGCAAATCAAAACCACAATGAGATATCACCTAACTCCCGTGAGAATGGCTTTCATCAAAAAGTCCCCAAACAACAAATGTTGACATGGAATGGAAAGATAGGAACACCCATATACTGCTGGTCTGACTGGAAATTAGTGCAACTTCTATGGAAAGTAGTACAGAGATACCTCAAAGAACTCAAAGTAGAACTACCATTTGATCCAGCAATTCTACTATTGGGTATTTACCCAAACGAGAAAAAGACATTCTATAAAAAAGACATCTGCACTCAAATGTTTATAGCAGCACAATTCACAATTGCAAAGATGTGGAAACAATCCAAGTGCCCATCAACACATGAGTGGATTAATAAAATGTGGTATATGTATACCATGGAGTACTACTCAATGAACTTGGTTCACAAATGTTGAACCACTTTTATTAACCTGGATGGAACTGGAGACCATTCTTCTAAGCGAAGTATCACAAGAATGGAAAAACAAACAGTACCATGTACTCACCATTATATTGGAACTAATTGATCAACACTTATGTGCATATACAGAAATAACATTCATCAAAAATCAAGCAGGTCAGAGGGGGGAGGAGGGGATCAGCAAATTCACACTTAACAGGTATAATGCACACTGTCTAGGTGATGGGCACACTTATAACTTTGACTCAAACGGTACAAAAGCAATTTATGTAAGCAAAATGTTTGTACCCCCATCATAGTCTGAAATAAAAGTGAACAAATAAAAGTACTTTATAAATTCAAAAAAGGAAAAAAAAGAAATGATGTTTATGGAAAGTGGCTGGTGTGCTATAAATTGTTTTGCAATTAGTATTCTAGTGGCTAAAACTCCAAATCTCAGTTTAGAAGCTGAAAGGTGATTTTTAAAAAATTAGAGAGAAAGAAAATGAAGGTAAAATAAAATATTTTATTTTTCTTTTCTTAATTGATCTAACAGATAATAGTTTGTTCAAAAGAACATTACCAAAAATGTCTTTGGTGATTATAGCTTATGGATAAGTGAAATGAATGACAGCAATGTTATAAGGGACAAGAGGAAGAATTGAGAATACTTTGTTGTTAAAATGTTCTTGCACTACCCATGAAGTGGTACAGAATCTTATGAAAGTGAACTTGGAGTAACTGTAAATATACACCACAAACTTCATAAAATGCTCAATTAAAACAAGAGAAGACAGGGGAGAAAAAAGTCAAAAAGAAATAAAGAATGAGAAAATGAATGGAAAACAGTTACAAATACGGTCACTATTAATCCAACTATATTAATAATCACATTAAGTGTAAATGATCTAAATACATTACTTAAAAGACACAGATTGTGAGAATGGAATTTAAAAAGGACCCAATTATATATTGTCTACATGTAGCTTTACTGATATTTAATATTGATAGAAAAGCATGTATATAATTTATAAATACACACATTAGAGTTATGTACTCAAAATATTTTTTAAAGATGGGAATGAGCAATATGAAATGTTACAAAGCTATTGGTCTAGAGCAGAAGCAATTCTCAAATTTTATCATGTATAGGAATTACTTGGGGACATTTTTACAATTCAGATTCTGGATCAGTGAGTCTAGGATAGCTGAGATGATATAGCTGAGATTCTGCACTTCAAAAGATACTCCCAGGGTTTTTTGTTTTTGTTTTTGTTTTTTTTTTGAGACAGTCTCACTTTGTTACCCAGGCTAGAGTGAGTGCCGTGTCATTAGCCTAGCTCACAGCAACCTCAAACTCCTGGGCTCAAGAGATCCTCCTGTCTCAGCCTCCCAAGTAGCTGGGGCTACAGGCATGTGCCACCATGCCCGGCTAATTTTTTTTTCTATATATATTAGTTGGCCAATTAATTTCTTTCTATTTTATAGTAGAGACAGGGTCTCGCTCTTGCTCACACTGGTCTTGAGCAATCTGCCCACCTCAGCCTCCCAGAGTGCTAGGATTACAGGCGTGAGCCACGGCGCCTGGCCTCCCAGGGGTTTTTATGCTGGCATTCCTTTGACTAGCAAAGATGTAGTAAATGTATCCCAAGCCCCAATAACTGGTTGCATCTAAGAAAGAAAGAAAAGATCTTTGTCATTGAGATTTTTCACTTCCTTGCAATGACAATACATGCATATATTACTGAAGAACTTTTTTTTAGGGCAAAAAGAAGTAAGAATGTGTCTATATAATAAGAAAAAAATGAATGAGAGAAAGAAAGGAAAGACAAAGAAAAGGAATGAGAACAGAGGATAGAAGAGAATTAGGAATGGAGAGAGGAGGTGCTATGATTTATATATTTGTCCCCTTCAAAATTCATGCTGAAATTTTATGCCATTATTGTGGTATTGAGAAGTGAGACCTTTAAGTAGTGTTTGGATCATGAGGGCATCACACTCATGAATGGACTAATGCCATTATCACAATAGTGGCTTTGTTATCTCAGGAATGGGTTTGCCTCCCCTTGCTCTTTCTCACTCCTCTTTGCCCTCTGGTCCTCCTCCATGTGATGCCTTCTGTCATGTTGTGATACACCAAGAAGGCCCTTGAAAGATGCCAACACCTTGCTATTGAACTTCTCAGACTCCAGAACTGTGAGCCAATAAATTTCTATTCTTCATAATTTAGCCAATCTCAAATATTCTGTTATAGCGGCACAAAATGGACTAAGACAGGAAGGTAATGAACTAGAATACAAGAAACCATTACTCCATCTTGGGCATCATAAATCAAACAAAGTTATATAGAAATTGAAACTTATAGAGACAAAAAAATCAAGATCTTACTTTTATGACTCATTTAGGCCACGTTAAAACTTATTACACTATAAGGAATATTTTGAAATATGGATCTAGGGAGCAGGATTTAATTTTTCACTTTCAGCTTTTATGGCCACTGAAGGAAATCTTGTGATGGGACCTCTACAAAGGAGCTGTGGCAGAGAGCCAAGTCATATCCAGCATTTTCAGTTCTTGAGAGAGTGTTTTGGGATCAAAACTTGATTGTCTAGCAGTAACATGAAACCAGAGAAAGCAGAAGTTCAAGACCAGCCTATAGTGAGGGAAAGAGCAGCACAGGCCTAGATGTCCTGCTTTCGCTTTGGCCAAAGCAAATGCCCGAAGCCCTCAATAGGTGGGCTTAAGGTAGATATAAATTATTGTGAGAAAAGAGGGTAAATTTACAGATTTAGAATTATAGGGTTACTTGAACTACTTTCACACTACTGATGTATTCCTCAATATACTGAAACCTGGTTTCCACTCTCTACTCCCTTTATCTTCTTCCCACTGAAAGTGATAAGTTCACCTATATCCTCTTAATTTCAAAATCCAAAGAACATGTCTCAGTATTTCTAGCAGAACTTTTGGCAGCACCTGCCTCTAGAGTCATTAAAACAATAAATAAAACAACAAATAAATAAATGCATACATATATACATACATACATAAAAACAAATAAATACATAGGCTTTGAGAAGGAGAGAATGATCCAGAAATTCTGGGTCTCTTCCCACTTTCCTGATAACATGTCAGACACCTCCTTTGGCTCCTCTTTCAACCAGCTTTTTAAATGTCTGAATGTATCTCTCTTAAAATGTGATTCCCAGAGTTAAGTCATTTATTCCATGTGAGGTCTGACCAAGGTAGACCATTATCACTTTTGTTGACTTTCCTAAGAAAAAAGGAAGTCAAATGCAAGAACTAGAGAAGGGAGTATCATGGTGGCCACCCTAAGGTTGACCCTGTAGATTGTATACTGAAAATTCTTCACACAAACGGATCTAAACTCCCTTTCCACCAGCAAAAACTATGTAAGTGCAGGATATTAATAATATAATATGATATTAATAATAACAAAATAAATGCAATTAATTCATAGTGATTTCTTTTTAACAAATGTTCTCTTTTCTGAAATAAAAATGCTGCATAGGAAAATAGTATTGAGGATTACTATTTGCAAAGAATCCTGTAATTTCTTGGCAACTCCTATTAATAAATTATTGTCCCATAAAAGCAAAACCTAAAACTATTATTATAAATGACTCCCTATCTATCTTGTATAGTTGATTCAGAGACCATTAAGTGGGTTGAATGTTAATGAAGCTAGATGTTGCAGTTAGTAAAGGCTGCAGTAAGCAATTGACTCCTAGCAACATCCCTCTTTGCTACTGGCTCTGCTATTTGGCTTTGAACAAATCATTTCCCTGTTTAGCCCATTTCCCTCCTGTAAAATGGGCCTGTTGGATTTCTAGCTTTGTTTTGCCTAGGTTGATCAGCCTGGCCACATTCCATCTTCTCAGCTCAAAACAAGCCATGGCCTTGATAACATCCTTTGTCTCTTTAGTCCTGTCTTCTAAGATCACAGTCATCCTCCTGCCAGGATTCCCATCTCCCTAGACCTAGCTCCTCCATTTTTCTCTTCTGGGCACCAGTTCTATGGCTTTCAGAAACCATACTGTCTACCTCCCACCCCGACAACAATGCACCGATTTGCAAGAACAAAGAAAGAGCATCAACAAACCCTAGCTGAGGTTTGTCACATGCAAGTACATACACAACACAGATATGCCACTGAGATTAGTTTCTGTGTTGCTGACTTCTATTGGATTCCTTGGGACAGCAGTGAGTACAGTCCCTGAGAACAGCCCCTGAAGAAAGTGACCTGTCACCAGGCCTCTTGTGGGGACACAAGACCTGCAGTGTTAACGTGGCTCCACCTGCACTTTAAAAATAGACCCAGCCTATTTCTGGGTTTGCTTCCTTCCAAGCTGCCTTCGGAGCTTCAGCTTATCTCCTTCACCCTTGCAGCTGCCTCAGTGAGTGGCAAAACTGGTTTTTCCTGAGGTTCTTTGGGGCACCTTTGACTTCACTCTTGGTTTATTCCCTCCTCAGGACCCCTTTTAGAGTAGAGGCCAGTATTATCTTGCTTCCCACTTAAATTCTCCATTTTCAGGTTTCTTTTCCATTGAGTAAAGACCTGCAGGTCACAGCATAAGGAGTAGTGTGGAGAGTAATGTGAGTTCCCAGTCCCCAAGGGTGGCCCATTGCCCTGTCCTGCTGAGCACACAGCCATGCAGGAGCAGACAACCCCCACACTGAAGGATGCCAGGAGTTTGTCCTCCTCTGAGCCCACCTCTAGAAAGTCCCGCCCAC
The DNA here is from genome assembly GCF_040939455.1 of Microcebus murinus. NCBI lineage: Eukaryota > Metazoa > Chordata > Mammalia > Primates > Cheirogaleidae > Microcebus > Microcebus murinus. Next base: position 87,543,278 of record NC_134111.1, on the reverse strand, counting down.
AGCGATGGCACCCCAGTCTGCTGATGGAACTCTCTACAGAGGAGGTTCTCACCACCTCCTTTAGTCATCCATTTCTGTACTTAATACAGGAAATTCATATATTTACCTGCCAGAATTTACCCAAGCAGCCTTTTTCTGAGGACAGACAGTATTTGAAAAGAACCACTGAGAGGGAAAATAAAATGAGCAATGGGTTTCTTGCATTTTCAAGCCAATCCCGAATAAAGGAAGCCAAAGGCAAAGGTCAGCCCTTTCTTTATCCGAGATTTTATTCCATTTATTCAAATCTTCCTGGCATTTAGATTAGCATGACAATCTGTCGTCTGAAAAGTTCAAGAACTATCTGCTTTGAGATAAACCCTTCCTGTGTTCAGAAAACTATGATGTTGTGGCTTTAAGAAGGGCAGTCCCACTCTCTCCTCGCACCAGCCAAGCTCTCACATTCAGGGGCCTTGAGCAGCTGAGCTAGGCAGATAAGCCCCCAGGGGGTTCAGTGCAGGGGTCCCTCCTGGGGCCCTGCCAGACCAGTCCTGCCACAGCAGAGGACAGCCTCACCCACGGGCTCACACTGCTGCTTGGTGTGATGATTGTGCTCTTAGAGCGGCCCTTCTCGAAGGTGGGGTGATTTTGCCCTCCGTGGACATGTGGCGACATCCAGACACAACTGGTCTGTGTGTGTGTGGTGGGCAGAGTGCTGTCAGCATCTAGCGAGCAGAGGCCAGGCCTGCTGCTAACTAGCCTGCCATGGCCCGGACAGCCCCCACACCAAAGAATTCCCCAGGTCATGGAACCCATTCTACTAAGTGATGTATCTCAGGAATGGAAAAACAAGCACCACATGTACTCACCAGCAAATTGGTATTAATGGATCAACACTTAAGTGGACATACAGGAATAACATTTATCGGGTGTCAGGCGGGTGGGGGGGGGAATGGGCAATATATGTAACCTTAGCATTTTACCCCCATGATATGCTGAAAAACTAAAATAAAATTAAAAAGAATTTTCAGCTCAACATGTTGCTGGCGCTGAGGGTAAGAGACCCTCCCTTACAGTAACCAATTTGGGAAAAGAGTCACTTCTGATATGTATTTTCAGGCCCACCCTCTCCCAAGCTCCAATTCTGGATGAGTTCATTCCTTCCTTCTAGATGCACAAAGTGAGGCCTGCAATGGTATGCCAAACCCCGTGTAGGTGCTGAATCAAATGGCAAGTGGAAGTGGCTGCAATCCTTGTCCTCAAAGAGGAGATCAACATCAAGAGTGGATACCTGGAGTGTCTTACTCTATGGCAGACACTGTTTTAAACACTTTACTAATCCATTTAATTCTTACGATAGTCCTATGGGGCAGGTACTACCATGTTTCCCTGAAAATAAGACCTACCCATAAAATAAGCCCTAGCAGGATTTCTAAGCATTTGCATGATATAAGCCCTACCCTGAAAATAAGACCTGGTGATGGACGTGGCTACGCAGCGTATCTGCACAACCCATGCATTTTGTGGCGGAGTGGTAAAGAAGACGAGCAGCCCTTCTCATCTGCCCCATCGTTACAGCTATTATCCCAGAGGTGACCGGAAAGGTGTGGGAGACCCCACCAACAAGGTTGTCTCCCCCTGTCAGGTCCCTCAGCTGCATGCTGCAAGTTGAGGCTTTGAGGGGAAAATAACACATCCCCTGAAAATAAGCCCTACGGTGTCTTCTTGAGGAAAAATAAATATAAGACCCTGTCTTATTTGCGGGGAAACACGTTATTATCGTTCCTGTTTCATTAGCGAGATAATCGAGGCACATGTAGAGAGGTCAAGTGGTTTGCACAAGATCACACGGACAGCAGGTGGTGGTGCAGGATTCAAACTCAAGCCACTGGGCTACGGGGCCCATCTGCACCTTTAACCTGCACGCTATGCTGCGTCTCATATAAACGAACTCACAGCTGGGTGATAGCAAATTATTAAAAACGACAGGAAACAAACCCTGAATGTCTATTATAAAAGGCTCTGAAGAGGCCTCCTGAGGAAAGGGCCCTGAGCTAGGCTCTGAGGAGTCGACCAGACAACCAAGGGAGAGCAGAGCCCTCCAGACAGCTGGACAGCGTGTGTGTTAGTTTTCCATTCCGGGGATAACAAGTCACCACAAACTCAGTAGCTTAAGACCACACACGTTTATCCTTCTCACAGTTTGTGGGTGGGACGGGCGTTGGGGGGACCAAGTCCTTTCTGAAGGCTCAGGAGGAATCTGTTTCTTTGCCTCTTCCTGATTCTAGGGGCCACCTGCATTCTTTGGCTTGTGGCTCTCTTCCATCCCCAGAGCCAACAATGACAGGATGAGTCTTTCATCAAATAGCTCCAACCCTCCCTTCTACATCCCTCTCCCACCTTTAGGGTCCTTGTCATCGCATTGGACCCACCCAGATGATCCAGGATGACCTCTCATGTTGAAGTTTGCTGACTCACAACCTCAATGCCATCTGCAACCTCACTTCCCCTTTGCCGTGCAATCTAACATAATCACAGGTTCTGGGGATTAAGACGTGGACATCTTTGGGGACCACTGTTGTGCCTAGCACAGAGAGCATTTGCAAAAGCCTTGCAGAAGAAGAAAAGAGGAAAGTATGAGGGGTAGAGGAAGGTCCACATGGTTGAGACACAGCAAAGGAAGAGAGTAGCAGGCAGGAGGCCAGGCCAGAGGGCCAGACCTCATGGGCCTTGGAGGTGAGGTTAAAAATCTGGTCATGTTCCTGAGAGCAAGGGGGAGCCTCTGGAGTATGCTAACCAGGGCATTGGCATGACTGTGTTGCCATTTGGAAAGGTCACTCTGGCTGACGTGTGACAGAAAGAGAGTGAAAGAAGGCGCTAGAGTTGGGCAGGAAGACCCGTGAGAGGATGGGTCGTGGCAGGAGGCTGGATAGGAAATGGTGGCAGTCTGGACTGGATTGAAGACAGAGAGAAGCAGAAAGATGGAGATTCGAGAGCGAGATTAGAAATGAACCCCCAACAGGACTTGGGGTTGAGTGAGTGGGAAATGGAGAATGAGGGACAGGGAGGAGTCAGGCAGGCTCCCAGTGCTACAGAGAAGAGGTAAGATCGAGGAGGAGCGCATGGCAGGGGCGAGGACCCAGGTTTGGAAGCACTGAATTTAAAAAGTCCAAGAGGAAGTGTCGGCTGGGCAGGTGGATCTGTGCATCTAGAGCCCAGAGGAAAGGCCTGTTCACGGTTGGTGCACTGACTGTTGGGTATTTCCCGCCCAGCGTCCTGCTGGCAGCTCCAAACCAATATACCTCAGTCCAAATCTGTTATCTTCCCCAACCCCACTCCAGCACCTGCATCCTTTTCCTTGTTCAGGTACCACCCCACAGGGTCAGATGTCTCATCTAATCCATCTTGTCTGGCCCTACAAGGCCCAGCGATGTGTTTGGCACTTTGTAAGAGATGAATAAATGTGGTAGAATAAATAACTGACTAAACCAACGAATTCATCAATTACCTCCAGGTCTCTCTCTAGCTCCCTCTGTTCCGCTCCCTGCACCACGCTCCCTCATCCTGTTTCTTTTGGGCAAAAAATCTGGTCTGTTTATCTTACAAAGATCTGGGGTCAAATTGTGTTTTGACCCCTAGCACCTGCAGCTGCAGGACCTTTGACCTTAAAACTGCAAAGGATTCTGTTTCCTCAGCAGCTCAGCCGGACGGTCAGAGAGAGACTTAACAGAACTGGCAACCATGTCTGGGTTATATTATGTGTTTGGGTGTCTGAAATCATGCTTATATCCTATAAGAGATATGCTTCATAAAGAATTATCATAAATGTATTTGTTTAAATATAACATTATAGCTTTTTCAATCAGATAAATATTCCTGTGTATACATTATTTTGTGCATTCATGTCCTTTAAGACAGCAGTCCTCCAGGTTTTTGGCATCAGGAACCAGTTTCATGGAAGACAATTTTTCCATGGACCAGCGGTGAGGGGATGATGATTTCAGGATGATTCAAGCACATTATATTTGTCATGCACTTTATTTCTGTTATTATTCCAGTGTTATATATAATTAAATAATTGTCCAGGCACAGTGGCTCACACCTGTAATCCTAGCACTCTGGGAGGTTGAGGTGAGTGGATCATTTGAGCTCAGGAGTTCAAGACCAGCCTGAGCAAGAGCAAGACCCTGTCTCTACTAAAAATAGAAAGAAATTAGCTGGACAACCAAAAATATATAGAAAAATTAGCTGGGCGTGGTGGCACATGCCTGTAGTCCCAACTACTCGGGAGGCTGAGGCAGAAGGATCACTTGAGCCCAGAAGTTTGAGGTTGCTGTGAGCTAGGTTGATGCCACGGCACTCTAGCCCAGGCAACAAAATGAGACTCTGTCTAAAAAAAAATATATATATATGTATATATATACACACACACATATATATATATGGTGAGTTGTATAATTATTTCATTATATATATATAAAATGTATATAAATAATATATATAAAATAATATCTTAAAATAATATATATAAAATAATAATATATATAAAAATATATGATAGTTGTATAATTATTTCATTATATATAAAATATATAATAATATATATAAAATAATAATATATAAATAATATATATTAATATATAAATATATATATATATAAAATGAAATAATTATACAACTCACCATAAGCAGCATCTAGTCCTGCCACCGATCTGACAGGAGGCAGAGCTCGGGCGGTGATGCAAGCGATGGGGAGCGGCTGTAAATACAGATGAAGCTTTGCTCGCCCACCTGCCACTCACCTCCTGCTGTGCAGCCTGGTTCCTGACAGGCCACAGACCAACACTTGTCCTCAGCCCCAGGGTTGGGGACTGCAGCTTTAAGGTTTCCAGGAACTCAACACTCATGTACCACACAGAACTTAGCAAAGAGAGGAACAGCTGCTCGCAGAGGAATGTTTTATTGGGTCAGAGCCTCCCCCAGCTTAAACCTTAATTAATCAATCCGTCAGAAAAGCATCCATTAAGCTCTGCTCTATTAGTCACTGCAAAAAAAAAAAAAAAAAAAAAGAATTACGTAGACATGTTCCTCTAAAAGCTTGCAGGCTGAGATTGTCTTCTGCTTTCTGTTTTTTGCACACCACTTGTTAGATTGCTAAATAAGAAATTGGACAAAAACATAGCAGAATGTGTTTTTTAAGTTCTAAAATTCTTTTTAAGTCAAATGTTGTTAGTTCATTAAATAACAGCAAAACTATAGTCAGAGAATTTTCCTTTTCTTCATTCATTCATTATATAAATTTTATTAAATGTCTATTATTTGCCAGGCAAGGGAATACAACTGGGAACAGAAGAAACCTGCTCCAAATCCTGGCTGGGGCTTACATTTGAGAAAAGGGAAATAGTCAATGAGCAATAAATAAACAAGAAGATACCGGGTCCTCATGATGGAAACAGGACTGTGTGAAATTAAGGAGGAGGTGCTGTAAGTTAGACTTCTAGGAAAGGCCTGCCACAGCAGTTGACATTTAAGCAGGAACCTGAATAACAGGGAAAAAATATATTAATACAAAGATCTAAGGGAAGCATCCCAGATATTTTTAAACTAAAATCTCCATCAAGCAGGGACTGAGTCCTATTTAACATTATAGTAGCCAGAATTACTACTACAGGATGTTAGCTCTTCAAGGCACTCAATAAGGACCAGGCGTTTGTGGTTTTTAGAATTTGTTTTTCAGAATTTAGACTCCCTAGGGCCTACCTGACATCTTCTTGCTTTGTAATCCTCCCTGAACCAGTATCATAATGGCTAGGGAGCTATGTGTTGAACCAGCAGATCCAGTCCTTTTCCATACTGGGCCACAAAGACTCTTTCCTAGGCTGGAAGTTGTCTAACCTTGACTCTTTCTTTCTAACATTTTCCATTTCCCATTTACCTTTTACTGGGCTCAAGGCTTTGCCCAGTTTCCAGATGGGACCTGCTTTGGCACCTTAGGAGTAACAGCAGGGAAACCTGTCCCTTCACTTCTGAACCACAGTAAAGGACATGACTTGGCTGGAAAGAGCCACCCACTTAGAGCCTGACCTCCCTCTGTACCAGCCTCCTCATGAGCTGATCAGATTCCCTCAGTCTTCTCTTCTGGGATGTCACATCCTCCGCCAGAGGAAGTTCTTTCTTATGACCAGTCCTTCCAGCTACAACCTCGTTCCATGTCTGGAGAGCTGGTTCTTGCTGCTGAAAACCAGTGGCTGACTCATCTGTAGACTTGACACAGCTGGAGAAAAAATCGGTGAAGCTGAAGGTGTATCAATGGAAATTAAACAAACTGAAACACAAGGCAAAGAAGGGTAGAAAGCATAACAAAATGAAACAAAAACAGGACAGAGTATGTAAAAGCTATAGGACAATAAAAGTCAATGCCTGGAAATGCAGTGGTTATATATTCTGGAAGAATCCTAGAGCTATTAGTTCAACCCATCCCCCTCCATTCCCTAGACAGAATTAACTTTGAATCCACTTGAAAGTCAGCTTTCAACCTTAGTTTCTAAGACATCCTCTTGGCTAGCAAATTCTGGGATCATAATATAGAGAAGGTCTTAGTAGTAAAACAATGTTCTTATGGTATAGTTTAGGGGCCATCAAAATAGAATTGCCAGATAAAATGCAGGACATCACTTCAATTTGATGTTCAGATTTTTAGTATAAGGTATGTCTCAGGCAATATCTGAGATATATTTATACTAAAAAGAGCATTCATTGTTTATCTGAAATTCAAATTGAACTGGGCATCCATATTTTTATTAATATTTGCTAAATGTGATAACTCTGCATTAAAAGCCGCCATACAACCCACTCAAAAGACTCTAATTTCTGACCACCCACGGTCCTAATAAAGCCTTGTCATAGATTGGTTTGTCAGGTCCACCAGGCATTGATCTACTTAGCAGGTACCTGATGAAGCACAAGAGAGAGGATGGCCAGAGGAAATCTGTGGCAGAGGAGGCTAGCTCCAAATCTGGAATCAGAACACCCTGTTCCAGAACCAGCTCTGCCTCTTACAAGCCAGGCCCCTCACTGAACCTCTGTGACTCAGCTTCCTAGTGCATAAAATGTCAATGACATTTCACTTAGTAGAATGGGTTCCAGCAAGAATGGAAAAACAAGCACCACATGTACTCACCATCAAATTGGTATTGACTTATCAACACTTAAGTGCACATACAGTAATAACATTCATCAGGTGTCAGGCAGGTGGGAGCGAGAGGGAGGGGATGGGTATATTCACACGTAATGGATACGGTGCACACCGTCTAGGAGATGGATACACTTGACTCTCACTCTGGTGGGGCAAAGGCAATACATGGGCGTGGGACACATTGGAGACAGGAGGACTTGTTATCAAAGGAGGTCACCGACAGCCCTGTCCATGACCCAGGGACAAGAGGCTATGGCAGGACTAGAAGGAAAGCTCCTGAGAAGGGGCTACTTGTGACTCGAAGCCAGAGCACGTCTGAATGTCCACTTGGAACACACAACATCCCTGGAACGTCTTCAAACGCACAAGTCTTCTTAATGTCCAGCTCTGGCGACAGGAAAACACCGGGCTTCTGGTTCCTCCAGACAGTCAAAGGCGAGCCGCGGCCAGGCCTATCAACCCCATCCTCGCAGGGCCCAGTGCATCAGCTGCCCTCTCACCCACCATGGCTGCCACACTGGCCCTGCAGGTCTAGGGACCTACACAAGAATGAGATAGCTGTGTGCCCTTGCACACACAAAGCCCACCCAGATCAGGGGCTCAAAAGTGCAGTCAAGGGAGGAGAGGTCAAGAGGGGCCCACAAGGAAATCGAGGAAAGCACAGAAGGTCCCCAGCGGGGAGCCACCTCTGGGGCTCCCTTCAGAGCAGCAGCAGCTATCGGGCCTGGGACTCGCCCCTCCCGGCTCTCTCCGAAATGGCTTCTCTCTGTCCCTCCAGGCCAGATCTGGTTTCACCAGACTTGGAACTCTCCAAGCCCTTTCCTGCTGTGAACTGATTTATTTGGATGCGTCTGTCACAGCGTGACTGAAGGGCGTCTGGCCGCCCGGAGCCCAGCTGTGGCAGATGTTGCCTTGGAACGGCCTGCGAGGCCAGGCTCGCATGGATTTTGCCCACCCCTTCCCTTCGTTCCTCCCGTCTCCGTCCTGGGAAAGACTTGGAGGGGGGTGAGAACATCCGCACAACCCAGGGGAAGCAGGAAAGAGAACAGGACAACCGGGAGCGTGGAGGAGGCTGGGTGTGCTGGTGCCGCCAGTGCCGGGGGCAGGGTGCTGCCTGTGGCTGTGAGCAAGTCTACGGCCCCCAAGCCCACCCCTCCGCTCGTTTCTACCTCTGAGACTCAGCTCACCAACTCTGACAAGAGCGTTCCAACCCCCAGGACCAAGTACGCTCCTCTCCCCCATCCGTCACACAGCACCTGACTCTCCCCCGACAAAGCAATTGACACAGAGCAGCTACAGCGGCAGTGATCTGACCAGGGGCTGTGTTTGGCAACGGCTTGCACAACTCCTGAAAATTTAGCAACTGGGACCCAGGGAAATCTGGCTCAATGCTCCATTGAGCTGCCTCCCCGTCCCCCGACAGTGGGCCCCTGAGGACGGGGGCCGGGCCTGTCTATGTAGACTCTCTGCAGCATGACAGACAGACCCAGCCAGCCACCGCAGTTCAACATCCAAGCTGTCCCCTGCATTGAGCCTGCTCTCCTTAATTCACCCAAAGAAGAAAGCCAAGCAAGCAGGATCTGATAAAGTAGGAGCAGGTGTCAGAAGGGAGCGTGGCCAAGGACTGACAGTGGCAGGTGGTGGGCAGCCAAGACGACTCACAGACAGTGATGCAGAGCCTGGGGAGGACTGGTGGACACGGGACGGGGACAACAGAGGTCAGAGAGGACTGGTGGGCACAGGACACAGGGCTGCCTTCCCTAGCACCCAGACCCCTCCTAGATACTGTCACTCAACAAATATTTATTGTCCACTGTGTGTGAAGCACTGCTCTACATTAAACAGAGTCCTGCTGTCACGGAGATTAAATTCTACTGATGAAGAGACCCAAGGCGCAGCAACGAGAAGCCCCGCGTGGAGGACGCTGTGCTAGTGCGAGTGCACGGACTTGGCTTCAACGTGAGGAAGAACTTGATGTGGGACGTAATCCTAGGGACGTTAGACAGGTGCTTCTCAAGGAAAAGTTAATCATGGCTAAGCATGGAAAAACGACTTTTTTTCATTCAGAACTTCCCAGGCCCCCGGGTGTGCTGGTGGGGGCTGACAGGCTGCAGTGCTTATGCGACTTGCTTTAGGGATGGAAGGGAAAAAAGTAGGTCGGTGGCGGGGAGGGGTCCTAGGTGAAGACCCAGAGGCTCAGATGTCCTGTGGAGCCAGCGTAGGAAAACGGCTTCAAAGTCCAGGTTACGGAGACCCTAGCAGGGAAACCAGAGGAGGGAAGGCTGACCCAGAAATGTGGCAGCTCTGGCCGGCTTAGCCACTGCTGCTTAGCACCCTGCTTCCCCCAAGCTCCCAGGGGAAAAGGGTCCCTAGTGGCACTTGGCTGGGGAAAGCACCCGCTTCGGTCCTTCCAGTAGCAGGGCCGAGCCCCGTGCTGGGAGCACAGCTTGGCAGGTCAACTGGCCCCTGGACCACAGTCCTGGGCAGACCCCTGAGGGAGCACTGGAGCCTCCTGGGAGCTCAGGGTGAGACACAGGCCTCCAGCGAACCTAATAACGTCCCCAAGGGTTTCTAAACTGAGTCCCATGGGACCCTAGGGGTCCTCCAAGGCGCCTTAGGAGGCACTGAGAGAGGTGACAGAGAAGCTGAGGGTGGGGCTTCTGGCCCCTCCTGCCCCAGCCATGCAAGTCCCCCCGCAGTCTGTACTGGGCTGTGCACCAGACTCATCCCACACTGAAAAAGCAAAACAAATTTCCAACACGCCAAGGCTCCAGCATTTGCCTCTGGCCCCTCCAGACAGACAAACAGCCACCTCCTAAGAGGTTCTCCCCTCTTAAGGGTCCTATGCCTGAGCCATGGACTTGGCAGCTGGCCAGATGCTCTTCCTCACACACTCGGGTCCACCTGTCTCCCGCTCTGGAACAGGAAGGCAGAGGACGAAAGTCAGACCTGGGAAGGAGATGGCACCACAGTGAGCAGAGAGCAGGGCGGCCCGACAAGCACTGCGTCAGCCACTGCGTAATCCCAACGTCCCCGCTGACAGCCCCTGCCATCCCTCACTCCCAGCCCAGGATCCCGCCTCCACCCCGGGCTGCTGCTGCTCCAGAGCCCACGAAGACCCCTCTGTGCCTTTTGGCCCTTCTTTGTTTCTCTCACAGCAGAATTTACCAATTTTTGAGCCAACTCTGAATGACAACCATTTTCCCTGGGATTAAAAATCCTTTTAACCGATCCTTCATGCCACACAGGCTGCGCCTGGGAAGAACATCTGGGAGGCACGTCTGGTCCTGTAGCTGACCTCCCTTGCAGACGAGCCTTTGTGGGCACGAACCCTGGTCCCAGCTGTACCACCAGGATGGGGCTTTGGGTCCCAGCTTCAGGCAAGGACTTGCTCAATCCCTGGAGATAGTCGTTGAACGTCTCTGAGCCCGTTTCCAGCTCTTTACAATGTGGGGAGACCCTGCTCCCCAAGTCCCCTAACCATGCACTGCAGCGAGAAGCGGGGCAGTAGCTCAGGGAGGTCAGCATCCTCCAGGAAGGCAGAGAATCGCAGTAAGCCCAAGTATCGGTTCTCAGGCATGAGTGTTGAGGGATATAAAGACATTTTTGTGGCAGGCTCAGAAAGTCTCAGTACAATTCCTCACTCTTTCCTTCAGCTGCCACCCCTAAGACAGCCTGACCTTGACCTATGCTTTTGCCAGTGTGATTTTCTAGAAGCCCCAGATAGCTGTGCCTTATCTTTCTTGGGAATAAAGTTGCTGAGGGCTGATTGGAAAGGAGGGAGCGTCCACCCAAGGACCAGGGTGTCATGGAGGAGAGATGGCGGCAGCGGTGGGACCCACGGGGTGCGGAGAGGGTCAGCCGTGTGAGCGGCTCCACTCCTGGCAGCGGCACCGCCACGGACCTCCCTGGAGCCAGCCAGTCCGGTCGGACTGATTAGGCCAATTGGCTCTTTATCTGGGACCAACAGATAAGGCTGCTGCCCAAGAGAGGTGACTGTGGGATGTGCCCAGCAGGAAGGAGACCCAAGAACACTGCAGCTGACAGCTGACAGGGAGGGCAGAGCCTGCTCTGTGGGTCACAAATGGCTTCCTGTTGAGATAGGGACACTGGGCCCCGCCTGGACACCCTGTGCTGGAGGCTCTTCCACCAGAACCACCTGGAGGGCTCCCTCAGTCACCTGACTCAGGCCAGGGAGGGACTAAGAATTTGCATGTTCACCAAGTTTCCAGTGGATGTTGGTGCGGCTGGCCCCTGAGAACAGCTGCCACTGGCCCTTGACCAAACCTCCCTCATCCAGCGCCCCAGACCCCAGCCTCGTCCTTCAGCTGTTCCTCAGGCACCCCTCCCTCGATGCTCGGGAGACCTTGCACCCACGGAAACCCCCGACAGGGGCAGGAGCGGCCTTCCCCTCCCCACCATCTAGGGGTGTAGGTGCTGAGCTATGGGGCCTCCTGGGGCTCCACATTCCTCGTTTGTGGGTTGAGGAGTTGAGCTAAGGAATTTTTCAACAAGCCCCTTCCCACACTGGCGTTCCCTGGTTCCATGAAAGGAAGAGGAAGGCCAAGCTTCACCCTCAAGCCAAGGCAAACCCTGTTCTTCCTGCTACCCCAGACAGTGTATTAAACAGACGAGGACTTCGTCTCTAACGCCCAGCTCCCAAACCACAAATCCACTCACATCTAAACCTGTCACTATCTGTCTGAAGATTCTAGTTGTCAGCTTTCCCCCACTCTCCACCTCTCTGTTTCCTTCTCTCTGCCTCTTCTCCATACTTAGGATTTAAGCAGAATTTAAGTTCTGCATATAAAGATGTTCAGTCCCTTTTTTAACACCTCAACCAGCCACCTTTCACCCGGGGGCATGCTGACACCCTCCCAGAATGGAACCTCGTCCGCAGTCCTCTCTCCACAGGGCTTCCAGATGCCACTGCAGCCAGTATCAGCAGGCCAGGCTGTACTGGAAGCCACCTGCTGCCCTGGTCCCAACTTCGGCCCAAATCACAGCGGGGAGCCCTGGCAAGAGGCTCAGCACCCGCCCTCTGAATGCCCAGCACGGTCTCTGGCACCCACACCGAAGCCTGGGAAAATTCCACACATTTTTCTGAGGAGGAAGTGGCCCTGTAGACAGACAACCCCCATTCCATCACTATTCATGCTTTCAAATGACAGAGGACTCCTCACTCTTCTTTATCAAGACTTATCCCCCCAGCACCCTCTACTCGTCTTTAATGCTCCTCCTAGGTACCTCCTCCGTGACATCTGGAGGGAACTCAGAGTCTGTGGGTCAGAGCTTTGGCCCCTGCAAGTGAGAGATGGGCAGGGTGACCGCAGACCCCGCCTGGGCTGGCATTCTCTGGGTCTGTGGGTCTCCAGAGGAAGGTTGCTCAGTGATAACCTCCTCTGCCCTCCAGGTGCCCTGCCTGACAAATCCTGGGGCTGGTCAAAGGCACATTCTTCTAGTGTTGCAGGGGAGAGAAGCTGAGGTCCCAAGAGGAAAAGGGACGTGCTGGATGTTGCATGGCTAATCCTTGGTGGAGCTGGGCACACAGCCGGGTCTCCCCCCACACTTGAACACAGCCCACTTTCCTTTGCTGCAAGTCGGCTTGGTGTTGCTGCCGGAGCCAGATCTGATTGCATGTGCCAGGGCCAGCCTGACCTGGTCAGACCCTACTCTGTAACCGGACACAGCCATGAAGGACACCAAGGAGGGAGCAGGGAGCAGAAAAGATATACAAAGGGATTGAGCGGATTTGGTTACAAAGTTGCACCAGCCATTTCCTGGAATCCAATGGGAGTGAGTTCTGAGAACCAGAAGGGGTGGGGAAGCCCAGGGGGAGGAGAAGAAGGCAGATGACCGTGAGGTTGGGAGGGAGATGGGCCCTGCTCTCGGGGCCAGCGGCCAGTGGGCGAAGCGTCCGAAGACAGAAGGGGCCCAAGACATCTGTCCCCAGCTACTGTGGACAGAAGCAGCCCAGGCCTTCCAGCAAAGCTCCCGCCCTCATCCACCCAGGCCTCCTTCACTGGCCCACTCTAGGCTTGAAAGCCTGGGGGGTGGTGAGTTTGGCAGGGGTGGCCAGACAAAAGGGAGTGAAGGTGCTCAGCCCAGCCACTGCCTTTGCCCCAGGAAGTCGGGAACAAAGCTGCAGCCTGTCCTCTCCTTCCTCCCCTTCCAAGCCTCCCTTCCCCTTCCTCTCACCTCCCCTACCCCTTCTTTTCTCACCTTCACCCCTGCCTCCCCTTCAAGTGCTTCTATTCTCTGTTCAGAACTCCTCTGCCTCTTCCTTCCTCCACCCCTTTGGTGGCTCCAAATTCCACAGCCACCCAGCCATAGACAGATACGGATCCTCGTCCGAGCCCCTGTCCATGCCCAGCAAGTGGGGTTTGGAGCTGAGAGCCACAAAGGGGGCCTCGTTTCTCTCTGTCCAAGCCCCCTCCCACAAAGGGGCATCGCTGGGCCCAGTCGCTAGCATGGGGAGGCCAGTCACCCTGTTTCCCCAAGCAGCTCCTGCCCCGACACACCTCATCTGTCTTTTCCCTTGCCCTTTCCCACCACCCACCAGACCCAGTGACAAATGAGACTGCTCAGGTGTGCATACCTCTGTGTAGCTATTGTAGCTATGTGCATTGGCATGTAGAGCACAGAATTGCAAGGCAAGATGAGGCAGCTTGGCCCATCAAACCATGGGCTCCTTGAGGGAGGGACCCATGCCTTTTGATAGTACACAACAAAGCCATGGTGACCACACTTCCCAAACTAACATGTTTCCAATTGGGACTATTCCGGAAAGTCTCCCATGGAGGGAGACTATGTATACGGTCTACAGCTGGGTCTGGGAGAGCTATGGAGTAGGCGTTCAGACAGGGGCATCCAATTGCTTGCTTATTTAGCTAGAGAAGTGGAGACAACATGGGTGGGAAGCCAAACCAGCTGGAAAGCCAAATGTGACCAGCAGCCCCTGCCGATCGTGCATCCACACCCCTCCTGGTGTCTGCCGTCCAGTTACCAAACAGATTTCCCTTAAAAATAAGCCAAGTCAGGTGTCTCCTCCAGGAGGAGCCACAGGCAGTGGCTGTCTCAGGACACTCCAAAACTAGCATATGGAAGGCAAGTCCCTTTCTTTAGTAAGAAAATCATTTTGTCTCAACCCTGACTTGTTCCTAGGGCCAGCTGAGTGGTGTACACACTGACCAAGTAATATAGATTAAATATATATATATGAATTTGGAACATGATCCAAGCAAGCTCCTTGGCCTTGAGTATGAATCTCACTAAAGTAGCCCATGCCCCTGGACTTGTCTTGACCGTTCTTACGACCAGTTTCTCAGCCTGGAAAGCCCTGTCCACCCCTCCATCTCAACCTCCTCTGAGACACTCTCTGATTCTTCTTGACTTTTCTGATGTTTCCCATCCCTGAACTCCCAAAGCGCCAATTGCCTGAATCACTTGTCTGGCGCCTGTAGCCTCTGTGTGTATCGTAAGCTGGCTTTTTAGATGTTGAAACCACCAGCTCTGTGCAGATCCCCATATCCATTTGGAAGCTCTTTGTGCACTCCTCCAGATCTAGTGTGCTTTTCCTCCCAAGGGTCACATATGGGTGGCTCTTCTTTGGGGGGAGGGGTGCCTTTGGCTCATTGGAGCATTTCTCTAGCTTACGAGCTGAGAGCCTGTTATGACTGGGATGCTATGAGCTCATGGGGTGACCCCTGACTCCCTTATTCTAGGCCATATATCAGTCAGGATCTAATCTTAGGAGACAGAAACCATATCAGCTATTTTAACAGAGAGAATTTAATATAAGAAATTACTCAGTATTTATCACAGCAAAGGCCAATATAAGGGTATCAAAGAGGTAGCAATTATAAGCAGTTAACATCCTTCGTCTAGGGGAACAAAAGAGAGTATTAGAATTATTCACACTTAAAAGCTTGGAGGAAAACTCTTACAGAGTTGGGGGCTGCTGCTCTACTGTGGGCTGAAGGCCCACAAAGCTGGGACCCAGACCCCTGAGAAGGGGGAGCCCCATGACTGCTGATGGCATTTCTGGGGGGAAACAATGGACCTGACCTGGTTCTACAAGTGTTGAGAAAACTGCAAACTAAAATCATTGGCCGTGACTGGAAGGAACTGCCTCTGCAGGGGTGAAGAAGCATTGCTGAGTGATACCAATAGTAGCAGGAAGGGTAACGAAGAACAGAAGCAAACAGGAAGGAGCTCTGGCCAAGCCAAATTAGGGGCTACTTTGCAAGGACAGCATTAAACTTACTCACCTTCAGAAACATTACAACCACATTACCTGCCCTGTATGTGGATTCCAGGGGCAACTTGACATTAACATAAGACAAAGCCAAAACTGAAAAACAGATATTTTCTTTTGATTCAACATGCCCATGCTCTAATATCATGCTCAGGAACAAAACTGTTTCTCTTTCATACATGGGTTATTTGGTTATGGGAGACAGTAAAGAAGATGTCTACTTGAGACAATTAACCAACAAAGACCTTGAATATGAAAACTATAGACCATCCCTAATAGAAAGGACCCCAGGGATTGGTTGGTACAACCTACCCATCTCCTCCCAATCATGATCACACATTAACAGTTGACAAGAGAATCACAGAAAGACCAAGTGATCAGAAAGTGGCAGGACTGGCCCTGGAACTGGAGACAGCAAGCATTGACCGAGCCTCTATAGTTCCAGCCACAGGTCTAGGTTCTTGGAAAACATCAGTGAATAAAAATCTCAGGGAATTGGGAGACCTGAAATGTAAGCTAGACTGTGACAGAGAGGTTTTTGTCTGCATCTCTTCCCTCCAAGGTATTCTCTTTTTATTACTAGGGGGAGCGCCTTCATTTTTCACTTATTTTATCAGCAGACCTCCTTATGAAACAAAACACAGCGAGTGATTGTGGTTAAAAGGGAAACTCTGAGAAGGCAACAGAACACAAGTGCAACACAAACTGTTTTCTCCCATGTTCCACTGGCCACCATAGTTCTGGGAACTCTAGGACCATCCCAGTTTCAAACATCCTGTTCTCTGTGACCAGTATGTCCTAAGAAGCTTGTGCCTTGATGGTCTATATATGTATATCTCCACACTGCCCTTGGAAAGAGATGGGTGCCAGGGGAGCACCACAGCTCCCCCTGGTGCTCTGGAGGAATGGCCTATCTTAAACACTGATGACCAACCAAGTTAAAAACCAGCAGATCACCTAATTCTTCCATAAAAATAACAAAGGAAATTTTAAGAGATCTAGTGGGAAGACTTAGAGATAATGGAGAAGTCAGAGTTTATCTGAGGGATGAAAATCCTTAGGTTTCATTCTCCACATTTCCAATGACACCAGTTCCATTTTTCATTGGTGACAGACAGGAAGGTGCTCTGAGCCCATAAAATAAGAGAGGCAAGAAGGCCAAAAAGGAAGGCAGAGGAGGCACTGGAAATACAGATGTGGCTGCATTTCATCCTCCACCTGGGTTCTAATCAAGGAATACGGGTCATACCCATTGATCCAGGGGATGCACTGAAATTTGGATTATTTCAGTGTGTGTGTTTCCCTCTTTTTTTTCCCCCTTGATCTCCATTTTTAATCTCTTTTTCTTATTTACTAGTTTAACCCATAGAAAATGAAAGGGACAAAGGAAAATTAAGTCTCTTCCAATTGTATCGATCAATAGCTTGAGCCTTTTCTTTGTCAAATTTTCTTCAAAGCGTTTGGTGACATAACTTGAAATTCAAAGAGTCCACATAATCATGGAAATTTGAACATGGAACACCTAGTAACCCACTTAATACACTGATGCATGAAAGATTAGGGTGTGATGATGTGATGGTAAACATAGAACCTTGAAAACTCAATTAACTATCCCAAATTGGAATTCTTTTTGGAGAATCTGTTCCACATGTTTTGTGTGTATGCACTTTCAAACTTCCGGGAAGACAAGAAATCCAGAATGAATATCCTCCATCCCTTTTTTATTCACGTAGAACACCATCCTAACCTATCTTAAAAACATACAGGCCTCCACTGTGCAAAAAGTCTTCTAAGCAATAAGATTTTCCAACCTGTCTTAGTGTTCCAGCCCAGGTCACTGCCAGAGCTCACTTTTAATGCTCTCTCACACTGCTGAGGGCACTACAGGTCAGTAAAACCTCTCTAAAAACCAACTTGGAAAAAACACAACCCCTTTGGCCCTATAATTCTAGTTCTATAGTTGTATCCTAAGAAAATACAGAAAATACTAACAGTATTCTGAATACAAACATAAATCTATGTATGTACTTTTAATAAAAGTAAGTAATTGTAAATGTACTAAATATAAGATGTTGGTTAATAGATTACATAAATCCAAATAATAAAATTCTGCACACCATAAAATACGTGCACACCATATTAGAAGGATGCATTTTCTGTCTTAGTTTTGGCTGAGGCCCTAAAATGCAGAGAACAAAGTAACAGGGAGCAATTGTCCCCACCTATCAAAGGTGCTGGGCAGCCCATAAAGGGGACAATTAGCATTCCCAGGGGAAACCTTCAACTAGTAGGAGGTGGGGATCAGTGGATAAAGGTCCTAGCCTCCCAGCACCTGGAGCAATAACTCAGAGGTGCTTTCCGCAAAGCTCCTCAGAGGGTCTCCAGCAGGATTGAACTCCAGCTGTCTACGACAATAGTCAGCTCAGTAACATACTCTTTACTCTCTGCCTTCCCCGTCCCATGTGTCCTGCCCCCTCCCTCTTGCTTCCTGCAATCTACTTTCCACAATAAAACCTGGACTCAAGTCCTTATCTCAGGCTCTATTGGAAAGTGAGATAAAATTAAGTCACCCCTCCCCAAAACATAATACCTCCTTGAGTTCAGGTTTTTATATTAAAAATTCAGGAAGGGAGCTATGTACAAAGAGCTTCTGTTTCATCCCCAACCCAAAGCAAGAAAACTCAAAATGAAAATGTGGCCGCCTGCTTCAAAGCAGGGGAAGTGCACTGAGAACATACACAAACTAATAATTCAGTGAGTTAGCCTGTCCCAACATTGTCACCATCACCACCATGATGATTGTCAATCACCAAGGACGCAGATAGAGGTCAGCTGGGGTCCCTGTTCTTCGAGGACTCACAAAACCAGAAAAAGGCTCACAAGGCTGTGTCTGCTTAAGGCAGTTCCTCAGCCTAGTGTAATTCTCTTGCTGCTCCAGCTGTTTAGAAGGGCTTTGGTGACCACAGCCTCATAGCCACCAAAATACAATACTGACTCTCAAGGGCAGGAGGACTTCCCTTTGTTATGAGTCTCTTGTCCCAATCTGGAGCCCAAGTCACATCCAGCCAGACAGCTACTCCTTTTTTCCTTGGTTATAATTCATTAAATTTCCTCATGGAAATTTATGCTTCAGGGAAAAAGGGTATGCTGAGGCTAGGGAGTGAGCCTGACAATGTGTGGTCCCAGGACTCAGTAGGAATCCATAGGAAAGAAGGTTCCCCTGTACCAAAGCCCAGATTCTTGTCCTTGGCTCCCCTGCCTAGAAATTCAGACTTGCCTCTGGGCTGTCTGATAAATACAGGTGGGAGAGGTGGAACCAACAGGGTCTGTAGTGACAGCTACCAAAGGTTTACGACAGAAGTTGCAAAGTCAAATGTCTTCAGGGTGCAGGCAGGTAGTAAAGTAACACAAGTAGGAGTTTGTGGAGACACCATCAAATTGAAGAGTGCATGGCTATGCCCCCTCTGAAAGGTGTTTCTGAGCTCTAGCCAGCTGGGATCCAGTGTTGACAGACACTGAAAAATTTTAAGAGCAACCAAGAAGTCAAGTATCTAGATTTTACATGAAAGCGCCTGACTTTTCTATGATAGCAACTAGCTCAAATGTTTTTTGTTCACCCCATGTTGGCCTGCATAGTATGGTAAAGAAAACATAGCTGTGGGCTATGTGTTCCTCCTAGGCCAACAGCTGGACATAAGTAGTGAGAGTAAAAACATCTTCTGTAATTGGAGAATGTATTGCAAGCCCATACTAACAGGCAACTATAAAATTTTGAAAGGCAGAAAGACTAGAGAAAGGTTTTAGGGTATGAGTTGTAAATAGGCAAGAGGAACTGCACTCAAATTTATAAGCTTATGATCTTAAAAGTAATTTGGGGTCAGTTTCAGCACTTAATATCATGAGATGTAGAAGATAATGGTGGCTGTAATGTTATGACCAGCACTGCGTCATACAAGGCCCTGTTAGCTGCCTTCTTCCTGCCACTGGCTTAACGGCCTGAGTAGCATCTGGTTTAGGACTAACTAGTAGCTTCTGTGCCCCAGCCCCACTTCCTTACTCCCATCCCCCACCCCAAAAGACCCCTTTATAAGAAGTCTAACACTACCAACCCCATCAAGACAAGTAGAAAGACAGCCCACATCCAGAAAGAGGCAAAGGCCCCTGAGTAGAAGAACAAGCTGCCACAAAGGGTTAATGAACCTCTTAGGAAAACCAAGCATAGTGTTGACACTCAGATGGGGCCCAGAGAAGGATCCAACCCCACAGGAGGCTAGCGTACTATGAGGGTAGATAGAGTTCTACAGGTGGGTCTACTGCCCTCTGTCTTCATGTGATTTTTTTTAAAATCACATGAAGAGTGCATGGCTATGGTATAATAGTACCACTCTGGCTTGGGTCCCAACTCAAGTACATTCTAAGCCATCTGACCTTAAGCAAGTTAATCACTCAGCCTATGTCAATTACGAAATTGGGATACTGGTTATGTTGATGGTACGATGGAGATAAATGAAATAATGGTTAGCACAAGCTCCAATGCAGGGCTTGACAAGCTACAGCCCACAGGCCAAATCCAGTAAGCATGTTAGAACAGGGCCACGACATGCACTTACTATGGCTACTGTCGCCTGCACACACTGCAATGCGTGCCGACTGGCCCTTTACCTCTCAGGGGGCTCTTGCAAGTGGCCCTGTCACCTCACATATCTCAGGGGTCACAATTGCTTACCTCACACAGGACTTTCATCAATAAATATTGAAGGCCTTAGTTGCCAGATTCAAACTTGTTACATCCTAAAGTTTTCCTCCTTAACTTCAATGCAGGTTTTCTTGGAAGCTTCAAGCTTTGGACAACTGAGAGGCAGATCTCCCTGCACTGTTACTTTTATTCCGGCTTTCTCTGGTTTTCCCCTAGACCATAAGTATGATATGTACATGTCATATGTTAACATGTACATGTGAACAGGACCTGACAGAGTGCCTAGCACATGAGAATTATTCAATAGCAAAAACAAGTTCTATGTAAATGTAGCAAAAATGTGAGGGTGATATTGATGACCGGAGCCCCAGTGAAGCAGGGAAGGCTACTGACCCCCTTTGTTTTGCCTTCTCCCCGACATAATTTCCTTGTGTGCACAACATTACTACAACCTGCTCCCACAGATGTATCTAATGTACAACTATAACATATTACTGCAACCTAATACCGCAAGATACATTATTACTACAGCATACTACCTCAAGACGATCTGGTCTTGGGCCCAGAACCACCTGCCGTAACATCTTAAAGCAATAAATTGCCATCTCTCCCCACCCCTGCACTGAGTAAGACCAAATATTACCCCAGAAAGCCAAAGACGATCATCAGAGAAACCCAAGAAGCTCACCAACATTTAGAAAGTAAGACAAAATCCTGGCGTCCACCTAAACTGGCTGAATAAGAAGGCAGTTTATTTCTGTTCCAGTTTCTACATCTTTCACGTTCCAAAGGAGACAGGAGAATTGGGTTTTGAGGCCTCAACCTTACAGATGAGCTCTGGCCTTGCTGGCATATGGTTTGTGAAGATTACATTTATGATCCCTGAGGAGAGGCAAGCTGTGCTTAGCAGAACTTCTTCAGTTTAATGGCAACGGATTGGAGTAAGAGATGATCTGGCACCTTTATGTAAGTTACACAAAGTTCAAGTTCAATTACGCAAGGGATTACAAACAGCTGTAGGAATTATTAGACCCCCAAATTGCCCCAACACTCCATGATATCTAGGGTAATCTTCTAGGAGAAGCTCAAGGATATTGTCCTTTAAAAACTTCCAAATACATGTATGCTATTCTAGGCCTATGTTATGTTTTTGTTCTTCTTCATGTTTATAATTCCTGGGCTTCATATTGGTATGCCCTGGGCTTGTTTCTAGAAAAATGTGCATCTTATTGCCAACTAATGAAGCTAGAAGCGTGAGCTGATGGTAACCTGGCGGTTGTCTCCCTTGGCTCAGCCTGCACGTGGCCCAGTTTAGAGGGTTTATCAAACCAAGTAGGCTCTTTTCACATCCAGAAAGTATTTCAACCTGCCCCAAACCCAAAACCCAACTATGAATTTTGCTAGCAAATATCTAAAACAGGAAAAAAGGGGAAACTACCTATTTCCTCCTGACTCACTTGGTTCTCCTTCTACTCACCACACGCTACCTGTCTTAGTACATGGAACAAATAGGCTAAGTTGCTAAGCTCACCCAAGGTCACTCTTTGACTAAACAAGAACACTCAAGAACACCATTTGGCAGAGAGAAAGGAGAGAAATTTTATTTAGAGACCCTGGGGTAGAGTGGAAAAATCAACAATGATTATGGTGGTCTTGGGCCGGTACCAGAAGCTTGTCATTGTGTTGTCTGTGGGAAAAAACATGACGTGGACAAACTCGGATTCAAACAGCTTCTTCAACCAAAACGAGGACATATCCTGCTGACTAAAGAGGCAAATGAGAAAATTTAAGATATACATTCTGAAAACCCATGTGTTTTTCATACAAGGACCTTCCCAACTCAGTTTCCCAGAGATTCTATCAGAGGCGGGGTTTCCAAGAGTTTGAGAATCCCACCTTCCAGGAGGCAGGTACAGGGATTGATGCCTGTCTCTCCACCGAGTGGGCAAGCTCTGGGGGAGACTCTGCAGCAAGAGGAAGCAGGCGGCGAGCACAGAAAGCCTGGCTCGGCACCACGAGGACCGGACCGTGGGGAAGTAGGGAAAGAGTCTGGTGGGGATTTGGGGGGATGGAGTAGGAAGGGGTGGCTAGAGAAGAATTGGGGCAAGTCTTTTGAAAGTGAATGGAAAGCTTTGCTTTTGACAAAGGCATGACATTTGGGGAAATTGATCACACTAGGATGACAATCCCTCAGTTCTGAGCATCCCCATTGGAGTCAGAGAATGCCACCAATACCTTGTCTTCTTTTTCCTTTTCTGACATAACTTCCTTGTTTTTTGTCTCTGTGGGGAATCCTTCAGACAACATGCTGAACACCTACATCTACAGACTTTCACCATCTTCTTATGTTCCCCAGCTCTGGTCAGCAGTGGGGTTCTGCTCAAAACAGCAGCCTCTGTCTGCAACCCCCTCTCGTCCCCCTCCCCCACCCCAAGTCCATTTGTCCAAAGCAGTCCACCCATCACTTCCTTTATATGAGTGGCTGTGACATGGTCCCTCCTGGTAAAAGGACCTGATGATTGATGGTGTCTTGTCACAATGGCCGCAGCTCAAGAGGAGAGCTTGGTTAGGTGGTTGGGGGAATACTGAGATATTGGATAAGATCAAAAAGGACCCCCAAGAATGATACAAACCAAGTAAAATTCTCTTTGCCTTTCAAACACAAGTCCAGCCTTTTTGAAGCCTTTGTCTGCTGGTACATTTAAACATGCATTCTTGGTTCCACTATCTTATTTCTAGAAAGAGCTCTTGAATAAGGATGTGTACAATGTGAAACTTCTTAAATCAATTTATTCAAGTACAACTGGCATACAATAAACTGCACATATTTTTAGTGTACAATTTGATATTTTGACATAAACATACACCCATGAGCCAACCCATCACTACAAAGCAAGATAATAAGTAGTATATCCACCATCCCCAAAGTTTCTTGTGCCCCCTTTGTAATCTCTCCCTCCTATCACTCTCTAAGCCCTAGTCTAACCCCCCAAAAATGTGGAATATAAAGCTCTAGTCCCACTCATTTTTTAAATTCACTACCCCTGCCCCAATCCCCAGAACCCCACGAGGATACTACTTCAACCTCAGGAAGTTTGATGTTTGGAAAGAGAAGACATGCATACAAATAAAAAATTCTGGCCATAATCTTATAAATGATATAAAAATGTGTCCAAAAGATGCCTTATGGGAGTTCATGGAAAGAAGTAACCATAGAGTTTATGCCTTTTGTTTGAGTTTGAAGGACTATAATTGGTGAAATAGTACAAATCGCTGAGTTTCCCATGAACATCTGTTCTTGTTCTACTTTTTAAATAGCCCAACTTGGCTAGAACAGCAGAAGCTGTCTGAGGGGGAGAATACAAGACATGGCTAGAAAGTGAGGCTGGGATTAGGGGGTGGGTACGCAAACTGAAATGTTGCGGTAAAAATGTCTATGTCTTATAGACAGTAAGGAGTTTCCCAGACTTTTTGAACAGAAGAGTGACATGATTCACTTTGCTTTAGGAAGTTTCACTGGGCTGCAGTTTGCATGGAAAAAGAGACACAAGCTGACACTGCAATAATGTAATCCAAAGGTAACAAGGACGGATTGGGGCTGCCACCCTGGATCATGGAAACATGGGCCTCATGAACGGAGACCCTACAAAGACCAGAAGGGAGAGGCAAGAGTCCAAGGAGGCATCTTAGCCTCAAGCCTAAGTAACGTGGTTGTTGGGTGTTGCCAACCAGAAAGGTCAGGTTGGAGGACAGTCGCAAGAGACAAGTCGTCCTCTCTCTTCCTTCAAAGCCTGGTTCAACACTCTTCCTGAACAAAGGCTATAATGACTCAACCCTGTTCAAGAAGACCAACCTCATGTAGAGGCAGGGGAGGTGATAATCCAAGCACCTCCTCCAGCCCCTCTAATATCCTGCCTCTTGCAGACACTAAAAGGCAAAGAATTCTATAGTTCTCCTGCCATTTTTTTTTAAATAAACCTAAGATTTTAATCTGGCGGAGTGCAACAAAGGCAGAAAAGAGGAGAAAGAGAGAGGAATAAAGAGAAGGAGGTGGAGTAGTATTTGAGCTGTGTGTGTACATATCTGTATAGCTGAACTTGATTTATTCTATCCCCTCTTCTCATCAAAAGTGACTAACAATCAGTTTGTGTCCACACAAAAAGCACTCAGACATTTAAGCTAAAGGATTGGAGTCTATGATCATAATATCATGTCCTAGAGATGGTTTGATAGAGCAACCAATTTATTCATCCAAATGTGTGCTGAGGATCTGCAGGATCTCCCTAACCTCACCTCTGCCCCTTTGTGTTTTCGAGATCTTTCCTAGGCATTCAGAGGGGCATGGATCTGTGTGGAGAGAGTGAGGT
Organism: Microcebus murinus; assembly: GCF_040939455.1. Taxonomy (NCBI): domain Eukaryota; kingdom Metazoa; phylum Chordata; class Mammalia; order Primates; family Cheirogaleidae; genus Microcebus; species Microcebus murinus. Next base: position 87,518,784 of record NC_134111.1, on the reverse strand, counting down.
AGATGCTTCCATGGGATCCCAAATTCTGATTAAGAAGAAGCCACTAGCAAGATACACATCAATGTCCACCACCACCACTAGGAGCAGGAATACACCCTCACTTCATGAACACCATACCCTTATAGAAGAACTTTGTTTTGATCAACAATAGGGATCCCCGGATCCCCTTCTCAATCAGCACCGATTTATTGAATACCTGACGATAAGGGCCACCTGTGAAGAAACTAGCCCTCTGTGACTTGGCTTTCCCAAGTCACAGAATCTATTGCATGCCTGTCTTTAAGTATTTAAAAAGAAATGTAAAATATGAAATAAACAATCTTATATGAGAAATTATTCCAATTTCTTATGCATGGAGACCCCAGTTTCTCTGTTTACTAGCTGTGGGACCTTGGGCAAATTACTTAATCACCCTGATCCTGGAACATAGCAATGACAGTACTCATCTCATAGGGCTGGTGTGAAGATTAAATGGGTTAATACCCCTAGAATACTTGCCATACTTCAGGCCCTGGCTCAAGCGTGAGTGATTATTATCTTGCCTCTGTTCTCCCAGAGTGTAAGGTCCCCAAAGGAAGGCAGAAAGGGGAGATAACAAGACAAATCAAACTGGGATGTCATTCCAAACTGCAGACTTCACTATCGCTGAAAGAGGAGAGTAACATCAGATGGGGTGATGGACAAAAGGGTAAGGTGAGGCAAGAAAACCAAGAAGTCTTATCATTTTTTTCCTTATAGGAGAGCAATAGTGGTTGAATAAATGCCCTACTTCTAAGAAGCTTGGCTATGAAGGGAGGGGAAGGGTGGTTGCTAGGGAGATTATCTTTCCCTGCTCACAAACACCCTCCACCCTCCACTACCTCACCCACCACCTCTTCCTCTGCACTGCACTCCTGCCCACATCCCTGACTGTGTCTCTGCAGGAACCTGAGTGTCTAGTGTTCTATAGGAACCAAGTAAAGTGAGGCCTGAAAAATTAGATGAGGTCCCTTAATTGCCCACACACTGCCTGGTCCCCAATAAGTGCTATGACTACCCCACGCCTGGCAGCTTCCAGCCTTGAACTGCTTCCCATTACCTTTCAAGGCCATTCTCTCTTGAGCCTTCTTTTGCTCTCTCAATCATCTTCCCTGGCTCTGTCCTCTGGAAAACTCTAAGGCTGATGGCTACCATAGCTTTGTCTCTAGAGCATCCATGCCCATAGATTTGACCACACAAAACTACCTTGCCAATGCCCAAGTCTACATCACCAGGCTCAGTCGCTCTTCTGAGCCATAGATACCTCCCTCCAGTTTGTCTAGGGAGCATCGGGTGGACATTGGATCTGTCCGGTGGACATCTCCACCTGTGCAAAACTAAAACCAGTCCTTTCTGTCCCAATGTGTTTCCTGCTCCTAAATTCACTCAGCAGTCATTCACTTAGGGTGTAAGTCTAGGATTCAAACTTTCCCTTCACATCCCTCCATCTCTCATCAGTCACCTTAATGTTTTATAATCTACCCCTCCTTCTCCATCCTCATGGTTGACTTGGGTGAGTTTCTGTTGGACTTTAATATTCAGGTATTTTGTTGATAGCTCCCTTCGTGGTGAACATCAAGTAAAAGGAATCACTCTCTGGGTGATTAACCACCTCCTTCTGCCTGCCCACCATGGCAGCAAACACATCAGGGGGTATATCACGCACAGTATACACACTAACACTACATAGTTGTGGATTTAAATCCAGCTCTGCTGCTCAGTGCTTGTATGCCCTTGAGCAATTTCCTGAAGCACTGAGCCTATAAAGAAGTGATCTCCACCTTAGTTTCCTCATTAGTAAGGTAATAGGACTGTCATTGAATCTGAGCTTTCCTCCCTTTCACTAACAGGATATTTTTAAGACCAGAGAAATGAAATGATTTGCCCACGTTTAGTAAGTTGGGAAGCTTAGATCCCCAAAACCTAATTGTTGGAGGAAACCATCCAGGTGCTCTGGTCCGTGCTTCTCTTGGAAATTTGATCACTGACCTCACATGGACTTTGTGACATGTCAGAGTGGGGAAAGCCAAGTCACAGAGGGCTAGTTTCTTCACAGGTGGCCCTTATCGTCTCAGGGCTGGGAATACCACCTGCAGGTAAATGACCAGAAAGCCCGTGTCAGGCTCCTAACACCACTCAGGACTGAGTGTGAATGCTGTGTGTGTGTGTCCAGTCACACAGGATGCAGCAGAGCTGCCCGTGCCCCAGGATGCGGCGGTTTCCCCGCAGGAACATGGAAGAGAGCGCCCCGAAGGGCAGCAGGGAGGAGAGGAAGCAGGCGGCCGAGTGGAGACAGTGGTGCTAGCTCCGGCATGAGAAGGGACTGGGGGTGCCATGGAGCCAGTGCTCAGGCACAGGACACAGCCGCAGGAAGAAGCAGGCCTCTCGCAAGTGTCCATCAACTCCCCATCACGAAGAGGACATTGGACCCGCTCTCCGGGACTGTAAAGATAAATGAGGTAGGGATTTTCCAGTCTCTTACCTGTGTGTTTACTGTAAGAAGTGCCTTAAGTGAGGAGGGAGAGGCAGGGCAGGCTTCACAGGCAGGGGACCTGTATGTCACAAACAGCTCTGTGCTCACTTACCTGGCCACGCTGACCCCAGGTTTGTGCTCTTCTGTCACTGTCTTGAGATTCTTAATAATGTTTTAGCAGGGGGCCAGAGTGTTCATTTTGCAGTGGGCCTCTCAGATAATGTAGCTGGTTCTAGAAGACATGGCTTCTTTACCTGGAGAGGATGTCACAGGAAGTAGCAAGTGAACTACGCCAAGTCACAGATCTGAAGGGAAAACCCGGAAAATGTCAAGTTGGCCTTGTGTGCCCACCCAAAGAACCTCCTGAGACTCTCCCACTCTAACCAGGGACGTTTTTAACCTCAGTTTTGTCTTTGCTTCCTTGCAGTGTTAAGAAAGTGCTATTATCACTATCGTAGGACAGTAGTCTACTGAGAGAACAAATATCTCTGCATGCTGACATGGTCCTTACCAGAATCCCAGGAACATCTCTGTGGCATCACCTCCCACATTTCCTCCCAGAAAATATAAGGCCTCCCAGTGTCAGGAATTTCTTGACCAATAAAATCTGATCGCTGAACACTCAAAAGCATCTGGGTCTTTCTTGGGTTCTTGCTAAAAATGGAAGCTTTGCTTTGAGGATTTCTCTAGACCAGTCCTAGCTGCTCCCCCAGCACGGGGGTGTGAGAAGGGTGAAGTGTCATAAGCCTCTGTGCTTTGGATCACAATTTCGACACTGTAAAGAACAGTGAAGAAGTTACTTTGTTCTTTTGCTTTCGTATAAATACAACTAAACATACTTTTTGAGGTCTCCAAATATGAGACTTCTGCCCAAAGAGCACTAGGGAAGCCATGTCGGCCATGGCACTGTCAGCAAAGCCTTCGCTTTTGGCCCCATCTTTCCAGGGTCTCAGGACACAAAGAACAACTATGCTTTCAACCTGTCTCTTCTTCCTCACCCTCCACTGATCACCGCTAAGACTAGGAGACAGAGGCTCAGCAAGCCAGGTCAGCGATGTGACAGTCTCTCTTGACCAGCCTTGGCCAGTCGCTCTCTTCTGTTCAGTGCTCTCTGCCAGCATGATGGTCACAGCGCTTTGAAACCATCAATTGTGGAGGCATTGACCTTCGTGTGCACCAACCTCAGTCTTTCTCTCTGGTCCTTTGTCCCTCTTGGTGGCAGCTCTTTCCCCTTTCAAAAGGCCCCGGCATCCTCAAGCTCCATGAACTTACCGTGGGATGATTTCAAAAGGGCAAGGGCCTGGCACGTGGCTAATGGAACACGGAGGGAGAAAAGCAGAGAAAATGCACAGGGGGGAAAAGAGACCTGAAATTTCAGCACTTTGTGGCACAGTGGCAAGAAGCCCAGACTGGGAACTGGGAGATCAGGGCTTGAGATCTGGTTCTGCCTAGAGGTTGTGACTCTGGCCAAGTCACTTCATCCTCGGCCCTAGCTGTTGTGAAATTGTTCTCTAGCAACCCTCCAACTCAAAGCTCCTTACTCCAGTTGGTAGATGGATTAAAAGATACTGTTCCTAAAGACCATATCAGGCCAAACAATTTAATACGAGATATTTTAATACCATAACAGCCCTTTCTAACATCCTAAGGTGCAGCCCTACTTTTATCTTATCCCTGAAGGCAGCTGTATTCCCAGTGTATTTGGAAGGGGACACTTTCTCTGTCACTGCTGTGGGTGGGGATTAAAGTTAGTGAAGACAGGGAAGTGGTTACTAGGAAAGCATAAAATTTGGATTTTCTTTGTGCAGAGCCTTATTGTTAGTGATAACATAAGAAGACAAAAGGAATAGAAACAGTCAAATAATTTTTCAGACATCCAAAAATAACTAAAAGCAAATGATCGTTTGACTTATCTCAAAATGAGGTCTTCACATGTGTCCAGGGGACCTCCTCAAACAACTGACTCCCTTCTCCAAGTTCTCCCTCTCCCTCCCACAGGAGAGCCCTTCTCTGTGCAAACAGAGTGGACAGTCGAGGGCAGATTTCTCTCTAAGCCAAGTAGGGAAGGCACTGTGGTGTAGTGAGCCGTGCTTGGCTGGGGACCAGCAGTCTGTGTCCATTCCAGGCTCTTCCACGGCTTGGGGAAGCCCCTTAGACAGGCCTCTCAGCCCCCAAAGGAGCAGGCAGGTGGCCCCTGGGGAGTCCCCCGTGACCATCACTTTTGTGATGAGTCCCCCACCTTTAAGCATCCCAAATGCTTTGCTCCTGAAGACACAGGAACTGTGTGGGAAAATTGGGAATGCCGTAGTCCCAGAACTGGGTGGGAAAAGGTGAGTGGGGTTGAGGCCCTTCCTCCCCTCTGCTTTGAAAACTACCCTTTGGCATTGGTCTCTGGGCGATTTTTATTCCCTAATGAGGACACAGGATGTGTGCTGAGCTCGGAGAGCTCTGTCCCTGGTGGGGCCCCTCTCCCGGCAGCTTCAACAGCATCCAGGCTGCCCCGAGCCCCCGGGCCTGTTGGAATGACAGCAGCAGCACAGTAGAGAAGACGAATATGTGTGTCAGCAGGGCAGAGGGTGGCCCCTTCCCCACAGGGGTCAATATCTGGAGAGACTCAGATTGCAGAGAGGGATTCGGACTGAGTCACTGTCATGCGTTAGGACTGTCAGTATCTTTCCGTGTTGCCTCCGAATAAGCCCCAAGCCTCAGCCTGCTGGGAAGATGCAGCCCTGTGCGTACGTCCGTCGGACTCCCCAGGTAAATTAATAGAGTCTGAATTGGAGACGCGAGATGGGCTCCAACTAGAAGTCTGACTTCCAAAACACTAAGACCCTAAGCCTGCCCTTCCTAATCCAGAAATGGGGCTGTGAGAGCCCTGGCCTCCAAGCCCTTCCCTGTGCTGCTGCTTGGGCTACGCTTCTAGGAGGTACAGACACCATTCTGTCCATCCACCTGCCTCCAGGCAAGACAACACTCAGCCCCAGGAAGAAGGAGCCTGAGAGCTCCTCTTCTCAGAAGGCCAGGAATGCAGTTCTCTCTCCATGTGCCATTTCCTTTCATCAAGAGAAACAAAAGCTGAGTCCCACCTGGAAGCTGAGGAATAAAGGGAACAGGTCTGTTGGGCTGTCCCTGCTGCTCCCATGCCGAGCTATATGAAGGAGCTCATGTGCCCTCTTGGTGCAAGACAGCAGAGAAAAGGCAGGACACAGGTGGCCAGCAGACTGGGTTAGCAGATGGTTCTCAAGGAAAGGCCCCACTGTGGGCCCTCTGAGCACAGAAGTGAGCTCGATGCGCCTACCTAAAGTGCCGTTGGTTCAGGCCACACTAGGGCAGAAGTGGGAAGAGAAACAGAGACAGGCAGCATGGCCAGTGCTCTGGCCTGCTCCATCCTCGCTCCAGGAGGTCTGACGCAGGCGCCAACCCACACACCCCTGCAGCCCCACCTTGGACTGGCCTGTGCCTCGCCTCCCTCCACCCCACCCCCCGCCACCACCACTGCTTTTCTGCCGCCAGAGTTGCTCAGCTTGGGTGTCTGGAACCACAGCTGCTCCTCAGCCCTACGCAAGGGGGACGTTTTTGTTTGTTTGTTTCTTCATCAGTTCTCAAGTCTGGCTGCTTCTTCCCTGTGATCTCAGCTTCTCCTTGGAAGAGCAGGTCTTCTGGGGGTGGAAGGGATGAGGGAGAGAAATAGCATCCAGTCTTCAGGGCTGACCAGAAAATGCCTCTCACACCAAAGAGGCCAGTTCCTCTGCAAACGTTTTAGCAGCAGAGTCAGGCGTGGGAGGTGAGCACAGAGCGCCAGGGGACCTGCTCTGAAGACAATGTCCATTTCTCCTTTCCCTGCCTAGAAATGCCCCCACTGGTACCAAGTTGCTCCGATAGCATCAGACTATCTGTCCTCATAATATACCAAAGCAGCTAGACTGAACAAATATGCACTGATCACCTGCTGTAGACTATGCTAGTGGCTGGGGAAAATGCAGTAGCAATAAAAGATAGAGTCCCTAACTGCAAGGAGACTACTGCCAAAGTCAGATAATCTCAAAGAACACCTAGCCCAACCTGCTTATTTACGAAATAAGGGGGCTAGAGTCCAGAGAAGTCTCAAGAGAACCAGAGCCCTGAGACACCACTTCCTGTTGAGACCAGCCTAACACACACAATATACAGGCACAAAACAGGGGTCCACACAGTTAGGGTTGGTTGTCTAGGCATTAAGTCCAATGGTACAGTAACCATGGGCTTTGACAAAATTTTAAAGGACAATGAAAATTCCATAAGTTGGAGAAATCTTCTTTGGAGATGTGGAACCAAATGGGGAGGAATGAGTTAGAAAAATAAGAGGACTTTTTATTTATTGAGCAAATGTATTCCACAAATATGTATTGAGCTCCTACTCTGCAGAGGACTGTTTAACACTGAGGGAATACACGGGGCTAGGCAAGTTCTCAATTCCTGTGTTCACAGATGTCCCTGCTTTCCCAGGGCTTGGTCACAAGGAGAACGGCTGGGCTGGAGAGGCCTGAGAAGGTCCAGAGACACGAAGAGGCATGCCAGCAGCCTGCTCCACACAGCTCTCCCTCCTTGTCTGATTGAAAGTCACCAATAGAAGGTCTCCAGAGAGACCTGCCTGGAAACATTGTCATCTATGGTGGCTATTGAAGGAATCTGGGTTTCAAAACATGATTTGTCATCTTATCTGTAGACATCAGAAATACAGGAAGTGGGGCTTGAACAACATTCTCTCTCCTCGTCAACCAGCTTTTGCTAACAACCTCCTGCAGGCAAGGAGGTTGAATGAGGCTCAGTTCTTGAATGAGGATAATGGCAGTGGAGAGAGGAGGAGGGACAAATGGAGGAGCAGCTGTCAAATTCTACCAAAATTTGTTTCAAAGCATCCAACATGAGGTATAAAGGAGGAAGGGAAGGTTAGATGACAAGACCCCCAGATGAACACTCAACAACTATTCAGTTCCTCTATTTGGAAACCTCAAAGGCACTTCAGACCATATGTCATAGACTAAATGCATGGTCACCACACTCCCCATCCTGATCTTTGTCCCCATGAGTGGTACCAGCATCCAGATAGCTGCATTACACAGAAAAGCAAAAGCCACACCCTTGACACCATCTGCTCTGTCCTTCCAGATCAATCCATCCCAAATCATGGTTTCTATCTTCTATACATCTCAACTGACACCCTCCCCAGCCCAGGTCTAGGCCATTATCAAATGTTCCTCTCTACTGGGCTGCTGCTACTGACAGCAGCACCTTCCTTTCCTCACACATCCCTCCCAATCAAGCCATTGCCCACCCGGAACCCTCTAATCTCATCATGCCGTCCCCTTAACATTTTTAAGGCTTCCCAATGTATTTGAGCATGGTTTGGTCTCTGCCTATCTCTCCAACCTCATCCTATACCCTCTGCCCCACTCCAGCCACTGATTGGTGCAGACACCTGATGCCTTTTTCCCCACTTGGCAGAAAGCCCCATGAGCACAGTATCTACATCTGTTTTTATCCACCACTACTTCCCCACCACCTAGTCCATGGTGCAAACTATGTGATCTATATCTGTGACTACATTTTTAAAAATGACTAGTTCAGTGATTCTTAACCAGTGTGACTTTGTCCCTTATTCCCCAGCCTCCCAAAGGGATGGGCAGCCAAGATTGGTAATATTTTGGTTGTCGCAGCTATGGGGGCTCCATTGGTATCTAGTGCTCAAGGCCAGGGGTGCTGCCAACCATCCCAGTATGCACAGAACCCACCAAAAGTTACCCAGCCCATCGTGCCAACAGTGCTGAAATTGAGCAACCCTGAGTTAGGTGAAAGAGAAGAAGTATTTCTATTTTGATCATACTGAACTGGATTTCCTAGAGTCAAATCCTCATGGAAATACATTTGTCACCACCAGATGCTGTGAGAGACTGAAACACTCATGCATATGCACATACTTGATGACTGATAAATTTCCTACGGGCAGGAGACACAGGTTAATGGTTTCTTGGACTCCCTAGATAGCCAGCACAGGGCTGGGATTTAGTTGCTCAAGAACACCTGTCTGGAAAGCCCCACTTAACACAAAAAGGACTTCAGAGTTGAACGCAGGCCTTGAGCTGCATTAAAAGGGCCATCTTATTCATTTCACATATATGACCAAGGTGCAGCAAAGGCTAGTGACAGCACAATAGGGCCCCACCCGCCTGCTGGACCACACCCCTTCACCCTCACAATGGCCAAGGGCTTAAATACCCAGACTCCTGGCCTCCGGCCTTGCAAAGCCCCTCATTTTGGCAGAAATTGCGATGTCGACCAGCCGCAAATTAAAGAGCCATGGCATGAGGAGGGGCAAGAACCGAGCTCCCCACAAGGGAGTCAAGAGAGGTGGCAGCAAGAGAAAATACCGGAAGGGCAGCCTGAAAAGTAGGAAACGGGGCGATGATGGTGAGTGAGAGATGAGGAGGAGAGTGGGCAAACTCAGGGGCACGTCACCCCAGCACCCCCCTCCTGGCGGCACCCTCCTCCCACGCCTCTGCAATCTCAGCCTGAGATTCTTGCCAATGACTAAACTCAGACAGGGGCAAGAAGAGTATTTATGGGTGGGTGTGTTCTAACACGTGTCCCTGTCGCAAACCTGTCCTTCCCCACAGCCAATCGCAATTACCGCTCCCACGTGTGACCCGCCAGCGGGCTCTGCCCTGGTGGATTTCAAACAGCACCAGGCAGCGGCGAGAGGACAGCAGAAGGGGGACTGCTAAGGAGACCTTGTTAGACCAAAGCCAGAGGAGAGCCTATGGGGTGTGGATAAAATGCCAGTCGTGACGAAATGAGGAATGTATATGTTGGCTGTTTCTCCCCAACATCTCAATAAAATTTTGAAAACTCAAATGTTTCCCTTGATGTGCTTGGGTTTCTGAGCCGGGTGGATTGGGGAACAACTCACTGGCTTGTGTGAGACCATGAAAACAGGACTTAAATATGGTAGCCCACCTCTGGCCATCATATTTAGGTCTTCATCCCAGAGATTTAAAAAAGGGAGAAATAAGTATAGGGCCAATTATAAGCCAAGGGACACCATCTGGTTTTGTCAAGGGGCTTAGCAGGGAGGGATGCTAAGAGATAGAGAACACTCAACTCTGAATGGTCCTTGAGTTCATCATCCAACTCAGAGGACCTCTTAATTCCTTGACCATGGGAGCAGGATGAGGAGGCTGTATAAGCGGAGCATATGTGGAAGATTCAAGCCAGATGGCATGATGTGACTCTGATGTCATAAATAAAGCTTAGTCCAGTGTGCTTTGAAGTGGGAATTATCTCAATCTGGGTGAAATTTATTGATCCAGAGCTGTTCTTAGAGATATAGAGATATAAAGCTGGCTCTTCTCATTCAGGAAATTCCTAAGTTCTCACTTTACCCAGTCTTTGGGTAAAGTTTTAACATGGTTTATAATGTCTCTGGCCAGGGATCTGACATCGCCTCTCAGGATTCACCCACTTGACTTGGGGGGTCATGCTTTTAAAGTACTTCCTGTTGCCTCAGAGGTAGCACCAAGGATAGAATTTAGACTATATGAACTGACATGGTTTCTGGGGAGGTAACCAGGAAAGGAACAGAAAAGTATGAGGGGCCTCAAGGTTAAACATGAAGTTTCCAACAGTCGGGACATGAAACAAGGTGACAGTTTGAGCCCCATGTGGATGTGTAGGTCCCAGGATGTCAGGATGGGAAGACTATTATTGACCAGGGGTATGTGGATCAGATTCTAGAAAAGCAACAGAAAAGAACATTTCTCAGATCTCTCACACTAGAAAATCCAGGTCATTTCACCAGGTTGTTTGGTCCTCACCCTCTCACAACCTTAGAGAACACACACACTCCTTCAGAACCATTTTTTCAAGTTCACGTGAAAAATCATCTCCCTTGCCATCAGGCATACAGATCCTTCAAACTCATCTTTGAACTGAACTTCACTTTCACTTCTAACATTGCCAGCGTCCTCCTCTGTAAATTGGGGATAAAGAAAATACTCTCTCCCTAGCTCATGCTCCGTGGATATGCCTGATTTACCTCTTAGATTTCTCAAACCAAGCAAGTCTCAAATAATCCTCCACATGTTTGTCCATAGTGCGACTGAACAAAGTTCTGGCTCCTGAGAAGTCATTGCACACTTCTGCGTCCCTAAGTGGTGGCCAGATCTCACCCTTCTCCTGTGCCCCCTGGCAGTTCCTCTGCTTCTGCATAAAGGCTGAAAGCTCCTTGCAACACACAAAATCCATAAAACAAATTCAAAAAGTAAGAATTGTTACTTTCATGTCAACCTTTTGCTGCTCTTGCTGTAAGTTCTTCTAGACTTACCCTCGTAGGTCAGGTTCTCAGGAAGCAGATGCTGCTCTCATGGGCCAAACTAAGACACAGCGTGAACGCAGGGTGTTCCTTAGAGGCCAGCACTTGAAGGAAAGGGACAGGCTGCAGGAGTGTTCAGAGTCAGACAAAGCATCGGCCATTCCATCAGGAAGTATAGCTGATGTTCAAGTATCCTGCATGGGGTTGAGATGGCCAGGCCTTTGAGCCCCACCCATCTGGGCAGGCAGGCCAGAGGCTAAGGGTGACCTGAGGGGAATGCTATCTGGGGGCTTCTGGCTTGGATTGCACACCCCACAATCTAGGCAGCTCACCTCAGTGTCCATCACAGTAGCTTGCGGGTAGCCTGCGTTTCTTCCCAGCCCCCAGCTCCAACTTCGCCTGCCCCTGCCCCTGCACAACTCACTGCCCTGTGCTTCCTGCCACGACAGGGTGCCCTGAGTCTTCAGATGCCCCCATCACAGCTCACCCCTTCACACTGTGCACCCCACTGCCCCTCGCAGTTCACCAATGTGCACAAAGATGACCTCCCCCATAGGCAAAGTCAGGAACAACCCAGAATAGCAGCGACAGTGAGAGGGCACCACCTACTTCCCCCAGGAACCTGGTGATCAGCAGGAAGTCAGGCTGGCTAGGCTCTCTGTCCATCAGGAGCTGGTCCAAATGAAGATCCTTTATCCAGGGGACTAGTTACAAAGGAGAGACACCTGAAGCCTAGCAATGGTGGCCTCAGACCCTTAGAGAGGGTTAAAAGGACAAAATAGCAATACAGGAGCCAAACCACGTGTGGGAGGGGTGGTGGCGGATGGACCTTCCGGTAAAAACAGATACTGCCTATCTCAGTATTTCTCCAACTCCTGCTGCTGCTGTCATTGGCCAAACTCAATCAGATAAGGGATCCCGGGTGACACAGAACACCAGGGCCCGCCTGTTGGGGCATCAAAGGGCAGAGAATGTTAGATCATAGCTCTAAAAATCCAATGGTGATAGCTAGCACAACTTCGTAGGCAACATTTCTTTTCTTTGGACATCTTAGAAGTTTACCACGTTAGCATCCTGCTTGCTTCCTCCACGTAATGTCACAGACCAAAGTCCCTTCAGGAGCACCTAGCAGAGAGGCAGAGCAGAGACAGGCAGGGGCTCAACACCAAGCTCCCCAGGGGTCTTGAACCCTCACCTGGAAAACCTCTTTTCATGTCGTTTACACAACAGCATTATCTCCAACCCGATATAATCCAGTGTTCTAACACAATGCTGTATTTTCACAATTCTCTAAACACAGAAAGGGTCTAATTAATCATTAGGACGGGCATGCGGTGAGCAGCCCAGACTAGTCGGGGCGGACAAAGCCTGGTGACTTCAGCCTTTGCCCTCCTAGGCTGTGGAGGAAGGGCAGCTGCCCAGAAAACCCTGTTTTGCAGCAGGAATATTTTCCAGGCCCACATGCTGGAAACCTTCCAGCGCTGGCATCGACTTCGCCCCTGCCCCCCAGGGACCTTTCCTCAGTCCCTTTCTCCAGCACCTGCGGGCCCGGCACCTGCCAGGCACACGCAGCGGTCTTTCCACGGCGGTGACTCTCCTCCAGGAGACTCAAAGACCTCGCCCGCATGCGCTTTTTATTCCTCCATCTCCCTGACCAAGGAAGACCTTGTTCCCCTCCCCAGTTTTTTCTGGAACACTAAATCCTGAAGTCATCGTTGGTGTGGACTTTTTGGAAAATGAAAAAAAAAAAAAAATTAAGAATCTTGGCCACAAACCCTTTTGGGTCACCTTGACCTTCATGTGAGCTGACTTGGATACAGGGCCTCGGCTCCCTGGCTGCAGGGCCCGATGCGAGTGGTGAAGCCCAGGACCCAGTGTGGGTGGAGACAGCCCCGGGGAGCTATGGAGAGCACGGCCAGCGCCCACCTATGTCACCAGGCCTCTGCCACATGATCCCGGACGCCCAGGGCTGTGCTGAAGAGGTGAAGGCCCAGAGAGGACAGCGGGGAGGGGACTCTGTGCCGCGGGGGTAGCTGGTGCACGCCAGACATGGCCTGGGGCTTGCCTGTCAAGGTCACCCAAAGGTTCTGTCTTTTGAGACCGGAGAACAGCAGCAGCTGAAAGCTATCTCGCTCGCTGACTTTACAATCTGAGCACTCACAACCAGGCCTCCCCTGGGAGCGCCCAGACAAGGCAGGCTCTCAACTGCTGACCCCCAGGAGCACTGCATCTTGGCTTCCAGGTTGGTCCGCCCCCCCAAGCTGAGCAGTGAGGCTATTGCGCATCCACAGAGCCTGCCCCTCCTTGTGTCTGGCCCCACCAAGCCTCTCTCCCTCTCCAAACTTTCATCACTCCAAACATGAGTCCCTCCTCCAGCTGAGCCCTGCAGCCAATCCTGCCATGTGAGCTCAGTGCCCCTCAAGCAGTGCAGCTGATAACACTCCCCACGGCACCATGGCATGAGAGAGTCCAGAACCGAAACCCAAGTGTCTGCATTCCATCAGAGCCGACTCTTCGCAATATGTGACCCTGGTCAGCCTGTCAGCGCTGTGTCATTCCGAGCTTTCGCACACCTCCTCTCCTGCAGCTGGAGCCGCCTCATCTCTTCCAGGCCCAGCTCCACCCTCACTCCAACCCAGCCTGAACTCGGGCAGGAGGGAGGGCGGCACGTGAGGAGCCTGCGTGGCACAGGATGGGACAGGTAGGCACTGGGGTGATCCGCCCTGAGCCTGAACGCCCGCTCTCCCAACTGTGTGATCCCTGTGGATTTTATCACCCCCATTTGCCTCATCTTCCTTATGAGTAGAACATCAGTCATAAAATCTGCCTCTCCAGGTGCTTATAAGAACCTAAAAATGCTATAAAGTCTAAGTCCTGAGTAAGTTGGATGCCCTCTCATTTCTCTCTCTGCTTTCATTCTGCCTGTCCAATTCTGACCCATGCATGACCCTGAATACCAGACCTTAGTCCCCAAGTGCAACACCATGTGAGGTGGCCCTACAAGTGTGGACAGCCTCCCCCACGGCCTGCCAGCCCTGCAGAAAGCTGCCCCAAGCCCCATTGTGACCTGGCACCTCAACCTCTCCTGGCCCTTTTGCTTGGGCCAGGTCCTGAGATCAGAAAGCACCTACCTCTCCCTGAGCCTGCTTTCCTCTCCTATAAAATACAGAGTTGGGGGTGATAATATCCCCCCAACCAGACTGTAGACTCCTGCAAGCAGGCGGCAAGCCATTCACACACTTGAGGGACACAGGGCCACATCACACAAACAGCCACTGCGTTTGGGAAACAAATTGATGAGCTCACCTCTTAACATGTAGTGAATAAAATGTAATAAATGAAACAAGCATGGATGCTGGGGAAAAAGGATCGAGGATAGATTAATAAACTCATCACTTAGAATGACGCTTATTTTTTTTTCCACTAGCAACAGGCAACCGTCCCTAGAATTAATTAGCTGTGAAATGCTCAAGTCTAAGACACAGGTAGTTTTTACTAAAAAGACATAAAGATCTTGAATGTCACGATCAGCAGTATCATCCTTTAAGTGATTTAGAATGGAAGCTCTGAAGAAGGGACACAGTCCCCAACAGGACTGGAAACTGGACCCTTATTTGGCAAACTACTGATTCCTTCAGGAACACAGAGGAACAACGGTACCCCAGGCCTACGACAACACTCCCAAGGCTGTGACGTGCACAGAATCACCTGGCGGTCCAGCCAAGGTGCAGGTTCTGATTCTGCACGTCCGAGAAGCTGGCGCTGCCGCTGGACCAGCAGTGTACCATGAGCAGAAGGACACACAGAAACTCAATCAGAAGCCCAAGAGCAGCCCCTAAAGCAGCTCTGTCCAAACTTCCGCGAGAATTCTTTACCCCTGTCTGGAGCTGAGACCATAAGAAAGAAGTGAGGAAGAGATGATCTCTCTAAAGTGTCTTCCAATTCTTACAAAAATGTCCTACAACTCTAAGAGATGAGATAAAAGAAAGGCAGCCTCGCAGCCCACACGCCCCTGACCTCTCCTCTTCTAGGAATAGAAAGCAGATTCGCAAGGATGGAGAGGGCCGGGCTTGGCCTTGGCCTGCTCTCAACTCTGAGCGGCCCACGCCACCTCGGAACATGGGTGTCACACTTCCCCGGGATGTCGTAAGGAGGAAGTGAGAGAAGAGATGAGAAAATGCCGTGCACACGTGAGGCTTCTCCCCACCACGGCCACCACTGGAGGCTTGGGCGGGGGTCTCTGGTTTAACCACTTAACCCTCTCTGTTTTCCTTTTCCATTTGTTCCCCTAGGCCAGAGATCCCCAACCTTTTGGGCACCAGGGACCATTTTCATGAAAGACAATTTTTCCATGGACCAGGGAGGGGGGAAATGGTTTCGGGATGATTCTAGCACATTGTATTTACTGTGCACTTTATTTCTATTATTACCACATTGTCATATATAATGAAATAATCATACAACTCACCATAGGTTGGGGACCCCTGCCCTAGGCCACCGATCTTGAGCACCATCACATCCACCTGCTGCTCAAAACATGCTTGTGTTTGCACTTGGTTGAGACCAACAGAAACAGATTCCAGCTAACCTGGGGCTGGGGGGATGAAACCTACTGAAAGGACATGGAAGAGCTCAGGGAATAGAAGGAAAAGCTTCACAACTGGACCTCACAATGGGCGACCTCAAGGGTACTCTCTTCTGATTGAAATGGCTCCAGTGGTTTTCCATTCTTACATCACTCCCCTAAAACTTCAGTCCTAGGAGAGAGAAAATGCGGGCTACTTCATGCTGCCATGGAGCAGGAGTGGCCCCAAGAGTAAAATCCAGAGCCTGTCACCAAAGAAGGGGATGTGCACACTGGCTGGCCAGGCTCCACGACGTCCGCTGCAGATGCCAGAAGATGGCTCCCTGCAGCACAGAGGTAAAAACTTAGCTCACAGTAGCCCCTTTCTTGAATCCCTACATCTGTGAACAACTTACAACATGCAGTTTTCCCTGTACTGTAGCTATCTTAGCACAAAGCACTTGCTTAGAATACATAACGTCTATTCTACTTTCACCACCAGAACCAGAAGTTGACTTCATTCTCAACTCCACGTTTTTCCCCACGTGGAAAGCTTCTATCACAGCAGGAGAGGTGACAGAGCTGGGACAGCAAAGGGAGGGTCAGAGCACTGGGCCACAGAGCTGATGCTGGAAGGATGGCGGGGCTTATTTGCTGATGCACACGTTTTATATTCATGCCTCAGCAGAAGTAAACGTGCCTGGGAGTCACACACTCTCTGGAAGAGTCCAGGATAAAGGCTGAGATGTCCAGGAGAGCCAAGAGTACAAGGAGGCAACGGCGGGGTGAGAGAAGGAGGCCCTGACCTCAGGGCACTCCACGTCTCCCTCCTCTTTCCCTCTTTCCCTCCCTCCACTCCGGACAGCCAGGAGGCAAGACGTGCTCTGGCAGACTCAGCAAACAGACGCTCCTCAGGGTTAAGGTCTATGTTCTCCGGGACGGGAGACAGAGGCCACGTGGAGCTCCCGAGCACGCAGAATACGACTGGTGTGAACAGAGATGTGCTCTCACTGTAACATACATACCAGCTTTCAAAGACTTAGTATGAAAAAAAGAACATGAAATATCTCAATAATTTTTTACACTGTGTAAAAGTAATATTTTAGATAGATTAGGTTAAATAAAACAAGTAAAATTAATTTTTACATGTTTCTTTTTGCTTTTTAAGAAGTGGCCACTAGAAAATTTGAAATTTCAAATGAGACTCACATTACCTGTATTTCTGTTGGCCAGAGCTGGCCTGGGTGGCCCTGGATTGTCACAGCTCGGGAACGCCTCATTCCCCTGGTGTCCTGCTCCACTTGTCACTGGGCCCTGTGCTTGCAAAGCCCACAGCTACTCTCACCCTTCCAACTCTCTCTCTCTCCCCTCTACTTCTGTCTTGATTAATTTAATCCTTTAGGTCTAGAAGTTTAGCAGGCGGTTGCCGTGTTCTGCCCTGTTATTCTTATTGGTCTCATGGTCATCCTTGCTGCCTTTGATGTGCCTAAACGATCACTTCATCTGGATGTCTGGGGGGAAAATTGCCCTCCACTGTGTGTTTATCTACCTTCTACCAGGACAACTTTTAGCTCCTCATCACTGGGCTCAAAGTTGGTTGGTTTATGAGCATATAATACAAAAAAATTTAAAAATGTTTTATTCTTTTCAACATATCAGGAAGTTTTATGTATCAAACACATGGAAGGGGGGGTGATAATTTGACATTTAATTTTCACTACGATCTACTTATATCTCTACCTGCCAACTAACACACACACACACACACATGCATATTAGCAGGCAAAAAGCAGAGAAGAACATATCAGGTGGGTGTCACTCAGCTTTAAGTTGCTACTAAGTTATTTTCCCTATATTTATTGGAAAATAGTGGAATTTTAGAAACTTTTACATCTAGAAATAACAGCAATAATGTAAAACACCCATGTCAGATACTCTCCTAAGAGTGTTATGCATATTAACTTCCTCCACCCTCCTCACTCTCCCATGAGGTAGATACTATTGTGATCTCTGTTTTGCATGAGAAACTGAGGCATAGAAAGCAATTTGCCCAAGGTCACTGGAGTTTGAACCAGGCCATCTTCTGTGTCTGTGCTTAACCACTAAGCCGGGCATCTTTGTCTTACTGGTGGAGGAACTGAAGCCCAGAGATTTAAAAAGACATGCTGGAGATGACCCAGTTTAGTGACAGAGGCAAAACTGGAACTCTGCTCCTTACTGCCCACCCCCTGTGTCAGTCTCACTACCCCCTAAACAAACCACATCAGGGTGCAAAGTGAACAGGGATTTTGATGGCAGACGTAAGGTACTTGGGGGTGGAAGACAAGGAGAGGCAGCAGATAGATGACATTTCTAAATCTCCCTCCACCTGGCAGGGACAGGGTCCAACTGGTTCAACCTGAGTGACAAATTATAATGGAAAGACCAAAGGCTTCAGCGACAGGCTGTTCTAGACTAGAATCTTGTCACAACAGCGCAACAGTTTATGTAGCCTTGAACAAGTTATCCCAACTTCTCTGAGCTCTGCCATGTGCTCTGTAAAATTGAGTTGAAAACATCGTCCAGGATCAGCACGAGGATGTGCAGAGGATCCACGTGCAAAACAGCTCACACCAGACCCAGGGTACCCGATAAGTATCAGTAGGTACTCAAAAAATATTACCTCCTCTCTGGACCACCCCCACATCCCTCAACCTTAGCTGGAACCAAACAGGGGCCCCTGAAATCTCTGCAGAAGGGCCTATCGTGGAGTAAAGTAAGCATGTAGGTCTAGAGAGTTGCCCCAGGGGCCGAGGAGTGGCAACCTCCATGCCGTTCCCCACGTAGCAAGCCAGGCAAGGGTTACCCCCAAGAGATGCACCCCGCGGCCTCACTCTGTGTTGCTAGAGAGAAGGAGGAGGTATTGTGAGCTCTTGCTTGAGTCACAGAAGCCTTTTGTGTCTCCCAGGAGAGGGGAGGGTGGGGCCGGGGCTGGGGGAACAGCGGTAGGTGGGGTGACCTGGCAGCCTCGACTTCATCTAAGAAAGCCTGGCGGGACGCCCAGCCTGGCACGCTGCAGGGCCGGTGGGAGGAGACACCCTGTGAGCTTGAGACAGGTGTGCCCAAAGAGCAGAGACTCGTAAAAGGAGAGATGTCTCTTTCTTACTTCTTTTAGATTGCATTTTAACTAAGCTCCATTTTTAAAACTTTTTGTGCTTAAAGTGGGCCCATTTTCCATGCCTCAGTTTCCTCACTGAAAAGACAGGAACTCAAACTGTCACAGCGCTCAGAGGACATCCTGGGCCTATCTCCCCCTTCTGCCTGCACACAATGCAGACTGCACTCAAATGGGTGAGACCCCGAAACTCCCAGACACTAGAGACTCCCTTCTCTTTTTAGGTCAGCTTGACTTTCCATGGAAGGTAATCAGGCCAAAGACCAAGGGGAAGTTCCCCTCTTGAAAGGGACTCTTCTGTTTCTTGCTATCACCTCTCCTTTTGAAATTTTTCCCAAGTTTTAAAACATGGCTCTAAGGATCTTTTCCTACTCAACCCAGGCATCAATGAGTGGGCTTTTTCACCCCTCAGTTTCTGGATCACTGTGCTTGTGCTTCTTCTAGAAGTCCTCACCCGCTATGGATGCAATAATCCCATAGCTATTAGAGTCTCGTGGGCCTGGTGGAGCGTAAATTTCCCTGGATACAGAGCCATCATTGGCTCTGTCTCATCCATGTCACTCACCACAAGGCCTCTTGGGTTAGGACAATATCCTCCCCACTAAATCAGGGTTTATGGAATGTCTACCTGTATTTATAGTTTCTCACAGTCACCCAGGATGGCAGCTGTGTTCCGTAAATGTCTGTAGAGTGAAAAGTCATCATGCCGCACATTGGTGCTTATGTCCAAAGAGTGGCCCCTGGCACCCCTGGAGCCCTTCAGGTTGTACACCTCTCAGGTGGGCAGGACATCAATGTCAACATGAAAGAGGCAGGTATTCACCAAGGGTGTGCTGAGTACCTGACAGGTGAAAGGCACTGTCCTGGGCCCATCAAGGTGCGCACCAGGAGTCCCCAATTTGCTCATTCCACACACCTAATTTCTAAATGTGGCGATTCAGCCAAAGAATGTAGAGGAGGGCTCCATTGACCCCAACTGCCACTCCAGGCCTGGACGTCCCATGAGGACAGGCAGTGTGATGTCTCATACCCCACTGTGTTCCCAGCTCCTGCTAAAGTACCTGGCACATAATAGTTGCTCAACACGTATGTGTTGAATAGATGGACAGATGGGTGGAGTTGACGCTGCTAGCAAGTGGCCTGTATGTCTCCCACTGGGAAGAAGAAGAGAATGAAGAAAAGAACTTTGTAGTTAGAACAGACTGTAGAGTTTTTCTAGACCAGCCTCTTATGTTTAGATTAGGAAATGAGGGCCACGGTCGGATGGTGGAATGGAAAGGGCACTGAACCAGAGTTTGGGAGAGCTGAAAGCCCTCATTCTGACCAAATGAAATCTAAGAATAAAAAGAACTGTCCACACGGGGTGCTGGAAGTAAGGAAGTTTTCCTGGCTATACCACCACCACCCCTCCACCTACAAGATCAGATCCTCTTAACGCTCTTAACGCACACACGTGTATGCTCTTTAACATGACTTTTCACATCCATGATTCTCTTCTTATGTAATTCTCCGATTGTGAGCTTCATGAAGTTGGGAATCATGGTTTTGGTTTGTTCATTTCTTTCTCACTGACCATAGCATCCCCAGCATCCACCACCATAACTGAATTACATGATCAATATGTGTTAAATACATGAATGCATTAATTAAACATTCCGTCTCAATTACATGCTAAATTTTTGATGGAGTCTAGAGTGGCTCTCATTGCAAACGCGGCCACCTTGTAAGTTGTATTGGAGAAAGCTGATCAGAGCTGAAGAGGGTTGAGTTCTGCCCTAGAGAGCTGGTGGGAGGCCAGAAAGAAAATGTATAGCTGTTGGACCCAAATAAAGAGATTCTGCTTTCAAAAAGGATGGGGTGTCTTTCAAACCTCAGATGAACACTAATCTGAGCTGAGAGAGCAAATTTGAGGGATTTTCTCCAGGGTGGTAAGTCTGGGGAAGACAGGAACGCAGACAATTTTGCTAAAGGAACTAAGACAGCGAGCAGCCAGTGGTAGCCAAGTAGCAGCTGGGAGAAAAGTTTGAACCTGAATTTGGGAAGGTTTGCACCTAGAACACCACTGGAAAGAATTTGGCATCCTCCAAACTCAGGTAGCAGAGTTAGCCAAAGAGTGAAACATAAGCCTCACATTTTTAACTCTGCTGTGTGTTAAGTTGTACTAAGTTCTGCGGCTATGAATTGTTCTCCAATATATAAATGGCATACTAAGATTTTGAGTTCTAATCAGAAAACTGAAAGCCATATCCATACAATGAGGTTGATTTATCATCAAGAAAGACTTTAGATTTTTAACTTGTGTAGGCTGCTAGATTATGGTTCTGAGGTCTGGTCTGAAGAAGAAAATTGTGACAAACTAAACAAGGCAGCCAACAAGTCCCATTGGCACCCATAACCTGTGAGGGGAGCCATGGGGCTGTGTCAGGGCTGGCCAGGAAGAAACTAGGGCACTAAGATTTCTGAAAACTTGATAGGTAGAAGTTGAAACAAACAAAAAAGTTCAAGAGTTGTTCTACTAAGAATGCAAATGGGCAAACACTTGGACCCAGAAATTTCACCTGTAGGCCACTGCTATGATTTCAATGTTTGTGTCCCCTCCAAAATTCATGTTGGAACTTAATCTCCAATGCAACAGTATTAAGAGGTGAGGCCTTCAGGAGGTGATTAGGCCATGAGAGATCCACTGTCGTGGATAGGATTAGTGCCTTATAAAAGGGCTGGAGGGAACTAGACAGGCCACTTTCTGCCCTTCCATCTCTGCCACGTGAGGACACAGCATTCATCCCATCCGGAGGATGCAGCATTCAAGGTGCCACCTTGGAAACAGAGACTGGCCCTCATGAGACACCAGACCTAGTGCCTTGATCTTGGAATCCCCAGTCTCCACAACTGTGAGAAATAAATTTCTGTTGTTTATAAATTACCCAGTGTAAGATATTAATACTTGGTTATAGCAGCACAAACTAAGATAGCATCTACTCTAGAGAAATCTTTGCACCTCTGCACAAGAAGCATCCAATCATAGTCATGGCAGCATTTAACATTAACAAGACACTTAGCATCGTTACTTAATTAGTAAAAATAGGCCCTCTGGGAAGGCTAATGTGGACCTCTCCATTGCAGCACACCATTGGGGACTACTCATTAAAGTAAATTGCATATACACCATGACATATTCTGTAGCAGTTTAAAAGTAGATATATATGTGTGTGTGCATAGATACACACATACACATATGTACTGATACAAATAGATTTCCAAGTCATATTATTAGGTGGTGCAAAAAAAAAAGCAAGAAGCAAAACATGCAGTATGATATCTTTTCAGTTTAAAACATTTTATATTTAAAGATAATGTGGGTGAGTGTATGTATGTGTGTATACAAACACACATTACATCTATAAGTATGTGTATATATATACACACATTCATATCCACATAATTTTGTACAGTTTTTAAAATATTTGCACCAAGCTGTTGACAGCAATCATCTCTGAGAAGAAGAGTGAAATTAAGTGGTGAACAAAGAAAACTTTTGATTTATCTATATTGTTTAACTTTTATTACACATTACTTCTATAATTAACTTTTTAAAAATTTCTCCAAGCTGCAAGCAGTTTCTATCTGGCAATAAATGGAAACATCAACAGTCTTTTAGCATAGAGAGCCTCTTTGTTCCGAGGAAATTTCCTAAATAAGGCTTTTAATGATATAAATGGACTGTCTTCTGCTCGTGATGTGGTTGCCAGGAGGAAAAGTTCTTTTGGGGGGCTAATATGCCCTGCATTAATGTATCCCCGTGTTGGGGCAGAGCGGGCTGGAGTCGGAGATTTCTGAGGACATGTGTCCTAGCTGACAAAGGAATGAAGACCCAGGGAGATGGCGGGCCATTTGTGTCTCACCCAATAGCAGCATGCTTGGAATTTGAGCCTGTGGTTGGAGGTTTGAGGACAAGAAGCTTGCAATATTTTCATAAGCTCTTTCAGGAGACTCTGGCTGCAAGCTGTGCTCTTTCTATCCCCAGGTAACCAGATGAAGCTGAGTCACAGACACCTTTCCTCTCTGGCCTGCATGGAAACATTTCTGCAGACCAAAGATGAGTGGTCATTGCGAATGGCAACTTTTTCCCATTGCGTTTTTCAATAGGTCATTACTCATATGCAATAAAGCTCTAAAGCTTTTTATATATTTTTTTTATCTGGCCACCTGTCTAATGTCTTATTAGTTTTCCTGGGATTTTACTTCATCCTTTCAGTTTTGTCAGGTATGCCATCTGTTACAGGCTAAAGTGTGCCCCCTTGAAATTCACATGTTGAAGCCCTAACCCCCAGTGTTTCAGAATATGACTGCATTTAGAGAGAGGGGTGATGAAGTTAAGATAAGGCTATTACAGTAGGCCTCAATTCACTCAGACTGAGGTTCTTATAAGAGGAAGATATTTGGATGCCCAGGGGAACAGCAGAGGTGCGTGTGCACAGAGGGACAACCACACGAAGGGAGAGCAAGAGGGGATATCCGCAAACCAAGGAGAAAAACCTCAGAAGAAACCAAACCTCCTGACCCTCTGATCTTGGACTTCCAGCTTCCAGAACTGTGAGAAAACAAACTCCTGTAGTTTAAGCCACCCAGTCTATGGTATTTTGTTATAACAGTCCTAGCAAACCATGCCACCATCATAAAATCAGAAGATACTAAGAGTCGGCCACTCTTCCCCCATAGTTCCTCTGCCACTTATTTCTGCTTTCTGCCTTTTCACATTGGCTACCATATACGTTCTTTCCAAGTTTAAGGTGCACCACGCGAGGGGAGGTCCTCATTTGACTTTACAACTGGCCAGTTTTTATTCACTGTCAGCCTCTGTGAAAGAGCTAGCTTGGAAAGGTATAAGATTGGATATGACTTGCCTTACGAAGTCGACATTGTCATCTTGGTAATTGGATGAGCTGATTGAGGCTCCGTGAGGGTAAGTGACTTGTCTAGGGTTTGAGTTGATAATCAGATTCAGGTTTTCAGTGTCTGAATCAAATTCTATGCTTTCTACCCTTAATCACCCTTTGCTTTCTACCCTTAATCACCCGACAACTGGCCAACAATGAAGAAAGAAAATTTTATATGAGGGGAAAATAAGTATTTACTAACCGGTGCTGTGGTTGCTTCTTTCTGGGGTCTAAATTGTCCTTTCTGCCACTAACTCTTGTTTTCCCTTAAGGGGAAGAGTGTTTTCTCCAAATGGCAGGCAGAGCAGAGAGCTGTATAATAGACACCCGCCTCTTAGGGGTCTGCCTTCCCAGCCCTGCCTGCTCTGTGGCTCAGGTAGGCGGCAAACGACAGTGGCAAGGATTTGGTGTGGTGGGCAGGTTCTAAGAAGATGATTCCTGATGATTCCTGCCTCTGGTATTCAGGCAGTGGCTTGCTTCAGCGAATGAGACACAACAAGACTGGTGATATGTCATCTCCCAGATTAGGTTGGAAAAAGCTTCTGTCTGGCCTGTTTTGCTGCCTTTCCTATCATGTTGATGGAAGCCACCACCACACTGTGAGCCCCCAAGGTCATGACCTTCCTCATCACATCTGGAAGGAAGGTAGGAGCATCTTTGCTGCAGCATTCACAGCAAAAGTCCTGAGGTTCACTCAGACTTGACTAGCTTAAGCCACCCAGAGGAAGTCACTGGAGATTGGATGTGCTGTTTGACTTAGCTCCCCTCAGTGAGCCAACGGCAAAAACGTCTTCCCCAAACCACTTGAATTCCCAAATAAAATTGGAGACCTTCAGGAAGGAGGAAGAGAAAATGAAAAGTTGGACAATAACCAACAAGTATCTGCCATAGATACAAAGAGGTTCTTCAAGTTCGGAGCCCCAGGGTTTTAAAGTGCTTCATAGCCACACCACCCGCCCTTCTGGACTTCTGGTGATGATGGAAAACCACACTCCACCCAGGCGAGGGTGCCCATGCACACATGTATCCTCTTTGGAACAGAAGTCATCATCTGGAAGATGAAAAGTTAGAGTAGATCATCTCTAAGTGATGGCCTACTTCCAAGGTTCCATGACTCTGTGAAGCAGATGTCCCAGTAGGCTCTCTGAATCCACGTGCAGGCCTGCACTGGTCAGCCCTCCCTGCAGATTCCTCTCTGCCCTTCTTGCCCCCAGGGGTGCTCCTAGGATGGCTGTCTATGGACTCTGTACTAGGGAAGCCTTGCTGACTGGTTCTGGTTGGGTTTGACAAACAGAAGACATCAGCAGATCAGGAGTTGGGAGACAAGAGGTGTAAGATGTCTTTCTTGCTCCCTGCCTACTTTGAGCCACATCTCTGGCAGTGTCTCTCCTCTAAGACCAGATATCCTCTTCTCTACAACCCCAATTCTCACTAGGATTCTGGTAACACTAATCCTCTCTAAGGCCTACATGTATTGAAAGCTTTCCACTATTCCTAGCCTCCAAGTTCCTCAGCATTTCTTATTGATTTCTTTAAACCTACCTACACCTTTGAAGTAGTTCTTTATTACTTTCTTCATTCATTTTTTTCCATTTGAACCATTTGAATTGAATCGTGGAACCCCAATTGATACAGTATGCACACTTGCCTTCCTCTGCAAACACCTTTCTAGGCAAAGCATAAGGGTTCCTTATCCTTACATGTATGTGCACATGGACACAGAAATAAATGGCTACTACTCTAGGGATGCAAATAGAGCGTATATTCTATGACAATGCTGCCTAATTGGTAGCAGCTGTCAAGAGCATGAATGTGACCTTATTTGGAAATAGGGTCTTTGCAGATGTGACTAAGTTAAGAATCTCAGGATGAGATGTTCCAAGATTTAGGGTGCACCCTAAGTCCAATGACTTGTAAGAGAAAGGCTTGAGACACAGAGAGAAGGTCATGTGAAGATGAAGCACAGATTGCAAAGAGATACAGCCACAAGCCAAGGAGTGTTAGGGGCAAACAGGAGCTGGGAGAGACGCGTGGCAGAGAGGCTACCACAGAGCATCCAGAAGGAACCAACCCTGCTGCCATCTTGATTTCAAACTACTAGGTATCGGCTCCAGAACTGGAAGGGAATAAATTTCTGTTGTCTTAAGCCAGTAAATTTGTGATTATTTGTACAGCAGCCCTAGGAAAATAATCCAGCCTGCACCCCAAACTCAGCTGAACAGAATACCATGCACAGCCTGAAGCAAGAATCCACCATCACTGCTCTATCAGTTTAGACAGCTTGGAGATCCACTGGCCTATAAGGACATCTGTGCTTCAGTGGGCTTTCTTATGGTAACTTCTAGGCATGAGCATTCCAGAGAATTCACGGGAAATCAGTGAAAGCACCATACCTGGCACTTCAGAGAGTACTAAGAGATGACCCACAAGAGTACGTAGGCAGACACAGTTGGATCCCCAGGTTTATTTGTAAGTGTTGTGTGTGCACACACCCACAACCTGAAAGCAGAGGCTGTGTCTATTTTAGTTAGTTTTCCTTTTCTCCACCTATCTTCCTTGTGCCTATATGGTGTCTGGAACACACACAAGGCACAGGATCAAAGCTTGATAAATAAAGGAAGGAGAGAAGAAAAAGACTTAATTGGTTATTTAGTGAATTTCCAAGCCATCAATTGGAGCCAAGAGAAGCAGGTTGCTCTTGGATACACCAATAAGTCCCTTTGCCAATTGACCCTTCCAAATAGGTGCAAAAAGCTAGACTGAGAATCATAGATCTGTGGGAAAGTCAGAATTTGAAGCAAATTGAATTACCCGTGCCGAGAACTGGTTCAGGATTGTGCAGGCTCTTTCCCACAACCCTCAGACACTCTGTCACTTGCAGTGCACTTAGATATGTGAGAAGGACTAAGTGACCCCGTTAGGTCATTTAAATGTCTTAATTTGATGAACAATGAAGGAAGCATGGTGAGTGGTTTAAGACTCTGGGCTCAGATCCCAGCTTTGCCACTAACCCTTGGTATGACCAAGGGAACGTGACTTAACCTCTCTGCCTCAGTTCCCTTCCTGTAAAATGGGGATAATAACAGCACGACTTCATAGGGTTATTGTGAGGATTACATGACTTCCTATTTACAAACTGCTTAAAACACTGGCTGGCATAGACATAGCACTACATAAATGTCGTTAGTCCTTTTTGCAATCAAGTATAGCTTGACCAACGGACAAATTAGAGCTCACAGAGCTTAGCCCTTGACCTCAGAGTATTTGGGTGTCAGATGAAGGACGCAAGGACCATGTAGACATGGACTCAAGCAAGGGAGCCAGGCCCCTTTTCCTGTGCAGATATCAAGAGTCTGGCCACAGCCCCGGCCCAGGCCCTGGCCTTCCCCGCACCCACGGGAGCCCATGGGCAGAGTGTGAGGAGCTGGTGGGACAGGCTGAGACACAGGTGAGGGGCAGTAGAGGCAGGCAGGAAGTCCTCCATCCTCCAACATGGACAGAAATGCTGCAGGAAGCCCCTAGGCCGCAGACAAAATGCCTTCCTTGCTTTGCATGGCCCTCGACTCTCTTTCTCTCCTTTTCCGAGCTGAGAACACTGTCATTTTGTGAAAAGAATAACAAAGATGAATATATGCCTATAAATGGAAGATGAAGTGGTGGCTGAGGGCTTCCTCCTGCCAAGGAAAACAAGTGCAAGGCAGCTGGGAAGCGGGGAGCCAGGGGGCCTGCGGAATCAGCGCTCCGTCTCCCTGGGACCCGGCTCCGGCCGTGCAGTCCGGGCCTTCTGGGAACAGCCGCTCCCTGATCCTGCGGGAAAGGCCTGCCGGGAACCTCAGGGCCACGGACCAGGAGCTGCTGGAAGCTGGATGCTGTGATATTCCTGGGAAAGAACAGGGACAATCGGAGGCTGGGGTAGCCCAGAGAAACCGCTGTTTAATTCAACAGGCATCAACTGAACGACTGCTGGGTGGGAGACGTGGAGCTGTGGGGCAGGAAAAGCAAGGCTGCGCGTCTTCCGTCCTGGAGGACCTGGCGTCACTGGACAGGGGTCCACGAAAGCGAGACACGTCCAGGGGGAACTGCACCTTCCAAAGCCGTGGAGCCTCGGTTCTGCTTTGACCCAGGAAGCACCAGATTCCTGAGGAGCAAAAGGACATGCTCAGTCTGAGGAAGTGATGTTGGAGGTAAGTTTTTAAAGGACAGGTAGAGACGGGGTCTCAGGAGGGCAAAGTGACCGGCGTGACCGGGCAGGGAGGCAGGGAGACACAGAGGTTCAATTTGGCAGGTTAAGTAAAAAGGTGATAAAAATGTGTAATGCACAGCTGAGTAGAGGGCCCTAAAAGCCAGCCTGGGATGCCTGTGCCAGGTGCAGGAGGTGATGGGGACACACTGAAGTTTGAAAGTCTGAAGAGCACATGGGCCAGGATGACTCACCAACAGCAGGTGGGGATGGATGGACGGAGAAAGAACGGAGACACCTTATGATTATCAGCCCTTGGAAAGAAGGACACCTGAGGCTTTTGTGACACTTAAAAAAATATAAACAAGGCACAGTGATTCACACCTGTAATCCCAGGACTTTGAGAGGCCAAGGCCAGGAGTTCAAGACCAGCCTGGGCAACATAACAGGACACTTTCTCTACAAAAAATTTAAAATTTAAATTTAAAAAATTAGCCAGGTGGTGGTACGCATCTGTAGTCCCAGCTACTTGGGAGGCAGAGGCAGGAGGATTACCTGAGCTCAAGAGTTCGAGGCTGCAGTGAGCTATAATGACACCACTGCACTTCAGCCTGGGCAACAGAGCAAAACCCTGTCTCAAAAAAAAAAAATCTAAATTCCCTGAGACCCTTTACCTACAAGGACCCCACTCTTCCTGTGGCTCCTGCTTCATCTTGTGCTGCCTTTGTGACACTCCAGCAACACTGGCTGGCTTCCTGGTCCTTGAACACACCGAGCCTTTCCTATCTCAGAGCCTTATCTCAACTCCAAGACAGCCACCATCAACTCCTTCCCTTCCCAAATGTACCAACCATTCTCCCTTTGAGAAAGGGAGTCTAATTACCCATGTCCTGGACTCTGAGCTGGCCCGTGACTGCTTTGACCCACAGGATCCTGCAGAAGTGACTCTAGGCCTGTCTAGGTCTAGTCTTCAAAAAAACAGGCAGTTTCCTCCTTCCTGCCCACTGTGGAGAAAGGCAGGCTCCACGTAAGAAGTCCAGCCATGCTGAGGCCTCCATGCTACTAAGAGGCCCAAACCAGCCATGTGCAGAAGCCACATGGAGTGAGATCACTGGATAGCTGGATAGCCAACCGCAACTCCAGCCAGCCTCACCCACCGCCAGACACATGAGGCACCATCATTGACATCCAGCCAAATCAAGCCTTTGGATGACTCCAGCCCCAACAGCTATCTGACTACAGCTGCATGGGAGACCCCAGCGAGAACGGACACCCAGCAGGGCCCAATCAATCGATGGAGCTGTGAGAAATAATAATAGGTTTCTGTCCTAACCATTAAGTTTGGGGGTAGTTTTGTCTCTCTTCCAGAATGTTCTTTCTCCCTTCTTCTTACCCTCATGTCCTCCAGGGTTAATCATTGTCAAGCTTCTGTCCCCATCATACTTCAGGGCCTTCCCCTTCCCCACCCTACTGTAATATCAGGGTCCCCATGGCCCCAACTGCCATTGCATTGCTCACACCCTCTACGCTCCCTTTCTGCCATTGCTCATAAATGAGTTATTCTGCTCATGGCTGCTGCCTCTCCCCTCACTACACGTGAGCTCTCTGAGGTTAGAAGCCATGAATACTTAGACCACCATTTCATTACTGTACCTAGCAGATAGTATATGTTCAATAAATATTTGTCAAATAGATGAATAAGGCATAATCTCTCTACACAGCACCAAGCTGCTGGACAAGGTGATGATGAATTTCCAGAGCCCCAGTAGACTACCAAGCAAATACATGAGTAATTACACTTAGCCATGGCATTAGTCTTGATCCAAGGGACTCATAAGCTAGTTAAAAAGTCCCCAACGTAAGTTCTTTCCATATCCCCCAACGCAGCTGATCTGCAAATGGTTACATAGAAGTTGCTCATTTCATAGTCACCAATTGGTTGGTAGAAAATGGGATCGGAAAAACCCTGATGCCTTAAAGGATGGGTTACAAGTAGAGCCAGTTCTGGAAATTCTGTGTCACACTGCAGGGATTTCCCAAAACCTGAAAGAGGTCATTTAAAAGACAATCAAGAGAGACTGAGGTTTTGTCCTTCTCTTTCACCAACTCTCCTCAGTGCAGAACTGCACCTGCCCACATGGAAGGCTGGGAGCACGCCATATGGCCGCTGAGTCTAGTCCCACTGGGAAATTTCACCTGGTGAGAAGGCCAGAAAAATTTCGCCAGCCAGAGGCGTGAGTGCAGGAAGAAGCAGGGCAGTCCAGCACTCTGGATCGCTGGGCCCTGGGTCATCAGATCAGAGGTTATAATGCCCTGATTATCACCGTCCAGATTGCACTGTGTACCGACACCTCCCTTACTTCGATGTCTAGTTTTGATCCACACTAGGTATGTCAGTTTCTATGTTGAAGGATGTCAAAATTATGGCCATGGTTCTTTCTTTCTGACCTGACCTTTCTTATGCCACTTTCTTCTCAAATCTCACCAGTACCCATCATCTCTCTCCCCACAACAGCTTATCTTTCCTAAATTTCCTTTGCTCCTCCCCTAATGGCCTGTGAGTTTCTGCCTCTTCCCTGCATTCTGACAGTACTGCAGCACACAACTGAGATGGTCTGGGGTGTCTTCCCCTCCTCTCTGACCACAGGATGCCAGGGAGCCATAGAGGAGAGAGGAGGGTGAGTGGCTGATAATATTTGGGTCGTGGGTAATTAGGAGTCAGAAGATGCACATCCTTCTCCCAGCTCTGCCACCTCCAGCCATGTGACCTTTATTCAAGTACTTAACCTCCTGAGCCTCAAGGTATGCATCTTGAAAATAAATAACCACGTGGAAGCTATTCATAATTATAAGGATAATATTAATAATAATTGTGCCTGCCCCTCCTACAATGGAGATGGAGACGGACATACTCTGTACATTTTAAATCCTAAACATATGTACAAAAATACAATTTCTGCTGTCTGGTTGTGAGGAAGCCTGGTCTCACGTAGGTTGAGGTCCCTGGCTCTGCCCTCAATTGTGTCACTTAAATAAGTCACTTTGAGCCTCAAAATCTTCAACCAGAAAAAGAGAGAGTAGAAATGGTCATGAAAGCACCTTCTAGGACCTGTATTCTGGGTCTATTTCACCACTTTTTATCCCCAGCATTGTGTTTAGTATATAGTGAGCATTCAACAAATATTTTTGAATGGATGAATGTGTAATTTGTTATATTTATGATCCAGACATAAAAATATCGACCCATGCACACGAGGAGTTGCTAAAAGAAGTCTGGCTGGGGGCAAGGTGGCAGATGGAGGAGGTTTCTAATGAAAACCAGCAGGCCAAGGGCATGCCCTCCTCTCCCTCCTCACTTCCACACCCTCCGCCCCAGTGTCCTGAGAGCCCGTCCTGGCTGAGATGCCCTGACAACTTCACGTAAGTTTCCACCTGACCAGGCGATGCAGAACTTGGGAGCAGAGACCATACCATCTCCCTTATCTTTCTGTTCTCTTCTCTCTAGGCTCAATTCCCCACCCCGTGGCATGCAACGGAACAGCTGGATATGGAGCAACTGCCTGAAAATGGTGAGGGCTCCCAGGCTGGGAGCAATTTCCCACTGTTCTGTCTCAGGGCAGCCATATCTGTTCCCTGCATCATGGAGGGAGTGCTTGGTCTCAAGCGGGAATCCACGAGGCATCTCAATCACCTGCCTGGGAATGGTGAGAGCCCGAGAAGCGGGGCCACTGCCAGAGGCCACGTGAGCACTGACCTCTGGCCCTGGCAGCAGCAGTAGCTGCTGTTGCAATGGGCTCTGCCGTGACCCCGTCCTGGGGGACATCTGCTGATCAGTGGTTGACTTGGAATGGGCCATGGGAAAGTCCGAGAGAAGCCACGGCTCTTGAAAACCATCCCAGAATCCCACTGGAACGCTTTGCCAGAGTACACTGAGCCCTAAAGGTCTTGGGGTTTATGCTATTTTATTCATTTTTATTTTTTGGCTGGACTTTGAGCTGGAAATTCAGAGCACTAAAGTTATCCCAGGGCATTAGTTCCAAGCATGCCTCGCAGCTACCCTGCGGCTGATAACCGGGGAACCCGTGTTTAGGCTCCACAGCTCAGCGCCGCAAATAAGCCTGGAGTCTAAGCCTGGCTAAGAGAGACCCAAGTCCAGGGAAGCAAGGACCGAGACCAACGCCCAAATCTTGCCTGCAGTCCCTAAATCTCCCTGCCATGGCCCGGGGAGCAGAAGCTCTCTGGGGACAGGCACTTGCCTCGTTCACTTCTGAAGTCCCCAGTGCCTGGAGCAGCCCGACCACACAGTCAGCCCCCAGTAAGCATCTGACTGAAGACACGGATGAACTTCCAGGCCAAAGAGAATCTCTGAGCAGAGTGACCTCACGCAGAGACAGCACAACTCATCTTAGATTGTTGACAGGAGAGGCGAGGGAAGGCAAGGGTTAACAAGCTAAGGCCCATGGCCAAATCTCTTGTATGGTACACAGCTAAGAATATTTTTTACATGTTAAATGTCCAGAAAAAAATGCAAAGAAAAATGATATTTTATGACACGTGAAACACATAAAATTCCAGTCTCAGTGTCTGTAAATAAAGGTTTATCAGAACACTGCCACGGCCATATTGAGATTGTCTGTGGCTGCTCTTGGAGTCCAGCAGCAGAGCTGAGCAGCAGCAGCAGAGCTGAGCAGCAGCAGCAGAGCTGAGCAGCAGCAGCAGAGGCTGCGTGCCCCGCAAAGCTGGACGGGTTTCTGGCTGGCCCATTACAGGAGGAGCTTACCAGCCACTGGCCTGAGGAGTCTCCCCACCCAGGTACGTGTGGTCTGGATCGCCACCATCCAAAGTGTGGGGTTAAGCACTGCTGTCCCTCTTGGCTCTTCCTTTTGTTTCTTATTTTTATTTTATTGTCAATTGTCAGTTTATAATTATACATATTTATGGGGTGCAAAGTGATGTTATGATTTACAAATACAATGTAGAATCATTTAATCAAGCTTATTAATATAAGCAAACTAACTCATGGCTCTTCCTTTTAAATAGAAGCCTTCCTAGAGTGGTTTAAATCAGCGGTATAAATGGTTTGTCTGACGGTTTTCCTCCCTGAGGAAAAGGGACCTGTTCAAAGACACAGGGACACTATGGAAGAAATTTTTAAAAGGGCAAAGAGATTGAAAAGGGGAACTTACCCCCCAAAATCTTGGTCCACTTGGTGATATTGTCAAGGCATAGTACTGTCCCCAGAACTCTGAGAAAGGATACGAAAGGGAAATTTCTCTGAGTGCACACTGGAACTCACTACTTCGTCCTACCATGCCCCTACCCAGACTCCCATCTTGCCTCCTTTGAGACCTCATCCATCCTGGGGCAGTGTCGACCTCACTGTTTTTGAAAGTCTCCCCTGTGCCATCCACAGGGCACCGTGCACAGCTCTCTGGAGCAGGGGGAATCCTGGTATTGTTTGTTTAGATCCAGACATAGCAAATGACATCCACCGTCCTGCCCGCAAACACACACACACCCATGGCAGACAGCATCCGTCGGTCACAACAATCCAGCCAGCAAATAAAATCACCACCGCTCGCCACCCCTCGCCCCTTGCTTGCCCCTGGACAGCAAAATCCTTGCAAGCACAAAATCTTAGTGATTTTTATTTCCCAACAACACCCAGCTCTGACTCATGGTAGGTATTCAACTAAAACTAGCCCTCTCTCCTTTTTCCTTTCCTTTCCCTGTCGTTGCAGTGAGCAGATGCAGAGTGGAATCCCACGCTCTTTCCACTAAGGTGGTGTTAACGACCTCCCTGGAATCCCTGCGATGACAGCTGACAGCGTCCTCCCCAGGTAAGGATGCGCATCTAGACTTGAGCCAGGGGTTCGGATCAGCTTGATGCCAACACCTGTCCAGAGTCTCCCGGTGGCAAGTGTGGCTCTTTTCTCCTTAGATGTGCTTCGGCTTGCTGAAGGGACAGCCTTGTCCAAGGTTCCATCTGAGTTTTCTTACTTCACCTTGGGTAGGAGGAGAAAGGAGCAGCCACCTCTACACCTAACACAAATCCCTGACTCTTCAAGCCAGAGAAAAGTAACTTTCAAACCCTTCTTAAACAAGAAGAAAAGAAACTCTCCTCTTTCAACAGGTATTTCCAGCTGCTGGGGAGGTTGCTCCGAGAAATCTAAGTACAATAGCCCGTCTCTGGGCAGCTGCTGTTACCCCAGCAACCTCTCACTTTCAACTACTGCCGTGGGAACAAAGGGCCTTGGAGACAGACCTCCTAAGCAACCGCATTCTGCAGAACTGACTCCTCAAGGGACTATTCCTCTTGCAGGACAGCACCCTCCTAAACTTCAATTTAAAGACAAAACTTAAAATTGCCATTTAGAAAAAAATACCAGAAACCGTTTCTATTAAGTGTTTTTATCACACCAACCCACATTGCTACAGACATGGCCAATTTAGAATTTAAATTTACCAAGTGAAAAAAAAAAATCAGCTACTAAGCGAAAGTTGAAGATGGGAAATGGAGATTAAGAGGTCTCCCAGCAAATAGATGGAGCCATGAAGGGGCTGTTTGGGATGGTGGATCACAAACCTGAACTAGAATAGACTCACCTGGAGAACACGTTCAAATACCAATTCCCAGGCCCTGTCCTTCTGTAGGTCCGAGATGAAACCTGGATCATTTTTGAAAGCTCTTCTAGAGAGTCTGATGAGCATTCAAATCTAAAAACTGGCAGTCCGAAAACTATTCCTCGCACCTCTACATCATGATCCAGGAGTGTCCTGGATCTTAGCTCCCGCAATTCCTGCCAGCCCCAAATCCCAGGACTAGAATGACGGGAGCTTCTTTTCTTTAAAACAAAAGGAAGAAGCCCCAGCCTCTAGGTACACCTATGCCATGCGAGGCGCTGTACCAGGAAACTGGGAGGTGGAAGCCGCATCTGGCCCTGAGCTGTCGGAAGGTTATGGCGTCTCTTTTGGGCTTGCTGCCTGGTTTCCACTGGGGCTGCTGCCTGGGTTATTTTAGGTGCTGGGTCTGCAGGCTAGTGGGCTGACTTTCCTTGGCTGATCCCCAGGGAGCGGCCACCAGGCTCCTGCTGTCTCTGTAGCTATCATAACAACTTCCACAGCATCCGGGTAGCAGGAGCTGCCTGGCAACAGCATCTGGGACCTGCATTAAACCTGGGGAGGCAGCCTTCCCGGGAAGAAAGGTCCCCAGATGTGAGCCTTTCCAGGCTGTCTTAGCACTGCTGCTCACGGCTGTGTGATTTGAGGCTAGCCCCTGCCCTCCCTGGGCCTCAGTGTCCTCAGCTATGGAACAAGGGGTTCAACTAGGTAGAGGCAGCATAGAGCAGTGGAAGGAGAGTGGATCTCGAAGCCAGATGACTTAGATTCAGATCCTGGCTTCTGACTTTGGGCAAGTGTCTGAGCCTCACTGGGTATCAATTTCCTCATTTATAAAATGAGTCTATTAGTAGCCCTCTTTCCTGCCACTTGAGATGCAAGACACACACACTCACTCATACATTTCTTAGCCATCAATCTGCCGACGTGGATGCCACGTTCTGGTAGAGATGGTTTGAGGGGAGTTCAGGAGAAGGAGGGATGCCTGAGCACAGGGCAGGGAGGGAGAAAGGGAATAGGACTTTCTGCAGGAAACAAAGTTTGAGTTGGGATTTCGACAAACGGATAGAACACGAGAAAGCAACTAGAGGACAAAAGCCTGAAGAATAGAAGAAAGAGATCAGTGAATCTGGATTGGGAAATTTGGGTTTTAATCCCAGCCCGTTCGCTGCCCAGTTTCAAGGACTTACTGACCTCTGCTTCCTCATCCATAAAATGGGGTGTGGCAAGAACAAACACGATGACGCAGGGGAAAACACCTTGTGTGGGGCCTGGGACACGGTAGGCACTCAGTGGATGGATGGGTGGGTAGATGGAGTCCAGATGGGGAAGGTGGAGTGTGGGCCAAGGAGGACAGAGGAATACTAGAGGTATCTATAGAGTCAGTGAGGATATTAGTATAGCTCAGCAGTTCCCAAAGGGTGTTCACAGAACTCTAGACTCCCAAGATACTCCTGGGGGGGAAAGTGAACCCTGGACACTTTGGATGTGTTGGAACCCATCAGTCAACACTGTGGCCATCAGCATAAATGATTAAAGCCCTCCAGATCCCTGCATGCAGACAAGATTGAACACACAATCAGAAGCATACCGTTTGAGAAAGATACTTTAGCAAAAAAATTTATGTAGTTCAATCTTTTTCTTTTGCAAGGGGGAAACTGAAGCCCAGAGAGGGAACCCAACTCCCCCATGCAAGGTCAAATAACAATTTACGTATAGAGCCAGACCCAGAAGCCATGTCTCATGCACCGACTGCCCAAGCTACCCTCAAGTGTGAGTTCTCTTCCTACTGTTCTCAAAATCATTTCACACTGATTTCTTGAAATTATTCACACGTTTCCTAAAAATTTGCCTTGTTACTGTGGGGAAAACTGGGTCTTTTCTTATCTAACACAATTTTCTCTACCTGCAGTGTAAGCTCATTCTCTATTTTAATCATTCTTTTGTTTTTTCCAAAATGTGCATCACATTGCTATACTTGACTCTGAAAACAACCCCGCAGGGTAGTTAGGGTATGTGTTTCAGTTGCCATTGACAGTTGAAGAAACTGAAGCCTAAGAGTCAAGTAAATTAAATTCAGTCCCTAGCCAGGTGAAGAAAAGCCCAAACTAGAATCTAGCGAGTCTTGTGCCTTAGCCCAGGGCTTCCCCCTGTGGTCAGGAAATTTTCTTAAGCCCAGCCCTACCATTCTTCAACAGCTGAGGACTACCCTGGGCTCTTCAGAAAGAGAAAGATAATTAACATCACCTCAGTGGTACTCTTCTTCAATCCACGTAATCCTTTCTCCTTTAAACTCTCCTTTCTGTGGCACAGATTGGCTCCTATTGGCCAAATCCATTTCTTCTTTCTCCTGGGCCTACAACTAAACTGCATTTCCCAGCCTGCCTTAAGTTAGGCGTTTGTATGGAAATCAATCCTATTGGT
Source organism: Microcebus murinus (assembly GCF_040939455.1). NCBI lineage: Eukaryota > Metazoa > Chordata > Mammalia > Primates > Cheirogaleidae > Microcebus > Microcebus murinus. The sequence continues at coordinate 87,482,069 of NC_134111.1, read as the reverse complement.
TTCTAGCCAATAGCCTTTGAACAGAATGAATGCACGGCCTTCCTAGATGGCCCACTCAATCTCCTAGACTCAGCTGCCCATGCTTTTAATCCTCTCCACCAGCTTGAAGGAGGTGAGCATGGTCACCTTGGAGCCAAGTATCAAAGGTGACAGAACCTCTCTGTGGAAAGATCCTGGATCCCCATGTCACCCCTTGGAGGAAAATGCCCGCCAATCAGGGAAACACATTTTATACTTTTTGCAAACAAGAAATAAATTTCTATCATGAATGAGCCATTCTACATTTTGAGATTTGTGTGCTATAGCAGTGAGACATGGACCTGGTTTAGAGACAACTGGCCCTGGCCCAGGAAAACACTCGAGCGTATCTGCATTCCAACACTTAGACGCAGCATAAAACTAGTGGTCGGAGCAGAAGGAAGAAGCTCAGAGACCACAGGCTATGCCCTTACCCCAGAGAGGAAAATGAGACCCAGAAAAGGACAAACTTGGCATTGCCTAAGCACGCCAAGCCAAAAGGTCTCTACAGGACTAGAGCGCTGGTTTCCTATCTAATCCTCTTTCCAGGAGACCATGTCACCTGAGACAGGCTTGAGGACAGGACTCAGATGAAAGTCACTCTCAGATAGGTCTTCTGTGACTGTAACCCTAGTCTCCCTGCTAGTGGTTTACATCCGTCTCTTCATGTTCTGTCTTCAGGGGAGTTCAGTGTGGCTAGTCTCCTGCCTTCATACAATAACCTTCCTGACACTTAAACTACTTCTCAGTCTTCCCTTCCCCAGCACAGCTATATTCTCACCAGCCTATCTCAGTATGATAAGAAACAAAAACAATCATGACCATAACAGCCCACGGCCTTGGCCATGGTGGTCAAAATGTGGGTCCTCCCTGAACTGGCCCCATCACCCAGTTGTTTCTTCTGTCACTCATTAGTGTCCGCAGTTCTCACTCGTAGGACAGTGCTCTGGTAGAAAGAATGGGGTATGGTTAGGGCTGAGTCAACGCTGCTACCAACACTCTACCCACGCTCACATTCCCTGAAGCCCCCTGAGCACTGAGCTGGAGATCACAGCTTCAGGCCCGTGTATATCAGGCAGGGGATGTACAATTATGCACTTTTCAAAGGCTATCCCAGGGGTCTTCAACCTTTTCTGATCCACATCCCTATCAAAAAAGTACTTTGACCATTTATTCCCTATATATATGTACGTGTATATATATATATATAATGCCTATTTAAATGTCTATGATATGTGCATGGTATGTAGGAATCAGTTATGTATATGATATAGCATTCACAAAAAGTAGAATTTTTTAAAGGATAAAATTTAAAAATATATGAATAGAAGTGCTAACTATTTTTACACCTGACCCTAGCAAACCATTCCAAATACTCTCTTCTTTCAAAAACACTTGGTCTATCAAAGCCCTTGAACTGAAATCACACACTGACAACCTACAGGCCAACCATAGCCCACAGATGTGTTTTGTTGGGCCTGGACAATGTTTTCTAAATTTTCTATTAGTTCCTCAGCACCTAAAAATTGGGAAAGTTCAGTAAACATGGGAGTGCAGATAGAGTTTTGATATATTGAATTTCCCTCCTTTGGCTATATACCCAAGAGTGGGATTCCTAGGTCATATGGTAGGTGTACTTTTAATCTTTTGAGAAACCTACATACAGTTCTAAACATCACAACTATCTATAAAGATATACACAACTATTAGGCACCCATAATTAAATTTTTTTTAAAGAGATAAATGAACTCCAAGCCTGGATACTGATTGTAAAAAAAAAAAAAAAAAAAAAAAAAAAAAAAAACTAGAAACAATATTCCACCTGGAGTCCAAAGACACAGGTTTGAGCCTGAACATACCAACTGCCATCCTTGGGGAATTTGCTTTCTGAGCCAATTCTTCTAATCTGGAAAATGGGAAGAGCAATCCTTTCTTCTCAGGGTGTTTGCCAGTCAAAATAAATGACATGATATCTGTGGGATGCTTTGTAAATTGTCAAGTACTGTGGCAACGTGAAAACTTGCCATTATTACAGCTGTATCCATCCTCCAAAAGGACTACTTAGGTAGTGGGGATGGAGACTCCTAACACCAGCCCCTCGAGCTGCCCCCACTCCCCTACGTCGACCAAGCCTCTCTGTGCCCCCCTCCCAGCCCTGCCCTGCCACCTACCACGTAAGATTTCAGGATTCAATGGGAAGACAAAGGAAGGGGCAAGCTGAAGAGTAAGGAAGGCTGGGTTCCATTTCTCCCGCTAATATTGACTCTTTTATTTCTCACTTTCTCATTTCTAAGCACTAAATCCTGTGACTTAATTCACTATCATGTCCCAATGCCTCACTTTCAGGCACCAAAGCTGCACCCAGGGTCTTTCTGCCCTGGATCCTAAAAGCCAGTTCCTATGACCTCCTCCTTTCTCTTCTTGAACCCAGATCTCTCATGGACTCCTAGTCTTGCTATTCACCTGGAAATATGCCCAACAGAGCTTTCTCTACTACCTTTTTATCAGCTGGGGACAATTTTGGTCACAGTAAGCCTACCTTTCCAGCAAAACCCTCAGCTCTACGTTCACATCCACTCTCTCAGTTGCATACATGCCCTTTCTCCATCTCTCTCTCTCTCTCTCTCTCTCTCTCTCTCTCTCTCTCTCTTTGTCTCTCTCTCTCCCCTCCCTTATGTCCTTATGGCTCTCCCATAAATGTTTTGCCAGTTATAGGTTAGACCATATGAAATTGCTAGTATTCAACCATTTCTGACCTAGGAAAAAGGGCAATTTTTTTGCGGTTCCACTTGTTGCATTTAATCCAGTGACCCAGTCTTGAGGGTTTCTGTGATCTCCAGATCTTCCTACTTTAAGCCAAAGCCAGTTGTCCCCATCCATTTTTTGTGGAGATTGCACTGCATCCCTGAGAAAACTGCTTCAGCATTTCCGATATGCTAGGGGTTCCTTCCTCACAGACCCCAGCTGCCGGTGCCAGACAATTCCACAAACTAGACACCCCTGCAAAAAAGTTATACTCTGGATGAAACAGATCCTTGTGTCTTCAGTTTCTCTCCTGCTTCTTAGGGGGAGAAAATTATGAAATATGCGCTGCTGGTGTGGGGCTTGAGAAGTGGCAGCTTTCCTAAGGAAGAAGGAAATCACCCCAGAATTCCCTGGATCCCACCATCTCAGAAGCCCATGTTCCCCCACATCCCCCACATGTGCTTTCAGCCGTTGGCGGAAGGGGCTCGCAAACTCCCTTCCTCACCTCGTTTGTCCTGTGCATCAGCGGGAACTCACCCTGCCACCTGACCCCTCAACCAAAAGCCCTCCCTCAGCTTCACCTGCTCGTAAGCCTAATGGAGGAAAGAGGAGATTCTGGGGTGCTGGAGAATTCCCCCCGTGATATCTGAAATTCTGTATATTAGCATTTCTTGGGGCTGCCATAACAAAACATCATAGACTAGGTGGCTTATAAACACCCCTGTCAAGCAGCTACCTTTTGTGCTACTTGACGACGTTAGGCTGAGGGATGGTGGCAGCTAGTCCCTATTGCCAGCTGCTAGTCACTGAGGGCTTCACCACCCCTTGTTGCTTTCCCTCAACCCTGTCCACACTTCACAGTTCCTTTGTGAAACTCTTGTCAACATTCCTTAGTGTGCCACCTCCTTCCCACCCCCAGGACCCTGACTGAGCCACCCACCGACTATTCCTCCCTCTCTTCTTCTCTTCTTTTCTAACAGAGCCCCATTTTGTTCTGATACCAGGATTCCAAGTGCTTCAGGGAGCATCTCTCTCACGCCTAAGAAGTGCCCGATACAGTCCTCCCCTTCGCTGCTCAGATCTACTCATGCCCTCCTTCACTTAAGTCCAGTCTGCAGAATCCCTCAGGGTGGTGACCAGCCACATTCTCCACAAAGACTTAATGCAAGAATGTTATTGAAGCAACCGGAGTCCCTACAGCTGCAGCTGTCCAGAGCCGCAATCAACACTCATCATCTCCCCCCGCCACCCTTTCCAGGCTCCCTTCCTCTCCATCTGCACTTTGGTTGTCCCGGCTGCTTTCCTGGCGGAGTATCGCAGGCCCTTTGGGGAAAAGTCTGAGTCCTCGGTTGCTTTGCCCTTGGTAGACCACGTGTGGTGAAATTGCCCATCACCAACATCACTGGGCAAGGATGCCCAATGGGTCCCATGAGCTCTGATATACTCCTCTATGCCCTTCGTCATACAGAAGCCACCACAGTTGCTCCTGTCAAACAGGGTCTATTACCTCCACCAGCAGAGTAACTCCTCTCTTTACCTGCTAGTCCATTCGCATGCAGAGCCTAAAATGACCTAGCAGTAAGGAAAGGGTAGCAGGTCCAAGGTGCAACAGTTTGTCATTCACCTTAGAGGGATGTTTGGGAACGCTCTAAACCAGTGGACCCCTGAAAACTCACCCGAATAGTAGATCTTTGAATCTTTATGGCGCTTATCTGCCACTTTCTGGCATGCATGTGTCTTAGTATGACCACTTCCTGCTAACAGATCCAATTAGCATGATTTCATCAATATTGTCAACAGAGAGTGGGAGAGTCATTCTGAGGATGAAACCTCCATCACAAGTACTTAACATACATGGACTTTCATCCTTCTCTCATGTCATTTATTTTTTGTGTTCTCCCTGATGTAGGAACTTTCTTAAATGTTAAGGAGTACCCATCTCCAGTGCCTGCTGTTTGCAATGAATTTGGTCCATGCATCCCCCTCAGGAGAATTACCTTTATGAGCCACAGGACCATGAACTTCCCAGAGCAGTTGTTATGAACTCTTCAGACTTAGGAAGTTCCTGGCAAAAAGATCTGTGGAATTGAACTAAATTGTTTGAACTGGGTTGATCCAAGAAGGCATGAAGCAATTCCCAGGAAGCAATGCTGCCTTTGCTCAAATTCTCTGCCCCTGATGTAGAAATTGAAGAACAAGGTTTGCACTAAGACTTTTCACTTGTTCCCTCTCCCCAAAGAGCTGGCTTTCTTGGAGTGTCAATAACCAACTAGAGCTCCCTTGAATCATCTGTGCAAATCGGAGCCCAGAAGAGCGAGAGCAGGTGGAGAGAGACACGAACCTGGAGGCAGGGACTTGCCACAGGGACATATGGAAACGTTTCATACAGTCTCACAGCTGACCTTTACACTCTTCTCCCTGTGTTATTTTATCTTGACATTTACCATGCACCTGCTGTGTGTTAAGCACTGTGCTTTCATATAGATTAGCTCACTCCTGGAAGAGCAGAAATTTCAGATTATCCATGGACTGGTGGGATTGAGGGATGGCCTTGGTAGGTCTCTGGCCTGTTTCCAGACTTGTTAAATGAGTGGATGTGCTAGATGATCTCTCGGGGTTCTTCCAGTCTAAATTTGATAAAATTCCACATAGCTCTGAGGTCAGCTTTCTCCTTCCAACAGAAGCCTTGGTGGAGCTTCCAAGCCTGTCTTAACCTGAGCTTCCCCCAGAAAAGTGAAGCCTCTTGCGTGCAGGTGGCTTATTTTTTTTTTAAGAGACCTCAGGAAACAGGAGTGAGGAAAGGAGAAGAAAGAAGGAAGAAAGGAAGGGAGGGAGAAAGGAAGAGAGGGAGAAGGTTGACGCAAGAGTACCTTCCTTATAAGCAGTCTCCACTGTAGGAAACTGAGGCCCGATCCCACTGGTAGCCTCTGAGGAGCCACATAAAATGCACCTCCTAATTGTCTACTGGACGGTTGTAACGAGAGGAATATTTGTCCATGGCTCCCATCCTCCACTGGTCAGGAGTTGTCCCGAGGCTTAACTCCCTGCCCCTTGCCAGTTTGCAACCAAGGCACACACAGAGGGAAGACCACGTGAACACACAGAGAGAATTCCATCTGCCAACCCAGGCACGCCTGAAGCTACCAGATGGGGAGAGAGGCAGAGAACAGCCCTCAGAAGGATCCAACCCTGCCGACACCTTGATCTTGGCCTTCCAGCCTCCAGAACTGTGAGGAAATAAACTTCTGTTGTTTAAGCACAGCCAGCCTGTGATGCTTTGGTACGGGAGCTCCAGGAAACCTACACAGGCACAAAGGTGGCTATGAGTTATTTGTCTATAATCACATCTCACACACTCCCGTACTGCCTTGCTCCCCATCTAAGCGGCTCCCTGCTGCCTAGAGCTGTGCCGTCCCATACAGGAGCCACTAGTCGCATGTGGCTATTAAAACTTAAAGGTAAATAAAGTTAAGTAAAAATTCAGTTTCTCAGCCGAATAAGCCGCACTGTAAGTGCTCAGAGGCCCCACAGGGCTGGTGGCTGCTGTACCGGACAGCACAGACACAGGGCCTCGCGTCATCTCAGACTCACTGTGCCCTGCTGCAGGAGGATGGCTGCCACTCACACGAGCCACAGGGTCGCTCACAGCTGACCCCAACCACCCTGCTGCCACACCTCTCCGTTCCCTTAGTCTCTGCACCAAACCACCTTTGTTCCTGGTGTGATTTCCCCTTCGGGGAGAATGTCTTGCCTCCCCCAGAGCCCACCCTGCCCTCTGTCCCTGTGTGCCCAGAAAGTCCTGCTCACCATTCGAGGCCCAGTGTGAAAAGTGCCATGCGGTGTTCCCTGACCCTTCCAGAAGGAAGCGATCCTTCCCTCCCCTCTGGTTCTACAACTGGTGTCCCGTCTACAGCAAATACGCCACCACGGTCCCACGCTGCTTGCACGAGCCTCTCTTTTCCTGGCCTCTGAATCCCTTGAGAGCAGAGACTGAGTCTCATTTACAGATTTTCATTTTTATTCTACAAATAATAATTGTATATATGGGATACAATGTGGTCTTTTGATATATGTATACATTATGCAATCATCAACTCACACTAATTAACATAGTCATCACCTTGTACTTATTTGGGGAGGCAGGGTGCATTTAAAATCTACTCACTCAGCAAGTTTGAAATGCACGTTACATATTATTCACTGCAGTCAACGTGCTGTGCGGCGAGAGGTCTCCGGAAGGTGCTGCTCCTGCCTCCCTGAGACTTTGCACCCTTTGAGCAGCCTCTCCCCATTGGGCCCCTCAGCCCCTGGGAAAGGCCTTTCTGTTCTCCACTTCCCCAAGACTCCACATGGAGGTGAGGTCACGTGGCACCTGTCTCTGTGCCTGGCCTATTTCTCTTGGCATCGTGTCCTCCAGGTCCGTCCCTGCTGTCACAGTGGCAGGGTTCCCTTCTCTTCTGGGCTGAGCAGCCGCCCGCTGTGTCCCACTGCCACATCCACGCCGCTGTGCACATGCACCTAGGGGCTGAGCCCACGCTGGGCGGAGAGGAGACGCTCGAGCAATGTCAAGTCCCGCTCCCTTCGGGTCCGGCTGGGGATCTTCTCTCTGGCTGCCTCTCCCCCATCTCAGGGGTTCTCAGCTCGGGGCTCAGTCTCACCCACAGGCCCCTGGTCCCTCCCAGCATCCTCGAGGTGTGGAGAGAGCCGGGAGTCAGAAGAGCAAGCTCAGCCCACTGGGGAGAGGTCGGCTGAGCAAAGCAGCCCTGAACTCCTCCCCGCAGGGGAGCCACAGTCCCCCAGGAGGGAAGGACGAAGGGCAGTCTCCCAACACGCACACACTGGCCCTCCTTTTCCAGGAATATTCTGCCTGACCGCTCTGGCGTCCGGCACTGGCAGCTGTCCCGCCTCCCACAAGGGCATTCTCCTCAGGGCACTGCCCCACGTGCCTGCCCCACAAGCCCCGGGGGCGGCAGAGCCTCCGAGCAGAGTGGCCCCGAGCCTGCCCCCTGAGCCCCTCCACGTGAGGACTCCCGTGCCGTACTCCTCGGCGCCTCTCCTGCTGGGTGTTCTCCTCCTGCACCCCACCGGCCTGCCAGCTGCCTTGCTAGAAACACCCCGTCCCTCCTGGCCTGGCTTCTCTCTCCCCACGGCCGCCTCCTGCGTCAGTCGGGAAGCCCTGCCCGCTGCGCCCCCAGGCACGACTTGCCCCACTTCCCCTCGGGTGGGCTGCACCAGAGCTCCCCCCTCCGCTCTTCGACCTTTTCCCCCCACCCCGTCAGAGTCACCTTCTCCAGGCCCTGGCTCTTCCTGGTGCCCACAGGGCAGAAACAAAAGCCAAACTTCTAAACGAGGATCATCGAGCATTGAAGTCGCTCCCAGACCCGAGCCCTCCTCCCCACCTGGCGCCCTCCGTTCCCCGGAGCAGGCCACACACTTCCCGCCCAGCTGCCTCTGTCCACGTGCTGGGCGGCCCCACCCCACCCACACTCTGGCCCCAAACTTCAGCTCACACACCCCTCTGTGTGGCAGGGGCACAGGAGGTGGCTGCCAACTTCCCCCGGGTCACCTGGGTGTGTGCTCGATGCTCACGCATATGAGCTGAGGAGCCCACTGTGCCTCAGTTTCTTCCTCTACAACACAGGACCGTGGTGTTACCAGCCGTTGTTTAGTAAGAGGCAGTACAATCAGGCGGCACAGCGCCTGGCACCTGGCTGCTCATTCCTACCGCTGGTGCTGCTGCTGGTGCCTCCCGGGCAGATTGCAGCAAACCTGCCTCCTCCCTGCGACCACATTTTGTGGGAGTCCCTAGCGTAGGGCTGGGCTCTTTGGCTCTGTAAGAGGCTTGGTTTTGCCCAGGGCAGCCTCACCCGGAAGACACAGGATCGAGTCTGGTTTTACCTGGCTCCTCCCCAAGAGTGATCCTGGACTTCCTCCTGTCCTGCTCCTCTGTCCTCAGCTGCTGCCACCCACCCACACCCGGGGAGGCCTCTCTAACTCTGCCTGCACAGCAGGCGTGGGTGACGGCGTGTGAGTGTCTGTGTGTGTGTGAGTACGCGACCGGGTGGGTGTGGGGCGTACGTGTGAAAGTGAGTCTACGTGTGCGTGTCTGTCTCAGAACGTGTGTGTGAGTGTAAGAATGTGTGCTGTAAGAACATATGTGACAGTGTGTGTGTGTGCATATACATCTATGAGAATGTGTGTGTGTGTGGAAAGTGTGTGAATGTGGATACACATGTATGAAAAACTGTATGTGAATGTGTGTAAGAGAGTGTGAGTGTGCCTACGCATGCATAAGAAGGTGTATGTGTGTATGAGTTGCATGTGCGTGTATGATAAGACGTGTATGAGTGTATGTTGAGCAAGGCTGGTTTCCCGCATAAATCCCACAGTTCTCCCGTCCCCTTGGCTGTCCTTACAGTCAAAACGTCCCTGTGTCTGCCCGCAGTCAAAACATAATTATGCAAAGCTAGAAACTTTGGTTCAGCTCGTTCCCACCCCCACTTGCCCATTGCTACCTTGCAGAGAGCAGTCACGAGGGCCCCTGAGTGACACACCCCGTTGCTTCTATGAGGGTGCAAATAACATTTGACCATGTCCAGCTGACCTGTCTGGCTGGGCGTTAGGGGAGTTTGTTCTGCCTGCACAGTAAGATTAGCTAATGTTTATTAAGCACGCTAGGTGCCAGGCATTTTATCAGCAACAAATAAACTCTCAGAGGTAGTTACTCATTATTTCCATTTTTCACGGAAAAAAAGATAATAATGAGGCACAAAAAGATTAAATAACTTGCCCAAAGTCTCAAAGCTAGTGAGATTGGAAGGAGCCCAGATTCAACCCAGGAAGTGTGACAATAATGCTTGTGTGTGCAACTATTAGATGTACTGCCAGAAATGGCTGTTTGGGGGTTCTGTCCCACCCCCATGTCTTTGAGACCCAACACAAAGGGGTGTGTTTGTGTGTGTGTGTGTGTGTGTGTGTGTGTGTGTGTGTGTGTGTATGTGTGAGAGAGAGAGACTCAATAACCAGGAAATGAAAACTGGGCAACTTGGGCAGGTGCCAGCAAGAAAAGTAGATGGGTGGGTGCCAAGCATGGGTCTCTTGGTTCTTAGATGTTCAAACAAGCAGGTCTCTGCAAAGCACCCCTCTTGGGTTGGGGCCAAGAGGATCCCAGGCCTGGAGGATCTGCCTGATACCAGGAGAGTGCCAGTTGGCTTGTAGATAGCCGCCCTTTGTCCCTGGCTGAAGCCAAGCCACTTGGAGTTGTGGGGTCAGGGATGGGGCCACAGGAGTTCAAGCTCACATCAGCCTATCGCTGGTGACTCGGGCTTCCAGAGGGCTACAGTGGTGCTTCTCAGAAAGAAGCCCCAGGACCACCGACAGCAGGATCCCGCAAAGAGCTTGCTAAATTGCAGATACCTGCCCCCACCCTGCTGAATCACGGTCTCTGCAATATGACCTTGAAATCTGCATTTTTAACCAGCACCTCTGGCAATGCTGATTTGCTCTCAAATCAGAGAACGACCACCTTGCAGAAATGCATAGCCCACAGGTTCCCCAGAAGCAGACCCGAAAAGAAGGATTCTTAGGGAATAATTTATTGTGGAAGTGCCTCCCAGAGGAGCCAGTACGGGAACTAGGGAAGGAGGAAGCCAAGTGAAGGTGTGAGCTCGGGAAGTCCTGCAGAGGGTGGCCATGCTCCAGGGTCAGCCTTCCCTCGTCCTGTGAGTATCCAGATCTTGATCGCATCTAAGACTTTGCCAACTTGCTGGTCCAAACTGGGCTTTTACTGGTGAATTTTTATTAGCATGAAGAATGTTGGAAATGAGTTCTTCTTATTAAGTTAAAGATATTCACAATATGGGGATTGGCTCAAATTGTTGAGAAACACTCAGGGATGTCAACTAATGGAGAGCTGCTAGCCCTGCACCTAGCATGGCTTCTGGGACTTTACCCCCAAGTAGTCCTGTGTCCAGCCACTGGTCAAGAGGTCTTTAATGGTCCGATGCCAATTATCAGGGTAACAGGATCCTGCCTTTGGAATTGTGTTGCTTCTGCCTTGAATGAACCTTTGGTGGGAGGTCAGAGGATCTACAAGGACAGACAGCAGGGACTTATTTAAGTTAACAGAGCAGATGCCTGTTTAATCATAAATGCAGACTTAATAACCATAAGTATGAGTCTAGTCCGAGACTTACTTGCATTAGAACATGGTGACAGGGAAAAGAAGGAACAGCCAGACTCTTCCAGCTCAAGTTTCTTTGGCTCTACCATTAACTATTGAAAAATGCCCAAGAGTTGTGCTTGGGCAGATTGACTCGGGTTGGCTTGTGACAGTGACAACCTGGTAGTGACACGCTTACTATGGAACAAGCAAAAGATGTTTCCTAGTGTTCACAGTTGTGGTTGGGGTTCCCTAGATCACCTGCCTCAGATTCATCTGAAGAGCTAAGGTGCAAATTCGTGGGCCCCTCCCTGGAACTAATGAATCAGAATCAATTCAGGGGAGGGGTAGATATTTTTTTAGAAATGATGTTTTTTACAAAGCACCCCAGTGATTTTCTGCACACTGAAGTTTGAGAACCACTGCTAAGGAAATCTCGTCTCACTTCCCCACCCCCAGGGGAAAGCTCATCACTGGTGCAGCGGACCCCCATAGAGTGTTCTTCCTTAGTTGCATCTCCCCATCTCCTTCTGAGAAGGGGAGAGCCATCCAGGAGGCTTAAGTTGAAATAAGTCAGAAATGCACAGGGGGTGCGGGGCTGCGGTTTTGTGAACTCCACTACTAAGAATTCGAGCAGGAGGGCACCCACTCCCCACGGGATCCTGCTAGCTTGTCACCCACCAGGGTCTTCAAGCAGTGGCTGCTAGGAAGGTGGTGCCTGGCAGACAGCAACTACCTGAAGGAAGCAGGAGTGAGAATGGTAGTGCAAAAAAATGGTGTAACGGCGAAACCAGAAACCAGATGGTGCCATCCCATCTGATGGCAAAAGCCTCACCATAAAAACTGAGAGCACTTTGAAAACAGCACAGTCTTCTTCTAAACTTGGAGAGAAGTTTGAAGGCATTACAGCTGACAGGAGAAAAGCTCAGACTGTCTGCAACTTCATAAATGGTGCATTGGTTCAGCACCAGGAATGGAATGAGAGAGAAAACACGGCAGACAACAAAAGTGGAAGACAAAAAAAGTGGCAGTGGAAGGCATGATGGACAATGTCACCCACACTCAGATCTATGAAGAAAGTAGAATAAAAATGTCATCATGGCTTTGGACAGCAACGAGCTGTGAGAAGAAACATCTCAGTTCAAGTAACAAATTTTTCCACTCAGCCTCTTCATTTTTGTTTCTGTTTTTCATTACCATGTTTAATTATCTTTATCACAAACATTTTACATACAGCTATTTCAAAGTGTTGGTTTAATTAGGAGTCTTTGGTTAGTAAATAAATGTGTGTTTTTGCTTAAAAAAAAAATAAAGAATTCAAGCAAGAGGCAAACACACCCAACAGAGCTTCTAGCTATTGTTCCAACAGGAAAGTTATTATTCAGATGTATGCTTGTAGGACTTTATAAAGTTCTAAAATTTTTATACCTTCTCCCACGTTTAGTAAAACAGAGATGTGGGCAGGTAGGTGGGCAGGTGATGGACTTGTCTTGCAGTGAGAAAATGGCAGCTGGGGACAGAGTGCCCCACTCTGCCTTTGTTTGGGAAGAAGCAGGACAAAGAACAGAATGGACGGTGGCAGCTCCCGGGGAACAGAGAGAAGGAAGGACATACTGTAATAAGCAAAACGTCACAGGAGCTGCTGTCCCCTGTGCACTGACTCAGAGGCAGGCCTTGGACTAAGTGCCACCCTTCCTAGATCCCATGTGGCTCTCCCAGCAAGCCAAAGATCGTGTCTAGTTTTTCTCTTTACAAATAAGGAAACTGAAACCTAGACGGGTTCAGTGACCCACCTGGGTCACTCAGCTGGAAAGTGGCAGAGTCCTGGAGGTGACCTGCAGCAGAAAGTGCTCCAGGCACAAAGGAGCCATGGAGAGGCCCGAAGTGGGAGGGAGCAGGAGAGGTCTGAGAGCCAGAACCCAAGGCAAACCCTGAGAATGGGGCACAGAGCAAGTGGCCAGGAGAGGTGGCCAGGCCTCCGTCCTCCCTGAGACGTGCTCAGGAGCACAAACCACCGTTGATTAAACTGCTGCTCTGTGCCAGGCATTATGACAGGTGCCCTCTTTGCTCCCTGAGACTCTGATCAAGGGAAAGAAAAAAGAAGGAAAATTTCATCAGTGAGTGAACAGTTGCAAAGTGGAGACACAGCAAATCTTGGAACCAGAACCTGCGAACTCAGCAGCTTCTAAGTCCAGTTTGCTTCAGATTTCAGTACTTGAAAAAGCACAGTTCTCAGAAAGTTCTGTACTCCTCTTGCCTCCCTCCCTCCCTCCCTCTTTTCCTCCTTTCCCTCCTTTCTTCTTTCCTTCCTTCCTTTCTTTTCTCCTGGCACACCACTATGAACCAGACAGTAAGAAAACAATTTCCCAAGCATCTTTCCCTCCAGTATGTCCATCACCCTGACATCCACCACGAGAAGTGTGAAACATCATCATTCCCATTTTAAAAGATGCAGAAACAGTCTACTTCGCATGGCTCGTCAGCAACCATGCGTGGACTTGAACTCGGACTTCTCTGACTCTAAATGCCTTGGTTTTTGCTGTTTTTCCCGTACCCTCTAATCTCACTCTCACCTCTTCCTTTCGGAGGCAGCTGTTGAACAAACTCAGCCAGTCCCGTGAGCTCCCCCTGCGCCCCTGCCCAGGCTGCCACCAGAAGCGGGACGGGCCAGGACAGTGGAAACCACTCTGGCATCCAGCCCCGAGAGCACCAGTCAGTGGCCATGCCAGGGCCGGGCTCCAGCATGAACTAAATCTGCCCCTGCCACCCCCAATCCCCAGCCAAAGTGGTAAGGAGCAGGAGACCAAAGGAAGGAACACGTTAACCATCGCAAATATCACAAGAGGCGTGAACATTGAGAACCAGGACATGATGTGTACCCACTTTCAAGGCACCTGGGCCTGCCGGCGGGGCACAGGCAGAGCCAGCTGCTGCAGGGGCAGTTAATGGGATACAAGCAGGGAGATGAGGAGGCAGGAGCCTAACCGAAAGCATCAGGATATGGAATCGGGTGAGGGACAGGACACAGCCGTGGAAGAGCCAGCAGGGTGAACTGGCTTGAAGAATTTTCAGCCTCGCCAGATCCTGGCAGGGAGAGCTCACCGCCCCAGGCTCCTGGCGGGGGGCTGCAGGCTGGGCTGGGTGCAGGGTGGTCTCTGCCTCTGCCTCCTGGAGCGGAGGGGACCCAGATGGGAAGGAAGATGGAGCTGGCCTTTGAGGGCAGGCCTGGCGTGGGGGCGAGGAGAGAAGCACTCTGGCCTGAGAGATGCATTTGGCAGCAGAATCTAGAATTCTGCCTGGCCCAGATCTGCACCACGTGTTCTTTTTAGTTTCTGTGATGACAAAGATAAAGAGAGAGGAAAACAGACCTATGAAACATGCAGAACTCCTCTCTCACCTCCCTCGACCCTGGAGAAAGCAACTCCATGGGGAGACAGGGATTTGGAGGTAACACTTGAGAAAGTTCAGGAGAGGGCTCCAGGACCCGCCGCCGCAGGCAGTAGCTAGTGGCCGGCTCCACCTCTCCCACCCTCTGTCCTGAGAAAATGTTCGGGATCAGCTGCCGCGAGACGGACGCCAGCACAGGTCACCCAATCTCTGGAAGCGGCGGCGGCCCATCCCTTTATCTCCGCAGCTGTCAGGCAGCCTCTGCGAGAACAGGCTCTGGTTACGGGGCATAAACAGGCCACAGTGTCAGCTGGCCCTGGTCTGGCCCATGCTGTTGGCTCTTCTGACTTGAGGGTGGGGAAGGGCGAGGGGGTGGAGGAAGGGTTTGCAGGCAGGACACCCCCTGTCTCTGCTCCCCGCCTCTCCTCTCCTTCCTCACTCAGCTGAATTGTCTCCAGAGACCACAGATCTTCCTTTCCCAGGGTAATCAGGCGTATGGGCCCCCCGTGACCTCGGCAGGGGCCTCGATGTATGTGAGCAGCCCATTTCACAAGCCAGTCGGGTCAGAATCATGCCGTCTGGGGCCAAAGACCACCCCTGTCATCCATGTGCAGGCACATGGGCCCTTTCGTCTGAGTAACAGAATCCTCGTGTGTGTCTGTCTCTCTTCCAGCTCTAACCAGTGGGACTTTTTTTGGCTTTACAAGACCTTCTTGTACCCAAATGCTATCCTCTGTCTATAAAGTGTTCAGCCAAGACCTGCAGATGATCAGGGTGAGAGTGCACAGTGGAGGCGTCCAGGCCCAACTTTGCAACAGAAGGGGCCTCTCTCGCTCTGGAACGAAAAGCAGAAAGGCAAGGCTATATTCTTACCAAAGGGCCTCCCTGCGGTCTTCAGAACCAAGGGTTGCTGGGGCTGATGGCTGAGAACCTCAGAAAACAGATCCCATCTGGGAGGCCTAGCCAGGTCCATGAATCCCTAATGCAGTGTGTTTATCCCAAATAAGATAGAGGAAACCACTGGAAGTCGTACCAAATAGAATTGATCCAAACAGAGCAATCAGCTATCAAAAGGGCAGAGTCACTCAGCCTCAATGCCACCTCAAGAGGCAGGCTTGTGGAATATAGCTGTGGCTCTTACTTAACAATTATTATAGACCAATTCTAGATCAGAATAAAGGGCTGGGTTGCTGCTCTTCCCCAGCTGTGTGACCTTGGGAGTCTCTTCACCTCTCTGTGCATCTGTTTCCTCCCTATAAAGAGCAGGGATCTCCCAATCTCACCCATCCATGTGTGCTGATCAATCCGCACAAACAGGGGGAAATGCAGCCTTTTTTAGTTTGAAGACAAGGAAAGACATAGGTGATGGAGAGCATGGGGCCCTCTAGAAGCCAAGAATGTGGAAGACCCTCCTCAGATGGAAAGATGAGAACGAGGAGGCAGGGGACAGTGACAAACTTCAGCAGACCGGGCTGTGGATCCAGAGCAAGCATTACGCATTCCCTGCAATGCCAGGCCAGACCAGGCAGAAACGCTGTGGGTCTAGGCATGCAGCTTCCAGGGGCCTCTGCTTTCTGTCATTTATGAAGTAGGTTCACATAGGTTTCCAGTGTGTGGGGGAGTAAGTGTTTTAACTCAGCTAACTTGAAACTTCCTTCCCAGGGATTAATCAAAGTATCAGCATATGACTGTGTGTGCCCAGAATATAGGTCACTGAATCATGGAATGTTCTTGCGAGAAGAGGCCTTTGAAGACACACTGTCATAGACACACACCCACATGTGTCCACATACACACACACAGGTGACTTAATAAATGCATGTTTAATGAGGGCACTTCATTTAAGATTCAAGGTATTATTCATCTGTTGGAAAATTATTGCATACCTAGTAGGTGCTGGACCCTGTGTTAAAATTAGGCCAGTTGCACAAATTCATCTGCTAAAGCAGAAAAAACTTTACTCAAGGCTGTAGCAATTTGATTAAAGAGCTAAACTATTTTTAAAATAGCCCTGAATGATGATTTTTTTTCCCTACACTTGGACAGTCAGGCATATGGGCCTTGGCATAAAAATGTACCCGAGATCCAAGTCAGGGTAAATCATGTGGCTAAAAAAGACCTTCAGGCACTTCCAGTCCTTTCCATACTACTGGAAGGTCTTTAAGGCAAAAAGAAGAAAAAGAAACATCCTTTGGTTCTGGTATGCACCGTCTGTACTTGCATCTGTCTCTTTAGACATGGTTGGCCAAAGAGTCTGCTAAAAATATATAAAGAAAGAAGACAGGTGTAGGGGGCAGAGAGAGAGAGAGTTGGAAAACGAATCCTGTTCCTTGCTAACTACCTCCCACCACCAAGTTACCACAATATTTAGGCAGATCTCTGCCTGCCCCCTCTTTCCAGCCAGTTATTGGCACTTGACTTGGGTATGTATTATTTTTTTAATAAAAGGGAAAAGCACTCTCATTTCTACTCTTCCTATTGGGCTCAAGAGTCTCTGAGACTGAGAGAAAGTCTTGAGTTTCAAGCGGGTCTTTGTCCTGAGAATGCTGCCTCCTGCTGGCTGGATGGTGGGCTGGGGGTGGAGGGAAGGGTGTCTGAGCCAAAGCCCATCCTGTGCTGGGTGGTTCCATCACAGGGTCCCTTGGAGTCTGCTTCAGCTCTTCCCGTTCGGCAAAGGTTACTGGAGCAGGCTGGGCCCACTGGGCTAGGAGAGCTGAGTCATCCATGGGAAGAGACAGCAGTGGCCATAAATTATCCTGTGTTTAAGGATGGCTTTCTAAAACCCTGGCTTTGGGCTTAGAGTCTTTATTTATATCTCTCGCAGGAGTATTTTTCAAGCTCATGACAGTGCGCTCTGCCTTGCTTTGGGGACACTCCAAGCACCTGGTCTCCTCTATAAATGAGTCCTGCAGGTGACAGGCCCCCGGAGGCCCCGGACTCTGCTGTCACTCACAGCCACACGTACAGCTCCTCACTGCCAAGGCCAAGACCCCATCTTGTGCATGGAAGTACATCCAACTTCACTGGCATAGCATTGCACGCAGACACACAAATAACATTTAACATTCACACACACACACACACACACACACGCACACGCACACGCACACCTCTGTATGTAAACTCTGCGAACCCCCTGGCTCCTGTACATGGCAGAGACAGCCACTGCTCACTGTGAAACGTGCACCATGCTCCTCAGGCTGAAGGGCCCCTCCAGGGTCCGATGCCCAGATCTCTGGCTCAGGAGCACTTGGCAAGTGACCAAACAAATGTTTTCTGTTCCTTGGTAACTTGGTTTGTCCTTGTTGCTGCTATACCTTACAAGGTGGATGGAGAGGGCTGGAATAGAAGCTGCCAGGTAGTTCACACTCTTAAGAACAATTTCTCTGGCCAGATGGTCACATGTTGGAGTGAAGAGCCACTTAGATGACGGTCCTCCCTCTTGGATCATCTGCAAAGGGAAGTAAAATTTGTTGAGTGGAACATTTCTCTCCTGCTAAGAAATGTTCATTCCTGCATCCCTCCTTAACCCACACCTAAATGGTTTCTGCATTTTCCACCCCGCCCTCCAGCCCTTTGTTTTTCTTTCCTACTTTGTATCTAGATAATTTTGTGTAGTTTAGTGAATGAGTGCTTGTCATTTATTGATTTCTCTTGGTTTATTTACTATTATTCTTTCTTTTCCAAGTCTCTGTGAGACAGAAAGAGAGAAATTCATTCTTCCCATTTTCCTGAGAGAGGCACAAGGAAGACAAAATGCATCACTTAGGGTCACATGGGGCAGTGGCCCTGATGAGTCTGAGTCCAAACCCTCCCCCGCCCCTGCCTAGCAACTTGCCTCTGGGGTGATGACCCCAGGCGCCTCTACTCCATCCAGCCCAGCGTGTGTCCTCCGAGCCCTGCGCATCCTCAACCAGGGGACACAGAACTGACCCCAGCACTCACCCGGCCACCTTTCTGGGAGGCAGCACTCCATAGGCTACGAGGCTAGGTCTGATGAGGTTGTCCTCACCTGTCAGAAGAAGGGAAGGTTAGGGCCCTCCGTGGTGACCTTGTCGCTGATTGAACCACAATGCCATAAATTTGCAAAAATGTCAAAGTTCTACATTAAGTTCTATAGCAGTTCCCCAGTTCTCCCCTCTTCCCACCAGGTTTCCCCACACCTTAAGCGCGTGCTAGTCACCCACGTCCCCTACTCTTGTCCCCCCACCATCTCTAGCTGTCTTCCAGGCACTGCCTCACCCTGCATCATCAACTCGTCTTTCTCCCACTACTCAGGCATGACTTTAACTTCTACTTCTTCCACCAGCTTTTCCAGACAGATTGGTTTTTTCCCCTCAACTTTGCAAAGCACTAATTCTTGCCACCAACATCTCATGTCAGTGTTTGCACCTTACCCTTCCGTGGCTGTTCGGTGTTCACCATTCAGTTGTGTTTTCCTGCCGTAGTGTGTACACCAGGTTGTCACTCCAGGGCCAGCCTTTTCCATCCTGCTGAGTGTCAGGAGGCCAACCCTAGGGACCATGCCAAGGGGCTCTCTTGCTCTATGGTTTTCATCTGGGTTTGGCCAATGGGATGCCCCTCAGGAGGCCGAAGGGAAGGAAGACAGTGACAAACTGGTTCCCTGTTCCTTCTGGGCAGCATTGTCCCAGGTTGACTGGGCTCCTTACAGCTCCTGGCACATGGTCCTTTCCATAGAGCTACTACGTTAGTTTCCTGTGGCTGCTGTCATGAGTTACTACTCTTGGTGGCTTATAAACAACAGGAATTTGTTCTCCCACAGTCCCAGGAGGCCAGCAATCTGGAGTTGAGGTGTTGACAGGGCCATGCTCCCTCTGGGGGCTCAGGGAGAACCTGTTCTCTGCCTCTTACAGCTTCTGGGGGCTGTCAGCATTCTTTCATCTGTGGCCTCATCATTCCAATCTGTCTGTGTTCACATCGCCTCCCCCTCTTCTCTGCATCTTCTTCTCTCTGTCTGTCCCAAATCTCCCTCTGCCTTTCGTTTATAAGGACACTTGTCATTGGATTTGAAGTCTACTCAAATAAACCAGGATGATCTCATCTCAAGATCCTTAACTTAATTAGATCTGTAAAGACCTTTTTTCCAAATAAGGTCACATCCACGGGTTCCAGGGGGATTAGGATGAGGGCATATGAGGAGGGGGGCTCTCCCTAGTTTCCAGTAATTGTATTTCTCCTTCTGTTTCAGGCCTGGGATATCAGTGCTGGTACCAGCCCAGGGATTCTGCACCATCCCTGGTAGGGTTCCCTTTGTCCTGCCCACACCTTTGCAAACAACCCCTTTATTAAATGCTGTTCTGATTGTCCCATTGGAATGTGCCATCTGCTTCCTGCCAGGACCCTGGCTGATACAGGCATCTTGAAGTTAATGGCATCAAGTAAAGAGTCTGTGTGACTTGCCCTATGCAGGTCCCCAAAGCAAAGTAAGAGAAAGTACAGATTTCCGGATGATGACAGTGCAAATGAGAATAAGAGCTCTCAGGCTCCAAGGGCCAGACTTCAGGGGAAGCAGGAAGGCTCCACACCTTGCATATTGTTCCTTCCTAAACTGGGTCACAGATATAAGATGACAGGGTCAATTAGAATGATTCTAGGTTCTTTCCAAACTCTTTCTGTCATAAGGGTCCCAATTACTTTCAGCTGCAAGTAAATGGAACCAAATGCCCCTCCAATCCTGACTCAACTATATTAAATGGTGCTTCTCAAACTTGAGCATGTACCTGGAGGGCTTGTTTAAAAACAAATGACTGGGTCCCAACCCCAGCATTTCTAACTCAGCAGATCTGGGTGAGGCTCAAGAATGTGTTTTTCTAACAAGTTCTCAGGGGATGCTGATATTCTGGTCCAAAGACAAGACATTGAAAACCACTGGTTTAAACAGTACAGAAAATGAGGCCAGACATGGTGGCTCACACCTGTAATCCTAGCACTCTGGGAGGCCAAGGTGGGTGGATCACTCAAGGTCAGGAGTTCGAAACCAGCCTGAGCAGGAGTGAGACCCTCGTCTCTACTAAAAATAGAAAGAAATTAATTGACCAACTAACAATACATAGAAAAAATCAGCTGGGCATGGTGGCGTGTGCCTGTAGTCCCAGCTACTTGGGAGGCTGAGGCAGAAGGATTGCTTGGGCCCAGGAATTTGAGGTTGCTGTGAGCTAGGCTGATGCCACAGCACTCTAGCCAGGGCAACAGAGTGAGACTCTGCAAGGAAGGAAGGAAGAAAGAAAGAAAGAAAAAGAAAGAAAGAAAGAAGGAAGGAAGGAAGGAAGGAAGGAAGGAAGGAAGGAAGGAAGGAAGGAAGGAAGGAAAGAAAGAAAGAAAGAAAGAAAGAAAGAAAGAAAGAAAGAAAGAAAGAAAGAAAGAAAGAAAGAAAGAAAGAGAGAGAGAGAGAAAATGTACTCTCTCATAAACAAAATGCCCTTGGGAAGGTGGCCCCAGGGTTGGTTAATTCAGTGGCTCAACCAGATCCTCAAGGACCAGGCTCTGCTCTGCTCTGCCAGCCTTGACCTTGACTAGGCCTTCACTGCTGCAGGCTGGTCCAAGAGCTCCAGGCATCCCTCACAGACCAGATAATGGTCAGCATAAGAGATCCCCCTTTTAAGGACTGAGAAGTCTCCAAGGTGGTGTCTCTTTATACCACATTAGCCAGAATTACATCACATGCATGTGCCTAAACCAGTCACCGTCAGGGAGGGATGGGACTGCTATGATTGGCTTCCACTGATCAGCCACAGGAAGGAAACGTTGACAGCACCTACCTTGATGGACTCTGCCAACAATGGGAAAAGGACTACATGGCCTGCTTAGGTCTCGTGCCTGCTAGAGCACTTTTTGGTTATTGTCTACTCAGCAAAACTTCCCACCCTCTTTCTTCTGTTGATGGAACCTGAACTCCTCCTTGGAGGGGTGGGCATTTGACCAAGGACTAACAAAACCTAATGGTCCATGTTCTGGCAATGGTGACATGTGGCCCAAGTAAGGAAACTCAGACTTCTTCCCTGGAATTGAGCTAAGAATACTATAGGGGAAAAGGCACTCTTTTTCTGCAGGGATTGCTAAGCAGGGTGGTCATGTGCCTCACAGGAGAAGAAAGCCTCTGGGAAGTGGTAGAAATTAATTAACAGTCAGAGAGGAGCACAGATAAACAGGTACAGGCAAACAGTGATGAGAAAAAACCTTGGCTCCTGCAGCCTCTTCCCTTATTTTGGGGAAGCATCTCAGTGCCCTGCCCAACTCTGGAAGAAATGTCTCATTTGTCTGCACTAATTGAAGGACCATTTCTGTTCTTTGCAACCCAGTGATTTCAGACTGAGAAACTACTTCTGTCATGAAAAGCAGAGGAAGGAAGTATGAGAACCAAGTAAGGATGGCGGTAGCTGTACTGCCCTGGCTCCCACCTTGAACCTCTATATTTGGTCACATCTTCCTGACTGGGAACACACTGAACAGAACCCCCACCACAGACCCCAGCCCCCAGCCCACTCCATGACCCACACCCAAGCAAAGCACAAGGTCCCTAGAAACTTCAAAGACATGGGATAGAGAGAAAAGACAAACCAGGCTTAGGGGACACCACTTCTCTTTTTACAGAAGGAGCAGTCCTGGCCACAAAGATGGTGGGGGAGGGGGCATAGGAAAACAGCCTGCACCCTCAGTGTCCCTCTCGTCCCCTCCAGCTGCTGCCAGGCTGAGGGCAGGGTCACAGCATCCTCCGGCAGGTGTAGGTGGGGACCGAGGACTTCTCCATGGGTGGATTTCATGTGGAGGAAGACCAACCCCAGACCCAACTAAGTTTCCTTCTGGGTTTTTTTTTTCCCCAAGGAAAGAGAGTTCCCCAAGCATGTGCTAAAACAGAAAGTTGCCTTGTTTGTATTAAATTTTTTTATTGATGCCTAATAAGTATGCATATTTATAGGGTACATGTGATATTTTGATACATGAAAACAACATGTAATGATCAAATCAGGGTGTTTGGGTACCCATCACCTCAAACATTTATTATTTATTTGTGTTGGGAGCATTTCAAATCTTCCCTTCCAGCTACTTTGAATTATACAATATACTATTGTTAATAATTGTCACCCCACTGTGCTATCGAACACCACACCTCACTCCTTCTGTCTAACTATATGTTTATACCCATCAACCAAGCTCCCCTTGTTACCCCACCTCCCAGCCTCTGGTATGTGTCATTCTACTCTCTACCTCCATGAGATCCACTTTTGTTATCGCCCACATATGAGAATATGCGATATTTGTCTTTCTGCGTCTGGCTTATTTCACTTGACGTAATAACCTCCAGCTCCATCCATCCTGCAAATAACAGGATTTTATTCTTTTTTTACTGCCAGATAGTATTTCATTCCATAATATTCCATTCCATATTTTCTTTACCCATTCATGAATTGATGGACACTTAGGTTGATTCCATATCTTATGGAATCTATTATGAATAGATTATTATGAATAGTGCTGCAATAAATATGGGGGTGCAGGTATCTCTTGACATACTGATTTACTTTCCTTTGGATAAAAAACCCAGTAGTGGGATTGCTGGATCATAGAAAAGATAAATCTAAAATTTGTATGTTTGTTTGTTCTTAATGACCTATCTGGTATAGTATGCAAATCAGCAAATTCTACTAAGGCAGCAGAGATCTGCCCAAATAATGTTTCCATTTCTAATGATTCATTAGGTACAATAATTACAACTTCTGCCCCCACTCTATTTATTAACACCTACCCTGCCCCCAACACTGGGCTAAGCAGTCACATAGAATTCACATGCTAATGTGTAGGGTAGTCTACATGACCCCGCCACAGTATGGCAGAAATACATTTATCTTTTTTTTTCCATTGGCAATGGAATGATAACAATTTTTACTTATCTTTTTTCATGCTGCTACCCATAGATCCATACCCATTAGAAATTCCAATAGGAAAAAGAAGCAGGGAGGGAGCTCAAGAAGAGAAGAGAGGGGAGAGAAATGCTATCATTTGGCAAAAACCTGAGTTAAGGAACCTCCTTATTTCTAAGCCCTGGAAGGCCTGGCTGGAGGCTTTCTTGCCTCCAGAAGCAGGAAGCAGATTCCCACCACGGAGGAGTCACTGACAGACTCCCCGGCCAACAGACCAGGTGGCAGCTGGGGGCCCAAGGTGGGATTTTGGCGAGAGGAACATAACAGAAAAGGAAGAGAAACCGGTCCGTGTTTCAGCTCCTGTTGAAATACTGTTTGTCCTTCAAGGCTCCTCCTCTTTGTGAAGTTTTCTCCAAACTCTGTTCCATCCAATCCCACCCCCCGCCCCAGAATTAACTGCTCTTCCTTTATCCTGCCATATCCAGTAGTAACACGGGTGATAACTGAGAACTTCTGCGCATAAAAAGGGCGCATGTGTCGAAAGCAGAGTGCAAATATGTCTACAGTTCTTTCCCCTCCTTCATCTAGGGCCAGAGCCTCTTACTCCAGCCCTTGAATGTCCAGGCTGGCCTCGGAACTTGCTTTGGCCAAGACACTAGGCCACACGAATCCAAGCCTGGCCTTGCCACCTGAACAAGCCCGAGTCCCCCTGGGAGACGACGAGAGAGCATGTAGAGAAAGGCTCCAGTCATCCGGGCTGTCCTCAACCAGCCTGACCCACCAGCCACCCCACGAGCCCCTGAGCAAGTACAGCCGAGAGCTGCAGAGCCCCGTCCCATCCAGCAGGACTGCCGGGCTGTCCCGTGAGCTGTCGCCACGGGCTCCCAAGCAGCAAGCAGCAGTGAAGGAACCTGTCACACATCACTGACAGTGGGGTGGTTTATCATGCAAAAGCTAACTGATACAGTGTTGCTGTCTCCCCCCACCCCGCCCCACGGAAGGGAGTGCCACGAGGGCTGTTAATCTCAGGTCTCTCTATGTCACTCCTCCACTAATCTATTCCTGGGACAGTCCCGATTGTCTACCCAAGCTCACCAACTGGAGAGGCATAGGACAGCCTGGAATGGAACTGAAATGTGGGTAGAGGGCGGCGTTCCCGCGGAGCACCCCATGCATGTGCTAATGGAGCTGTCTGGCTCTTCTCCACGTCCCCAAGGCCTGTGCTTGGGAAAAGGGTTACCTGATCTCCACCACCTTTGTCTATCAATTCATTCGGGCCTGGATTAATCCCCCGCTCAGTTTCTCCCCACGTCCCCCCACCCCTCCCAGTCTGGCTGCCCAGGTGATGTCAGCAGTAACCAATCTTGCAGTCGGAGCAGTCAGCCGGCTGGCTCACTTCCGTGTCCATTAAGGGAAGGCAGACACTTTAGAAAGAACTGGAAAATCTTACCAGCCACGCACTGCACTCAACTCCCCCATCCCCTGCCCCATTCTCCTCTCTGTGCCACAGGCACCCCTAACCCCAAGGGACCAGAGCTGGGAAGTGCTGAAGCCAAGAAGCAACTGGAACTGTGGCCCGTGGCCCAGTGGGCTGAGCCGCCAGCCTGCCCCATCCCCGGCACCCTCCACTCGAGGGCGTTTTCCATCTGGTACCAATGAAATGGGTATTGAGGGGTCAGAGTGCCAGCATCAAGGTTGGGAAGGGGGTGTCACAGAGGATCCCTGTCAACTATTTGAAGTTGTCAGACTCCCTTAAAGGGAAACAGTGGGGACTCGAGGTTGGCGACTTGAACAAATAAGGGCAGACAGAATCTGGTCTGTTTGCTGAGGTGACACTGTTTCTCCTAACATCTAATCTGGGTGCGGAGAATTCTACCACTACAGAGTCAGCTCTTCCTGCCTTGGAAACTTCTCTTTGAAAGTACCCAAGAAAAATGCACAGTAACACCCCAGATTGACCCCTCAAAATCTGTGAGGTCTTAGGCAAGCTCCCATACCACACCAGGCCTCAGTTTCCCTCTCTGCAATGTGCCACCTCACAGAGTTGTTGAGTAGAATATAGAATATGTCAATGAAAGCTGGTCACACAATAATTTATGAAAACTAAGTTCTGGATGGGAACTCTGTACTTTCCACTCAATTTTGTTATGAACCTAAAACTGCTCCAAAACATAAAGGTTATTAATTGTTTTGAAAAGGGCTGGACGAACACATGTTAAATGAATGCTAGATGAACAGGCTTCCTTTATTCAATGCTTGCAGGCTCCAGGAAGGAAGAGCACAGTTGAAGGCGGCATTTCTAGCCTACAGAGTCTACGAAAAACGTAAGTTGTCAATCCTTCAGGGGAGGGGCATGGATCTGCTCTGGACAAGGTAGCTGGCAGTCCCAGCCTGAATATAAATTGTGAACCAGGGATGAGAGAAAGCAAAAAAACGGCTCCCATTGTCTACTTGTGTCTCTGCCCTACTCCGGGCCAAGCACTCAGGAGGGCTATTCCAGAAAGAGAAGACACCGAGTGGGTGTCTCTTATTCTATCTGCCTGGCACACCTCCTCCCTCCTTCTAAGAAATGCATCCCTCTTCCTTTGGGATGTCTTTTCCCCACCCAACACCCATTGGATTGTACTAGAAGCTACAGTTATGAGAATCTGCATCCCTGACGGCAGGTTGGGCACACCATCCAAGGCAAGACAGTGCTTCTCCAAGACTCCTTAGAGCAGACTTCAGGGGGAAAAGGCAGTTCCGCTTTGGGGAAAGACGGCAGGCTGTGAAGCTCAGTGTTGCTGGCACCCTTGGTTCCAAAAGAGAAGCAGTCTGAGTGGTCAAGACTAGCACACAGGCAGAAACCAAAGGAGGGGCAGCGAGTCCGGCCTTCTGTCTTTTCCCTGCTCCCAGCTGTCCCCAAGGCCAGCCGCACTCTGCCCTCCCCTGGTTTGGTTACAGGAACCAAAAAAACCCCCCTTTCAGCCTGGGCTGGCTATGGAACTTCCGCCATTTGTGACTAGCATAATCCTGACTACTGCACTCTGTCCTCCCTCAAAAACAGTACAATTCACTGGGAGAGAAGGCACTATAAACAAAGAGATTAGAAAGCCATGCAAGATAGCACTAGATTGCATAATTTTGAATTAACTTTGCACCTTCCTTCCTTCCTTCATTTCTTTCTTTCTTTCTTTCTTTCTTTCTTTCTTTCTTTCTTTCTTTCTTTCTTTCTTTCTTTCTTTCTTTCTTTCATTCTTTCTTCCTTTCCTTTTTTCTTTCTTCCCCTCTTGGCATTTTCCCCAACCAGCCACTGGAAATGCAAAGGTGAGGAAAACATGTACGCGAAAAGCCCACAATCTAGCAAGGAGGAAACCATATGTATCACTTTCAATATTATGCAATTTATACCTGGTCGAGGTGGAAACCAGAACCATAGATGCATAGAGGAGGGTTAACTCGTTCTGAATGTCAAGGGACGGTGTCACCAATGCAGGGTTATTAAAGGTGAGCTTTCATGGGTTTGGTAAGAACAGAAATTGGGAGTTTACAAGAATGTAGGTGGCATAAAGGAGGCATAAATCCTGGAAGATTCCAGGGATGACCAAAAAGAGCAGGAACCATCATAGCATTGGCTTCAGAGAACCTGGAAGAGTGAGCTGTCCAGGCAGCACAAGAAACAGGAAGCCCCACCCTGACCATCCACCTCAACCTCAGTGTCTGTTTTCAGATGCTCTGCCATTAGGAGACCCTGCCTGGCCCCAACTCATCTTTCTGCTGCCAGCCATCATCTCGCCCTGACTCTGAAGACCCTGTCCCTATCCTCCTGAATTCTGCTTACCCACAACTTCTGCTCAGGCCCACTGGGGCATCTCTCGCCATAAATTGACATGGTCTCTGTGCTTTTGCTTCTGGCAGGGAAAAGCAGAAAGTGCTAGGCAGGCTGGAGCCCTACACCAGGGGTCTGTAAAATGCAGCCCATGGGCCAAATCTAGACCACCACCTGTTTTTGTAAATACACTTTTCTTGGATCACAGCCATGATCCTTCATTTGCATGTTATCTACAACTGCCTTTGTGCTGTAACAGCACAGTTGGACAGTTGCAGCAAAGACCACATGGCCCCAAAAGCCTGTGATTTACTATCTGGATCTTTCCAGACAAAGATTTTTGGCCCCTGCTTTATACCATACTGCTTCCTCTGAACTTTAATTCCAAACTCCCCAATATCAAATTTTACAGTATGTCTAAACTATTTGAATGCATCTAAAAAATTGGCATTTGGGAAATATGAAACCCTCCTAGACCCTTGTCAGATAGGACTAAGTAGACAATGTGGTCACTAAACTGGCTTGAGCCATAGGAATATTTTTATTAAAAAACTAAATAATAGGAAGAAAAATAGCTCTTCCCTTGATTTTCCCTTAGAGCATTTGAGAAAAATTCTTTATTACCCTCTTTTTTTATCGCACACTCTGGTGGATCATAGGACATTTTTTTAGGGCCTTGAAAGATCATTGTGTCAGCTGCCATCCCTGAGTCCTGCAAAAATTCTGTCCCAGCCCATTCTAGAGTAGTGAAGCTAATCCAGTTTCCAAAGATCTCCCCCAAAGTGCATTCACAGCCTTCCTCTTCTTGTCCCCATCTGGTGTTCAGACCTATCCTCCCCCGTGCCCACCCCCACTCCCTTCCTGAGCACCTGTTGCTACAACAAAGAGAAGCTCAAGGTTGAAGTTTCTGGGCCTGTCCAGGTGATAGACCGAGGCCATTCAAGACAGATAATGCCATTTGTTAGTTTAGCTCTTTTCAATCATCAGGGAGAGCTTTGGGTGGGGAGAGGCATTCAGAGAGCTCCATGGATATAAAAAGGTGATTACATTTAAGTGGGAGACCTGTCACTAGGCAAAGCACTCTGCCAGCTGATGTGTAGGCAACTTCAATGGCTAAATTGCGGCAGGCAGGGTGGGATTTGTGTCGCTCTGGACTCAGACAGCTGCAGCTCTCCTAAGGGGACAGGCCTTCCTCGGTGCCTCAGATCTGGAGGGAGAGGCTACAGGCTGCCTGGCACAAGGGCTCCCCAGGGGTCGGGGGATGGGGGGGTGTCAACCCTGCCTAAGCCAGGAGTGATTCAGGCCGATATTCTCAGACTCTTGAAAGTCACTTGTGTATGAACTCCTCAAAAGACCCGGAGATTTGAGGTTTAGAATCCTTAAACGTTGAGTGAGGTTTAGCTCAGTGTTTTTATCTGCTTGTTTTTGTTATTCTAGAGCAAGGGTCAGGAAACTTGTTATGGAAAGGACCAAATGGTAAATATTTGGGGCTTCGTAGGCTACGCCGCCTCCGTTGCAGAGACTCGACTCTGCTGTTGAGTGTGAAAGCAGCCGTAGGCATCAATAAATGAGCATGCTTGCATTCTGATAAATATTTATTTATGGACATGAAAATTTGAATTTTATATAACTTTTATGTGTGATGAAATATTCTTTTGATTTTTTTTCAACCATTTAAAAATATAAATATCATTTTTAGCTCATGGGCTAAAAGCAATAGGACAAATTTGGCCCATGGGCCACAGATTATCAATCCCTCTTTTAGTGGGTCCTATTTGGGAGAGAAAGAATTACATGGAGAGAGTATCTGGTTTAGCTCTAAGAAGAATCCTAAATGCGTTAACTATGCTTGAGAACTTGCATACACACAGTGCTTTAGTGTAAACAAAATGCATCTCTGCTCATACTCAGTGCCCACCACGGCTGAGAGTTAGGTATTATTATGCAATGTCTAGATGAGGCAACGGGGGTCGAACCTGACAGGGCCAAGATCTTGCAGTAAGTGGGAGGACCCAAGTTCAACCAGAGGCAAAGGTTTTCCCACTGCATCTCGGGGAGCTTAGACTGTTCAATTCACTTCACCCAGTGTTATTAGGGCTTTGGAGGCAGCAGGTGGGGATAAACATCTGGGCAAAGGCACAGGAACAAGACAGTCAGGACTCTCTGGTGTGGTGGCTTCCTGTGTTTCTTAGGGCCTTGGACACACAGTAAGTTGATCACTAGTGTGATCCTCAGGAGCAGGGCTTGCCCTCCCCAAGGTCGCCGGGTAAGCCAAGTTCTACGATGGGTGTGACCACTCAGCCCCGGTCACTATGGCTGTTGCTTGGATGGTTATACCTCCAGGAGGTCAGCCCTAGGCCTTTCTCTGATGTCCAAGCATCTCCATGGGAGAGTAGGCTCCCATCTACGTGGAATGACATCAGGGACCCCCAAGCATTCTCCCACCTGTGAGTCCCTTCAGCTTTATGCCATTGTTTTAGACATGTCACTGCCCATAGGGAGCAGGGAGTGGCCTCTCGTTTCCACTATGGTGCCGTCCTGTGGTCTGATCTATCGCCAGTCATTTCCTATCTCCACATACCAGTTTTTGTCTGTAAAACAGGGTAGTAAGGGCAATGCGGGGAGGATTCAATGGTGGCACTTCTGTAGTGCCACACACAGTAGACTCCCAAGAGGTGTCACTTCCATCTTCTCCAGGATCTTTACCTTTGTGTCTTCTTGTCCATGCTGTTTTGCATGTCTGGGATGCCTTCTCTTCCACCTTCATCTCCCTGGGAACACTTTTCCCAAGCACAGGCCTTGGGGACGTGGAGAAGAGCCAGAGAGTTCCATTAGTGCACGCATGGGGTGCTTTGTGGGTACGCCACCCTCTACCCACATATCAGTTCCATTCCAGGCTTCCCTATGCCTCTCCAGTTGGTGAGCTTCAGCTGAGAATCAGGAATGTCCCAAGAATAGATTAGTGGAGGAGTGATATAGAGAGACCTTAGGTTAACAGCCCTCTTGGCACTCCCAAAAGCTATGTTCTGCCCCTTACCTGGTCAGATAAGCCAACTATCCACCCACGTTTCTGTTAATTTATATCAGGACTGCCTTCTGCCTTCTGCCTTCTGCCACAGGACCTTTGCATGGAGAACCCTCTTCTTTCCCAATCTGCTCACTCTACTTCTACCCTCCTTAGTTCTCTGCCTGGACATCACTTCCTTGAGGAAACCTTTCCTTCTCTGTCTGACTCTGTAAAATCCACACCCTATTATAGAAGCTCACAGCCCCATGTTCCCCTCCAGGATTTGCCATAATTGAAATTCAACATTTGTTATGCGGTGATTTCATTCATGTCTGCCTCCCCCCACCAGGCTGTCACTTCCATCCCCTCCAGGAGTCAAAATCATGTCTGTTTTTTTCCTCATCAGTATCTCCCCAGCCTCTAGCATGGTACCTAACACATAGCAGACACTCAATAAATATTTGTTTTAAATGGTTGGCTTGATCCACATCATTCTCTGCAGAAGATTGTGTTTTGCAAAGGTGGCCGTAGCAATATTTCTGGTCCCTTGAATTTGGACAAGATTTAGCAAGTGCCTTGATGAACAGAAGCAGTGGATGGGACGCCGAGTGACTTCTGGAGCTCCGTTGGAAAAGGCATTACAGTTTCCTGCATTTCTCAAAATGCTCACCTCTGGAACCAGCCTCCATGTTATGAGGAGGCCCAGCCGACATGGAGAGGCCATGAGCATAGTTCTGGCGGACAGACACAGCCGCGGACTGCAAAGACAGGGCTAAACGAGCCATCAGATGACTCCAGCCACTGCCATCACTACCAACCTTCGAGAGTCTCCCAGCTGAGGCTCCAGGCACTGGGGAGCAGAGCCAAACTGTTCCTGCTGTGCCCTGTCCAAATCCCTGACACACAGAATTTGCCGGCATGACAAATGGTCCTTTTATGCTACTGCACCTTGGGGTGATTTGTTACCAGGCAACAGATAACCCAGCCACTCCCTCATTCACACCTGCTCCTCCGGCTCCCTCTAGGACACAGTCAGATCCTTGCTTGGCCTCTGGTTCCATCCACTTTCTCTCCACTTACCACCTCCTAGGGGAAACTTCTGCTCCAGCCCAACTGGCCTCAGCATTGTTTCACCACCATCCTCTGTTCTTTCCTCTGCCACCCTGTCCTCTCCCTTGCCCCTAACTGCAGTGGCCTTACCAAACTCTCTTCATTGCTCAAGGCTCAGCTGCTCCACCACTTCCCCAAAGCCTCTAGGAACACCCCAGGTAAAAAAGGTGTGCACTCTCCTTGGAATTTAGAGCTTCCATTATCTTGCTCTACCATTTGCCAAATGGAAAAATCAGGATCCATGGTCTTATAGTTAGCTTTATGATTTGTGTATTCACTTTCATAGAGAATTTTATAAAGAAATTAAAACTTAAATCCATTTTAGTTATATGCTTAACTAACAGCCTTTACTGCAAAGTATAAGATTAAAAGCCTCATAAAGTAGGTACTATTTTATTCCCATTTTACAGGTGAAGGAACTGAGATTTAGAAAGATTAAGGAAGTTGCCTACCGTCACACACTTAATATTTGATGGAACAGGGATTCAAGCCTGGATCTTCTAAGACATATCTTAATCACTGCTTCATCTGGTAATTAAACATGTACTATCTTATCGTGTTTTTATATTTCATGTTTTCCTTTTATAAATTAGTTCTTTATTATAAAAATAATACATGCACTTGATATTAAAAAATATCAAATAGCATCCAAAAATGCAATATAAAAGTAGATCTCTCTCCAAATCCCAACTCTATTTCTATTCTCCCAAAACATCCAATGTCCACAGTTTTTTTATATATTTCCAGAAATATCATGTGCACATGACAGGCATCCCTTTATTACACAAACAGAGCATACAATATACAAAAATTGTTTTTTTATAAAATCTCTTGGCAAACACCCCATGTTGACATATACAGAGTTTGCTATATTCTTTTCCTTGGCTGCATAATATTCCGTGGTTCCCTGCTGATGATCTTGTAGCAGCCAGAAGGTAGAGACAGAAAGAGAGGGAGGGAGAGAGAGAGAGGGGGGGATGGATGGAAAACTACAGTAAAATGAGCCCGGGCGCAGGCCTGAGGAGGAGGCACCTGCTTCCCAGGCAGACTGCAAAGACAAAGCAGGCCCTGCTGGAGAGCGAAGTGAAAACAGAGGCGGCTCTCAATATATTGTATAAAAGTGGGGCCCAGAAACAGTAGAGAGGAAAGGGGTTATAAAGCTCAGCGGAGTGAAGATTTGCCTCTAACCTCCCCTTCCCTGAAGACTTCATCATCACTCCTTGGGATCGCCCCTCTTTGCCAAACCCACCATTTAAAAAAAAAAAAGTACCCCACCCAAAAGAAAACAAACATGTTACTATTTATTCATGCAGGAAGGCCCACGAGACACAATAGACAGCAGCTCCAAAGTAATTAAATGAAATGGGGTAGCTGTAATTCAAACCGCCTCAGGAAAATATAATCTGCCACCAAAATATTCCCACCGTTCAGACCACAGGGAAATCAGACCAGCCTCTGCGCCAGGTTCCCAAGCAGAGAGGCTGGGACCCAGGGCAGCAAGACAAGAGAAGGTGGGCTTCTGGCCAGCAGCCTCCTTCCTCCCCTCCCAGCTCTGGGCACCCCCGGCACCCCCCAGCCCTCTGAGCTTGTTCGCGGACATATCAGAGCTGCTCCCTTTGTGGGCTGGATTGTTTAGCTAATTCGCCCGTGGAAAATGGTTCGGTTCAGATTCCAGGCCGAGGCAACCAGACACCGACTGCAGACCCGAGCTTGGGGATTGTATCTCTTTCGCCACTTTCAGACACACAGACTGCATCCTCCTCCCCACACAGTTCTCCTCTCCATCGAGGAGGGCCCCCAGGGGTGCTCCAAGGTAGACCCTCCAAAGCCAAGAGATGGGAGGGGTGCCGGAGAATTTCTCAGCTGGCCTCCTCTCAATTTAGACGTGGACTCTGAGAGTCAGAAGGTGAGCTCGATCTGAGGATGCTCTCCCGGGTAACTTTGTCTGAAGAGCCCTGGGCTCAGTGAAAAATCTGACTCCATCCCTAGAGTCCTCTCTCCAGCTGCAGATGGGCTCTGACCTGCCCTGGCCAGGTGTCAATTGTCCCACTAACCAACGAGGTGAGTTTGGGTGAAAGCTTAATGGATGTCCTTTCGCCTTCGTCTCCTGATCTGTCAAATGGGCAAAATAATCCCTCTCCTCCCTCCCCCATAGGATTACTGTGCAAATTAAATGAGACCACGCATGGAAAGGTCCTGGCACACAGAAGTGCTCTGCACGTGTGAATTTGTCCCCTTCCCTTGAGGAAGTCTTCACTCACCCCCTCCAGGCTCACGCCTGTCCTCCTTTCTGGGGTCCCACGTAAAAGTGGGTGGCTCCAGGCAAAGGGTGACTGATGGGTACCAGACAGGCCTCCACCTGCTCAAACCTGAGTCCACCCCCCTCATCCCAGTTGTCGGAAACACCTCTCAAGACGGGGCATCCATCCAGGCCACCAGGGCGTTAGGGCTATGTTGGCTGCAGGTCTGTCTTGGCTGCGGTCCTTTGCACAAGGGGGCGATTGAGCTGATGGAAGTGCAGCTCTCCCTAGCGGTGGGGTTTCTAATGATCCAGGCACTCACAGTCCATCCTCAAGAGCAAAGCCACACCGTGACCCTTATTCCATCCTTGGCAGGGCCGGAGAGGAGCCACAGCTGGAGCCTCAGGGCCAGGGAAGGCCCTCCCCTCACCCCTCACTCACCACCCTCTCTGCTCCAGGTGGGGCAGGTTCCAGTCCCTTGACTTTGCCTCCGAGCTCAGTTTCCAGCCATTTCATCACCTCTGGGTCTCTTCTCTGAACCCTCTCCCGGTTCCCCTTGTCCCTCTCAAGCTGCCCGTCAGTCAACACCCGTCCCTGAGCGCCCGCTCTGTTCAGACGGCTGTACTCAGAGTCTGGCCGGGTGGACAGACTATCCCTCCCGGGGAGATGACCTCAGGAGCCCTCCCTCCACTGAGTATTTTTAGGCACGGTTTCTCTCTCTCCCCCTCCCACTCAGCCTCCGTGCACTTCCAGTGAGATCCAGAACTCTCCGGAATCTCTAGGGGTGCTGCAACTCATTGTTTTCCAAAAGCTCAAGGGGTGGAAACTATAACTGCTCTTCCAGATGCTCAACTCATCGTCATTTGGATGGTTCTTTTTCATTTCTACCCTGCTTCTTTTTAGAAAATAAGGATTGGCTCTTGTTCCCAAATATCAAGGAACCCCAAGGCAGACAGCTGTACCTCCGTGGCTGTGCCCACTCCTTCATGTGGCCATGATGCGACTTTCCTTTGTTCCTAATCTGGTTACAAGTCATGTGGCCTAAAAATCCAGTGGGCTGGCTTTCCCCACTCCCAACCCCCAGTGTGGGGACAGCCCCAGATCCTGTCTGAGAATCCTGAGTAGGTGGCACCCAGGGGTCTCAGTCTCCAAGGAGCAGCAGCATGCAGTGAGCAGAACTTGAGTCTTGGTCCCAGGGCATCAGGGTCTCTATTTAGCATCACCTTCACTCTGCCTGTCCTTCTGGAGAAGTTGTTTAACTGTAGCTGCTCTGATTTCTCTGTGCAGTCTTAGACTATTTTTTTCTTCTTGGCCCCCAAAGAACTTGGCCCACAATTCACAAATGCATCCACAAGCGTCCAAACACCTCTCAGGGCGCTGAGATGGACGAGCTCCCAGGCACAGCAGCCCATCTCCTCCTCCCCATCCCACTCTGTCCTTCGTCTCCAGGCGCCTAATCTAAATTGGGCTCTGGAAAACCAGGCCATGCTCTGGCCATGGCTGCCAGTCACTCACTGGATGCTTAAAGAGAGAGAGAGAGAGAGAAACCTCCATGCCCTGGGACAAAGAGAGAGGGATAGAATCTCCCACCTCTCCCAAGTGCAGTGAAGCCAGGGGAGGGAGCAGGGAGAGAAACCATCTTGATCTGCATCAGAGAACAGTGCTAGGCAAACAGGTGGTACATAACAAATACTTGTTGCTGTTTGGGGGATGGCAGATGCTACTGACATCTAGAACAGCTAGAGTGGGAGGAGGCAGAGCTCTGCCTGGGCCCTGTGTGGTCAGGTAGGATTGGAACTGGTGGCAAACCCTGGGCAGCCCCAGCTGAGCTCAGAGCTTGACACTGAGCACAACTGGATAGTCTCGGATGACAGATTTGTGTGTCTTGCCCACAATGTTCTCCTTGCCCAGAATAGCCTCTGCTTGCCCCACCCCTGCCCCCTGCCCCAGTCCCCAGATCAAAGGTGTCCCTTCATGAGCAATCCCCGATCCCAGAAGCCAAAGGGCTCCCTCCCACCCCGAGTGCCCTCTCCAAGCACTTTGCTCAGAGCTCTGGGAGGACCCTTATCTCCCGACACTGCAGAGCAGGCAGGCACCCGCGATGGCAGCCCCTTTTGGCAGCCCTCAGGGACCCAGCTGCCTCTTGTGACATTTGCAAAGTCAGAGGCTCCCTGGCAGGAAGCCAAGCCGGGCGCTGGGAGATGATGGCTCCCAGGGAAACGGTCAGGAAGGCTGATGGGTGAAGTACGCATAAGGCATTCTCCAGGGGTTCCAGAATCTGTCATGGACAAACTAGACTGAGGACTAGATAGAGTTTCCAAAGATACATCAGGCGGAGCAGAGAAATAGTGTTCAGGGACATTCTGGGATCCAGTATTCCCCGAGTCGTGCACAGCCCAGGAAGGCAGGATCACTCGGATGTGGTGGAGGCTCCATCTAGGAACATGCACCGCTTCACAGCTCCCCGCCCATCACCCTCAGGTCCTGTCTGAGTTCCATCACCCTCGACAGAGATGGAGGGCAGAGACCAGCCCCAAAACGGGAACCTCTCAGCTGAGAATGTTTGGAACACAGAAATCAAAAAGGCAAACAAAGCCAAACACAGACGGCCAAGGCAGGTGTACCACAGGGGCTGGCTGGTGGGGTCCACCTCCCCTGCTGGGACCTCACTCTGCCTCAGTTTCCTCATCCACAAAGTGGGGATAATAATGTCTACCTTACAATTTTCTTGCATAGATTAATGAATTCATATATGTAAAATGCCACATGTTTGCTATCTTGTTATTGCTGTTGTTCAGATAAATTGACAAAACCAAAGAAGCCACAAGTAGAACTTGGATGTCGGTATGAAGACATTCAAGAAAGAAGTGCCATGGAGGAGTGAAAAAGAAAAGTAGTTTAAGAGATGTGAAGAAATCTTCAAGATATACCGCTAAGTGAAAAAGAACAAGGTGGAACAGTATGTATTTTATGATACCAATTGGGAAAAATAAATAAAATAAAAGGATTTAAATATAATACTTTTTGCTCAAGGAGTATTTGCAGAAGTATACCCTACAATCTGGAGAAAAGAACTGGAGAAATAAGGATGAGCAGGAAAAAAGAAAGTTGCTTGTGACCATAAGCTCTTTCAGATTATGTAAAATTTTTATCATGGGTATGTGATGGTTTTTATTTTAAATAAATAAATAAGCAAGTATATGGATGGATAGATGAATGCATGCATGGATGGGTAGGTGGGTGCATGGGTGGGTTGATGGTGGATGGGTAGATGCATGGATGAGTGGATGAATAAATGGGTGGTAAATGAAGAACAGTCCAAGGCAACTGCTTGAATCCACTATTGTGGTTGGCAAGGTATGATTTGCCAGTCAACCCATTTTTCAAAGCCAGGAATGAGCAGATACCTCTTTATTCTTAGTAAATAAAAAGAATAGGAACCACGGAAATGTTACGTTCGGACCTGTTAGAAACTGTTTACTAAAACAATCAGGCCAACTCCCTCCTCACCCTCACATGTCAAGCCACTTAGAAAGAAGAAAAGGACAAGGCAAGGTGATCTGGTCATCTCTGAAGACACAGGAAACAGCATCAGGGGTGGAAGAGGAACAAGGCAGCAGTGAGCAGGCCAGTGCAGAGAGAATGCACTTAGAAATGGCTTCCCAACTGTGAGCCCCCTTGGGGCTCAACCTTGGCTCATCGCATCATTGTGACAGGCACAGGAGGTACGGAGACATGGCCCCAAGGAAGCATCCTCTATGGGAACGTGGCTCCAAAGTCAGTGTCTAAGAGGGAAATCTCAGGTGGCCTGAAGTTTTCAATTCCCTCCATCGGAGAGCATACACCGCCTCTCATAGATCCAGCAGAGTCTATTTGAATTCCAGTGCAGGAAAAGGCCAGTCAGTGGTTGAAGTGGTAGAACTGTGTTTATGGGCCATCGTGTCAACACCATAGTCATCCTCAACCTGATGAGCTGCTCATACTGCAGGAGGTACTTGGGGACAGTGAGGCTGGGAGGTGGTGGCAGATCAACAGCGCCCATCTCAGCCTCTTGTCACCATGCATGCCGTTTTCACTTGCTCACTCTGTCTTCCTTGGTCTCTTTTAATCACTTACATTTGAATTCACATGATTTAATATGACTCCATTTCCATGGATGTTCACTGTATAACAGCTGAAATAAATCATCTGACAGACAAAGAGATAGACCATCCAGAACCATCATCCACCAAAAAAAAAAAAGCAGAGGAACAAAAGGAGGCATTACCACTTGTGATGTACCTAAGATTCCACCATTAGAGGACAGCTGAGACTAGAGGGTCTCAATAAACTGCACCAGGGCAGAGACAACTGCTGAGACATTGCCTTCATACCACTAACCAAACTAAACGAGATAAGAAGATACTGACCATTGGAATGACAAGAATTGTAGGAAAGTGCCCAGAGTCATCTCCATGCCATCTATTTTCCTCTGCCAGCCTTGAGGAGAACTGGAGGGGAAACATAGACTGGGGGGACAAAAGGAGCATTCACTCAGCACCTACATTGTCAGGCAGGATCTCCAGGGAACAAAGGGCAAGGTCACCAACTTCAAGGAGTCTACTGTCTACCTGAGGCGACAGAGAGGTGGGTGAGTGCTAACCCCACCCTTGAGTGTGTAGTGCAATGGACAGAAGTGCAAAGAGGAGGGAGTGACTATGTCTCTTGAAAGGAGAGCCCAAAGGGGATTGCTGGGAATGGGGGGACAGAAAAAGAAAGAAAAAAAGAAAGGAGAGCCCAGGGAAGTGACATTTTGGTCAGGCAAGAGTGGCTGCTTACAGCACCTGCTTCCAGGATGCCGCCTGGGACCACTGCAAAGCCATTGCTAGACGGAGATAGGGAAACTGGACCCTGAACCTCTCCTCTCCCAGCTGTCCTGGACACGCGTGCTCCACGTAGTCTCGGGTCCCACATTTGCCTGTCCTCTGTCTTTGTGGACCTGTGGCTTTGGCTGTACCGGACCTCGGTTCTGTGGTCCATCCTGGCAAGAGCACCTCCCCTGATGCCCTGCAGGTTGTCCCCCAGCCCCGGGCTTCTGTCCTGATTCTCAGTCCCACCCAGGATGGAGCAGAAACACTTGCATGCTTCCAGGTAAGGGGGAGGAGGGGCACAGAGAGGGGATAAGGGTTGTCTTTAAAGGGAAAATATGACAGTCTTGTTCATTAGATTTACTCAAATAAGCTATCCCTTTTCCTGCTTGTCATCTCTCCCCATTCCAACTCTGCCTACACATCTCCGCCAAGTGAGGCTTTGAAGTTCCCTAAGAGACTGTTTTCATGAAATTGCTCAAGGAATTTCAGTGCCTCCCTGCTTGTGGAGTCTAGTCCAGGGCCTTGTTTTGGATTTCAGGGCCTCTGGACCAGTTCTACCTCTCCTGCTCATCATTCTCCTGCGGAAATTCTGCAGGGCACGCTCTCCTCCAGCCGGGAGACAGTCTCGTTGCCCCTCACCCATGCCAAGGCCACCCCCACCCCCAGGCCTTTGCTGACCTTGCCCCCCAAAGCTGGGAAGACCTGAGGAGGCTTCTCCACAACCATTCGTCCCCCTTCTTCATGGCCTGGCGTGAGTTCTTCCTCCTCGGGGAAGCCTCCTGGCTATTCCAACGCTCTCTCACCCACCACTGAAGAGGGTTTAGTGTTTAATAACTCTTTTTCTTTTGGTAGCAGCTTTAATGAAATTGAACTCACATGCCATACCGTCTGTCCATTTAAGATGCACCTTTCAATGGTTTTTAGTATATTCAGAGCTGCACCACCATCAGCACAATCGATTTTAAAACCTTTCAGCCTCCAAAAAGAAAGCCCAAGCCAGCCCCCTCCTCCAATCCTTCCCAGGCCTCCAACCCCAACCAACCACTAGTCCACTTTCTGTCTCTACAGGGTTGCCTCTTCCTGACTTTGCACACAGATGGAGTCACACAGTACGGGGATTTTCTGTCCGGTTGCCTTCACGTAGCACGATGCATTCAAGGTTCAGCATGGGGTTGCCCGGATCAGTACTTCATTCTTTTTTGTGGCCAGATAATATTCCATCATATAGCCGTGCCACATTTCATCTGTCTGCTCTCTAGTTTTTAGACATTTGGGTTGTTCCATTTTTTTGGTTACTATGAATAATGCTGCTATAAACTTTGGTGTGCAAGTCTTTGTGTGGACATAGGTTTTCAGTTCTCTTGGGTATACGTAATATATTTTAAGGGTGGAATTGCTGGCTCTTACAATAAGCCTATATTTAACCTTTTGAGAAACTGCCAGACTGTTTTCCACCATTTCACATTGCCACCAGCAATGGATGAGGGGTCCAGTTTCTCCACATCCTTACCAGTATTTATCACTATTATTATCTGACTTTTTGATTACAGCAAGCTTCATGAGGGTGAAGTGGTGTCTCGTTGTAGTTTTGTTTGCACCTCCCCGATGGCTAACGAGGTTGAGCATCTTTCCATGTGCTTATTGGCCATTTATACATCTTCCTGGGAAAAACGTGCATTCAAATCCTTTGCCCATTTT
The DNA here is from genome assembly GCF_040939455.1 of Microcebus murinus. Lineage (NCBI taxonomy): Eukaryota > Metazoa > Chordata > Mammalia > Primates > Cheirogaleidae > Microcebus > Microcebus murinus. The sequence goes on along the minus strand of NC_134111.1, from coordinate 87,442,166 downwards.
TAATTGGGTTGTTATTGAGTTATAAGAAGTCTTTATATGCTGTAAATATAAGTCCCTTATTATAATAGAAATATGATTTGCAAACTATTTTCTTCCATTCTGTAGGATGTCTTATCAGTTTCATCATAGTGTCCTTTGATGCACAAAAGTTTTTAATTTTGATGAAACCCACTTTATCTATTTTAGCACTTAACTCTTAATCTATGCGTTGGGGGTACTTTATCTTGTTGTCCCAACCAGGCTAATGATAAGGGTTTGTGAGCTATGTTCTAAATGTTAAAAGGTAGAATAGAAAAAGAACCAAAAGAAAGAAAACAAGCCAAATGAAATGGTAGTAATATTCTGTGTTTGGGAAGGTATTGAATGGCTCAAATCCCAACTCTACTACTTTCTACCAATTGCATGACTTTGGGCAAGTTACTTCACTTCTCTTTCTAATCCTTAGTATTAAAATAGGTAAATAATAAAATGGGTAAAGTGGATGAAATGGCAACATAATAATACCGACATCCTTAGCACGTGTGCTAAGAGCAAGCACTTAGCAATAGCAATAATTATTGCAAATCATTTTGGGGGAATTAAATGGATTCTATATGGTAAACACCTGTTATCTCATATATTAATGGGCAGTTAAGTTTTTTCCGTTCAAAGATTTGAAATGTAGAACACCCTCTTTACAGATGCTAATTGCAAGTATTCCACACTATGAAGATCATGTGAGGATAAAAGAAATCATACAGACTTAGTGGTGAAACAAAATAGAGAAGCTCTCATTTAATCTAAACTCTTAATTTTTCAGAGCAACCTGTTCATTTTAATCCAGCCTCCAAATTTTATTCAAAGCCACCAGAGGATTTGTAAGGTAAGGATCCCACATCTCTTATCCCATTCCCTGCTAAGGTAGAGGGAATAGAACAGGTGTAAGATCTGACACATCTTCGGGCATGAGAATATTTCCCTGGATGGATCACAAATCTAGACAAACGTGGAAATTCCCAAGTGTTTTTGTCTTTTGAATCTGATTTGATGATAAGCAAAACAACCAAGTAAAATATCGCAGGTCTGCCCCATGCACTGCCGTCAAAGTGAGAGGCAATTGTCAACAGGCACTTAGGCCTGACACTGCGCTGGGTTCTGTGCAGAGGGACTGCCAGGCTCCCTGACCTCTGGAGCGGGCAAGTTCAGGCACAGTCTGGTCGAGCTACTTCCAGGCAGCCTGGAGGAACAGGGGAGGGGGAAGGGGAGAAGGAAGACACAGAGCTAGACAGAGGTGGGGACCCAACTAGATAAGGCTCAGGCTGGGCTACCGCCTAGCAGGCTGCACAGAAGTGGGGGCAAGTCAGCAAATTCAAGAATTAAGAGTCCTGTTTACACATCTCCTTTAACACTAATCATTTGTTGATTTAAGTGCAGCTTTGCATCCAGACCAACTGTGCCGCAAGCTTGAGTTCTTGCTGAGCCTCACTCCCTGGAGAGAAACCTATCAAATCCTAAAACTGCTTCATTTATTTATAAGCACTAATGGTGGGCCAATGAGGTGGAACCTTTCGAAAGCATTAACTTTCTAAATGATTACTTGCAAAAGCACACCATCACACCTTGCACCCCGGATTCGAAAACTGTCCTTCTCTGATATAGACCATATCACTGATCTCCCCAGTTATCCCGGCAGGTCCAGGGGGAATTAATTGAAAGCAAGCTTGCTGAGACCAAATACAAATGTAACTTTCTTTAAGGTGGCCTGGAGGCCTTCCTGTAGGAGGTGTGGTTTGTCAAGAGCCAATAGCAATTCCCAGGCTCTGCCTTATTTGTGAGTATGATTGTGGACTCAGGAAGTGTAGGAATTCTTCCAGGAAAAGTGACTTTCTGGTATCTTATAATATTCAACTGGGGAGGGCCTGAGAATTCTCCTTTCTCCTCATCCCTTTGTTATTCCTTTCATCTGCATGTTTTCTGGGATCCTCATTTGGTGGGGGGCAGTGTCATAGCTCTTCCCAAAGCCTCTCCTCGCCAGTTCTCCACCCTTTGTAGTCCCCAAAGTTCCCCTAGGTCAAAGCTCTGGGACTCGGGAACCAGAAAGTGACCCCTCAAGCAGGCTCCCGGCTAGGAAGAGCTGAGCGAGCACAGAGGAGGCTGCTCCGGCCCGCCCAGCCCCAGAGCCCAGCCTCACCCCTGCCGCCAGCCCAGGGGAGCTAAAACAAACAGTCCTTTGCAAACGCAGTGAAAGGAAACGCTGAGTCAGGCCTTCTGTTTAAACAGTCCCCACCTGTTCCCTGAGCCCCTGCCTCCCCCACTGCCCACCCTGTGCTCCCCCACTTCCCCTTCTCTTTCCTTTCCTCTTCCCCTTTGTTGCTCCTTTTCAAAAGGGCAGAGTTGACAGCTCTCGCCTTGAGCAAAGCCAACCCCAGCGCCAGCCAGGAGGAGCAGCCTGGGGCTCAGACCCGGTGTCTCCCCTCCCTGCCCGCCTGGCCCCAGACCTCCCACCTCCAGCCCGAGAGGGGCTGTGCCTGGTCCACAGGGGAGTGGGACAGAAGTGAGGAGGGCCTCAGGTCCCAAGAAGAGACACCCCCCTTGTCCCCTACCCGCCCCCTCACGGCAGGCTCTGCCAGGCATCCTTTTGCCCAGCAGGGATTTGAGAAGCCCCAAAGGAGAGAGCACTGGAGAGGCAGAGAGGCATGAGAAGGGACAAAGGGAAACAGAGAAGGTGGCGCTGGACAGAGGGACGTGCCCTCTTATTAGCTGGGACACTTGGTGGCCCCATAAACTTGATGCTGTGTATAAAAATAATTTCTTGGCATCGGAAGAAATGAATGTGTTGCCCATATTCAAAATTAAGGAAGAGAAATGTTTCCAACGTGGCACAGATTAAGTTGGAGACTTCCCCCCAACAAATAACCGCTCCTCACTGCATATGAGAAATATTTTAGAACTCCCCTGTACTGCTCCGTAACAGTCTCTCCAAGTCCATAGCCGGCTCTGTGCAGTCAAAAGCCTATTTTTAAAGTGACAGTTTCTATTTTGAGAAGATTGCAGATTCACATGCAGTTGTAAGAAATAATACAGACCTCCTGTACTCTTTACCCAGTTTTCCCCAATAGTAACACCTTGCAAAACTATAGCAGGATATCAGAATATTGATGTTTATAATCGAGATAGGGAACATTTCCAAGACAAGGACCCCTCCTGTCGCCCTTACATAGCCACTCCCACTTCCTTCCCCCCACCCACCCTTCCTTAACTAACCCTGGCAACCACTAATCTATTCTCCAGTTCTATAATGCTGTTATTTCAAGAATGTTCTATAAATGAAATCACACAGTGTGTAACTTTTGGGGATTGCGTTTTTGTCATTCAGTATAATTCTCTAGAGATTGATCCAAATAGTTGTGTGTATCAATAGTTCATTCCTTTTTGTGGCTCAGTTGTATTCCATTGTATGAAGGTCAGACCACAGTTTGCTTAACCATTCACCTGTTGAAGGACATCTGGGTTGTTTCCAGGCTTGGCTATTCCAAATAAAGCTGCTATAAACATTCATTTTTGTTTCAAGATAAGTCTTCATTTCTCTTGGGAAAATGTTCAAGAGTAAATTGCTGGCTCCTGTGATAATTGCAGGTTTAGTCATACATCTTTTTAAATTTTTGTTGAAAACTGCTTCTGGCATACTTGTAGGGGTGTCCCAGGCTGGGAAGTGAGCAGAGGAGGAAGGTGGAAGTAGAAAGAGAAGGTTTTAGAGACCTGGATTCATGGAAATGAGTTTCTACCGATGCAAACACGCTCTGTGCCCTATACCACATGGTGAAGGTGAGCCAGGAGCAAAGCCAACATGGTGGGCAGAATAGTGAACCCCCAAAGAGACCTACGCCCTCATTTCCAGAACAGTGACTGTGTTAAGCTACACAGCAAAGAGGAAGGAAAGCTGCAGATGGAATTAAGGAATTAAATCAGATGACCTTGAGGTAGAGAATTACCCTGTCTATCCAGGTAGACCCAACGCAACCACAGGAGCCTTAAAAGTAGAAGAAAGAGGCAGAAGAGAGCAATGCAACTATGGAAGAATGCCCCCAAAACACACAATGGTGTTGGTTTTGAAGAAGAAGAAAGTGGACCAGGAGCCAAGGAACACGTCAGCTTCTAGAAGTTGAAAAAAGAAGAAAACGAGTTCTCCCCTCACACCTCTGGAAGGGAACACAGTCTCGGTGGCCGTCCAGTGATAGCTGCGTCAGACCTCTCTCTGGCCTTCAGAACCGCCAGAAAATAAATTCATGTCATTTTAAGCCACCAAGTTCATGATAATTTGTTACAGCAGCAAATAGAAAACTAATGCACCAAGTGGCCTCTCTGTGTGTCTGCAGTCCTCTGGCTGGACAGATTGCAGTGACTGCCGTCGTGAAGGGAGAATGGGGACCGTGCCACTTCTCTCAGTGTGCTCAGGTGAGGATGCCCCAGGCTTTCTCTGTGCGTCTACGCACCTTCCTACGGGGCCACAGACTCCCCGCCCGCCTGCACCTGCTGCCTGCTGCCCCCTTCCCACATGCCCCCAGCCTCTCTGCACCTTGTCCCATCTCCCCCAAGGTGGCAGCTTTCAGCATCAAGGCCTCAGAGTCCCAGCCCACCAGACCTGTGCCTCAGCCCAGCCTCACCCGTTCAAAAGACGAACAGTAAGTTTTGGGATGTAGAACTTATCTGTCCATGGGGATTCAGTGCTTAATTAATAGAAACCCATGTGGCCTGCCTCTTCCAGCCAGAGATTGCTCTGCAGACTCCAGCAACTGGTGATTCATTAGCATATTAATGAGTTGGGTTCCCCCACCCTCCACCCCGCTGATAATGACCTACAGAGTAGTGAGCTTTGGGTGCAGGTGAAGAAGATGCGGAGAAATGATGCCCAAATGACCCTTTTGTGAGGAAGCGTACATGAGGTGACAGTTCCTTCCCTAAATGAGTAATTCTCAAGGGAGGCATGAATCGGAATCACCCTGGGAATGTCTTCAATATAACACACCAAGGTACACATTCTACTCCATCAGAATTATTATAAATCCATGAGGACCACTGCACTGAGAGCTCATCTGTGACAGCATCAGCACACAATCTAACTGATGCGCAAATCATAACTACAAACCAACCCCTCCCAACACGCACACAATGTTCACTCGATCATTGTTTTACATCTAGTTAGGCTTTGGCATGAAGCCAAGACTAGGAAGCTGGTCTGAGCTGCGAGACCCCGCTAATTATCAGCCTGCTCCCAATCAAGTCCTCCCTCTCACCTGCATGTGGCATCTTGCACCTTGCAGAGGGAGCTGGAGAGGGAGAATGGAGGGATTGTCACCCTGCCCAAAGCTTCCCAGAGATACATCCAAAGAAAATATCCCACTGACAATGAGACCTCTGAAGCAACAAGACTATCTCCCTCACTCATTTAACAAATATTTATTCTGCAAAAACATAAGAGGTGTCACCCTGGGTCAGGCCAAAGGCGCATGGAACCCAGGACTGCAAGTTATCTGACCACGTGCTGGGGAGGGCCATTGACTAGGGCAGTGGTCCTCTGCCGATATCCCCCTGACTTCACGGGGCAGCCACCGGGTCTGAGTAAGTGTGCTCTTCATTTCACTGCACCTGCATGTACCCACCGGTAGGGCAGGGATGGTCCTGTGCCCTTTGAGCTGATTGTATTGCATAACTCAGTTTAGGGCAGGTATGGCTTGCTGTGAGTGAGGGGACAGAGGTGAGTTCCAAAGGAGGATCCCATGTTCAAGGGAACATGTGAGCACCCACTGGAGAGAAAGTACGAAAGCATGGCCAGGGTGGTCAGGGGCCAGATCTCTACTCATGAGGACCACAGCACTGAAAGGAACCCAGGCGAATCATGCTTTCCTGATGCTAAAAGACACTGTTGATTGCATTATAATAGTCGCTGACTAATTAAGTGCTATCTTGAGTTCTTCAATCATATCAAGCAAGTTTTCAATATTATGCCACAAACACAAAGATGTTGGCAACTACTAGGTTAAGTACATAATCTACTCCCACTAACATCACTTAAGATTTTCTGTGACCTACCTGTACTGCCTTTGGAAGGTAGTAATCTCTACAAAATGTATTAATCGCTCTGTAAAGTATATGTCCTTTTATTGTTTTTATTTTTTTATTTTTATTGATATATAATAATTATACATATTTATGGGGTACATGTAATATTTTGATACATGCATACAAGGTGGAATGATCAAAGTTAGGATAATTAGTCTATCCATCACATGCAAACATCTATCATTTCTTGGTGTTGGGTGTGTCCTTTGAATTTTTTTTTCATTACCTGTTTTATACTTCTAGAGATGTTCCCTTTTTCTCATAGGGAAGGGGTTGGAAATCACAGCCAGGTTGGCCCTGTTTCAACCCTGAATAGCCTCATAAATATGTGCCATGACCTCCTCAGCCTCCGTATTTTCAGGATGAAGAATCCTCTGTAAAAGCAGATGGAAGTCTTGCATGTGCTAGATCTATTATTTTTAGATAAAACCCTCCCTGTTATTTTGATTTGAGATCCAGCAACTAGAACGTGTTGTCGTCACAGCCGTGCGAGGAGCAGAGCAACCACTTCTGGTTTCAATATCCTTCCCGACGAAGCTGGACTTCGCGCTGGCCTGTTTTCTGCCACGGCTCATGGCCTTGTCTTCAGAATACAGTTAGCAAAGACTCTCAGTTTCTGTTTCTTAGGGCTGCAAAATTCCAATAAAAATTAAAGAAGTCTTGCCTGACCCTAAAAAGTCAGGGTGAAGAATTTCCTACCTCTCAAATATGTGTAGTAAACTTAACATTTTTTTATTATAAAAGCAATACAAGTTCATTGTAGAAATTTGGAAGATAGAAAGCACACACACACAAAAAAACCTCACTCATATTCTTTGTATATATCTACATATAAATACTTTAACATAATCAGGATCATACTGTTGCTACCTGCTTTTTTGATGTATTAGTAAGACGTGAACATTTGACAAAAATGCTTGACTGAACTTTAGCTGGGATACTCTAAGCCCTCGAGGCCTCAGCCTTGGTGTCTGTCCTTGCCAGGTTTATATCGCCCAGTTGTAGCAAGAATCTTGCTAAGTCAGTTTAGGAGGAACCTCCCCCCTTGGCATCTGATCACCCTGGCCTGCCTTCAGCAAGAATCCCCTTCACCCTGATGTCTCCTCTTAGTAATTTCCCATCCACTGGCCCCCACCCTGCCCCTGGACTGTAAATCCTTCACACGTCCCTGCCGCATTCAGAACTGAGCCCAGTTCTACGTCAATGTCTCTTTCCCCTATTGCAATAGTTGCTGAATCGAACCTGTCTTTACCATGGTAACCGCTGTCCAGCCCTAGTTTTCTCTAACAATTTTCTCCTGTCATTCAATTGTGTAGATCTTGTCCGGGCATAATTTTTCATGGCAAGAAGGTGTTCCGTCCTGTGGGTATATCAGGATTTATTAAGCCTGCCCTTTACTCCTGGCTAGTTATTCCATTTTTAATTTCTCACTACTTCAAGCTATCCTTTCAAACAGTATTGCATATTGAATCCTAGTCTATAGTTCACTGCAGAGAAAAAGGTTATCAAAGGTAAAGTGAGTCATAAGATTGCTAATTGTGTGTCTGCGTGACAAGTAGCTAATTGACACTCACTTGGGCTGATGAACTCTGGCAGGAGCAAAGATACAGACAAATGGAGACATCTTAGAGCAATTTATTCATCAGCCTGAGATGTTGTTGCTTCAGTGGGTTTGGAAAAGTAAGTACATCAAGCAATCAAATGATAGTTCATTGAATCTAAAATGCATTCATTCATTCATTCATTCATCCAATCTAAAATGGCAAAATGCACCATTTAGTTTGGGTCCCAAGAAGAAAGGAAAAAAAGAAAAAAAGAAGGTGCTAATGATCACACAGTGCTGTCACTTGTAAACAGCATCTAAGTTATTCCAAAGACCGAAGGCCCAAGGAAGATAGTCTTGCTAAAGAGTTGCTGGGCAGAAATAGAATCTGGGTTGGAAAGGAATCAGCGAGTGGTTGAGTCTAAGGCAGTTTCACCCTAAAACCAAGGCCTATATTTAGAACATTGCGAATAGACATCCTATGACTATGACGAAAATCAAGCTGGCCGCCCCGGGGAAAACCAGACTGGGATTGCCAAATCGTGATCATTTTATTAGACTGCGTGTTATCTTGAAATGGTAAAATAAGCCTTTGGACTTGGCACACCGCACTTTGGTCATTCTCATCTACTCTCAGCTCCCCGACGTCACCAGGCTGTTTGGTTCTTCCGTGCACTTTCAAAAACAGTTCTCTTTGCCTGAAACACCCTTGCTCGCCCAGAAAATACAATGCAAGCCTCACCTTGCTGGGCGGCCCTTTCCTGACCTTGCCAAGGAGGACCTGGAGCTGCCAGCCCCAAAGCCGTAGGCCACTCCCTCCTCAGACCCACCACTCACTTGGTGCACTCGCCTCTGTGTCAACTGGGCCCCTTGGTCCAAAACAGCTGGACGGAGACAGAACCAGACAGAGGGCTCTTCGCTTGGTGTTGCTGATTCTAGGAGCCAGAATCTTGCCTGATTATTAATCAAGGTTGTCACGGTCTGCTGGCAATAACCTTAACCTGAGACTCTTTTTAACTCTGAACTTTCTGAGGATTGTAAAAGCATTCGACGAGAAAGGCAGAGCTCGAATGAGTTTCTATCCAATGGAAGCGTGAGGCTGGGGGTGCTCTCACATCAGCCGCCATATCCACATTCCCCTCCCTCTAAGCCAGTAAAAAAGCCTCAGCTTTACTGCATAGGCTGCTCAGGTGAGACCTGCTCTCCTCTAAGCTGTGCTGGCAGCTCCTCCAAACCTCACCCGTGCACCCCACATCTTATTCAGAATCTCCAATTCTCAGTTACCAGATCTCTGAATGTTCAGAGTTTGTCTTCAAAACCTGAGCTCAAAAAAAAAAAAATACACCCTGCCTTGCCTTTCTAACAAACCATGCAGAAGAGCCTGGGCCTGTTTGTATAGCCCAGCGGCTTTCTGGCTAATCTGGGCATTAAGGTCTCAGACTCCCAGTGTGCTCTGCTGCCTGGCTGGGAGATCATTTCAAATTCCTTTTGGCGGGAAGGGAAGTTCCTATGTGGACTGTTGGCCAGAAAGCCAAACTTGCTTATTCCTCAGAACACATGGCAACTCAGGAGCCGTGCTGTTTAACCACTTCGTGCCCACTGGCTTGTAGGTATCAGCAGTCCTGATCACACTGTGCATTAATTAAGAATTTCCATATATATCTGCCTGGGAGTTCTCGGAGGTTGGAACCATGCCTTAATTCTCTTCGAATTCACGGCATGGAGCACAGTGCCTGCAACCCTCAACGGGCATTAGTTTGAATGAATCAATGAAAGAATGTGCAAAGGAGGCAGATTCAAACTGGATCTAATTCGTGGCAAGATCTGAGGCCGTGAAGGTGAAGTTCATCATGCTCCCTCTGTCCACTGTACCCCATCCTCATGTGAGCACCAGTTGCCGAGATGCTTCCCTTTGGCCTCTGGCTGCTTTTTGTGTCCCCTTTTCTCACTGTTCCCCACCTCCACCCTGTCCCCAGCCCACAGAAGATCCACCTATATAGAGTCTGTTCCTGAGATGGCCACACGCCCTAGTAAAACCACTTGGCAAAGTTAAACAGCTGAGGAGAGATTATGCAGACGGTGCAGGAATGCAGGAAATAAACAAAGAGAAAAGACACGGGCCACCAGGCCGAGGTCTTTGGAGAGCAGCTCATTCTCAGCTGCCTCTGCCCCTCATTTCCTGGGATGCAGCCCCCAGAGTTATCCGGAGCACACATTCGGGAGTCTTCTCTGTTGGGGTGCCAGGGCGGCTTCTCGCTGTCACCCCCCAAGTCATCTGTCTCATCAGAAAGCATTCCGTGGCACACAGCAACCTGGGCTGTCACCCTGTGAGGGGGAGCGGCCTCTGTCTGCGGTGGGTCCCCCCGAGTGCTGGGTACCAGGTGTGTCCATCGGGACGGGCAGGCGAGTCACGCTTTGAACATACAATGCCTGAGTCTCACAGGCTGAACCCCACACAGGCTTGCTCTGCACCCCACGTGCCTGGCAGGTCGGCTGCGATGCGTGTCGTCCACGCTGCAAGACCCAGGCTAATGTGGCTGCCACAGCACATTGCCAGTGTCCGTGACAGAGGGCAAAAGGGAAAGAGCGTCGTGAACCCCACTCCAGCTCTTGAAGCTTCAAGCAGGAGGTGACAGCCACCACTTCCACTCACATTGGCCAACGCAAGTCACTGGCCACATCTGAATTCAAGTGGGCAGGAAAAGATGACTCTGTCTCACGCCCGTGAACAGTAATGACCAACACACACTGTCTTCCATGGGGTGGCACTCAATCTGTTTGACAGAGAGAAAGAAACCATTTTTCTACCCCCTAGGGCAGGCATCCTCAAACTACGGCCCGAGGGCCATATGCGGGTGTTGTTGCCTGTTTGTTTTTTTACTTCAAAATAAGATATGTGCAGTGTGCATAGGAATTTGTTCATAGATTTTTTTAAACTATAGTCCTGCCCTCCAATGGTCTGAGGGACAGTGAACTGACCCCCTGTTTAAAAAGTTTGAGGACCCCTGCCCTAGAGTTAGGGTACAGAGAAGACTGGCATGTTCTAGAAAGGAAATGAAGCATGAGCATGTATAACGAGAAGGCAAACGAGCACGGAATTGCTCTGCGTAAGAGAAAGATGGGCCAAGGAGGGAGGCCCAGGAGTCCTGAGGGGGAAGGTGGAGGAGGCCTGGCCTCTGTCTAGAGACAGGGAAACAGGAACCCCAGGGGCAAGGCTGCAGAGAGAGGGAGAAAAAGAGCATGGCAGCGGCCAGAGGTAGAGCAGAGGTGGTTAAGAGGACTTCTGGAAAGTTCTGTTACAAGGGATATGCTATTCCCTCCTTCTGGGAGCTCGCCCAGCTTCGGGAGCGTGATTTGTGGGTTTTGAAAGTGACAACATGCTGAGGCTGGTCTCAGGGCGAGGCCAGAGGCTGCCAAGGAGGCCCAATTACTGTCTACGGGCCAACGTCAAGTTTCACTTTGTTTTGTTTTCCTGATCTGCCTCCAACGGATCCATCCTTGATCCTCCACTCTGTCCTGGCACCCACGCAGGAGTGTGAGCTGTGCCCCCCGCGCCCTGGGGCTGCCGCGCGGCTGTCCCCACCCTCAGGCCTCGGTTCTGCTTGTCTTATGCCGATGTTTCCCAGCTCCTCACCTCTCAAAATCCCACATCTCAGAGGCCACCGATTCCCTCGAGTCACTAAGACGAGGTGCCTGTCCCTCTGCGTGCCAGAGCCGCCCCTCCCTGGAGGAGTAAGTGCCACCGTCCTGAAATTACCTGCTGACACGCTGTCTCCCCTAAAAGACGATGGGACCCTTGAGGGCAGGGGACCATTTCTACCTAGCTTAGGTTTTTGTCCCCAGCTCCCAAGACAGGATTTAGCACGAAGCATGACCATAATGATACTAAACAGTAACGAGAGTGACAGATGGCATTTACCGAGCCCTGATGTTTGGGGCCCTGTTCACAGGACTTAAGTCCATGGTCATTCTTATCTGTACAACCACCCTGGTGAGAATGATTAGTTTTGGAGGACCAGAAAGTAAGCAACCAGCCCCACATCCCACAGCTCTGGAGTCAGGTGGCCTCAGAGGGAACACCTGCCTCGGCACTCAACTATGTACCTGCTCTTAGCAACAATGGCCAATCATTTCTCCAAGGTTCTGAGCATGCACGACTTAGTGGTAAGGCTGGCCTTTCAGCTGGAGTCTTCCTGAAGCCAAAGATTACGAGGTGTTTGTGGCAGAGGCCACTAGCTCCATACCAGACCATCTGCCTTGGCCACCCCCCCACCCCCACCCATCCCCCACACTGCTATCCAGCCGCAGGCAAATGAGGAGTAGCTGAGTGCAGCCAATGGGGCATGGGGTGAGAGTGATGACCGCCACTCATAGACCCCAACCATGGAAACCTCCCGCACAGCCCTCTCTGGCCCGCCTCCTCCACCCCTGCCACCACGCAACCACCAGCCCCCCCCCCCACACACACACACACACACACGGGGCTATACACGAGAAGAGCCACTAGGCAGCCATTGATTTCGGTAGGCAGAGTCCCCCACCCTGAGACCCCTCTCCAACAACGCCACCCCTCCTCCCTGGAGATGGAGCAGGAAGTGAACATGCGTTGTGCTGAGCCATCGAGGTGGGTGCTGGTTGTTGAAACAGTTACCCTACCCTGACTAAAACAGCGCTTCCCAGATTATTGATTTTCAAGCAATATTTGGGGCAAGACTGCAGACAAGACTGCAGGAGTTGTGCTATGTCAGGGGGCCTGGCGAGGGTCCCCAGGCGAGCTTAGAGACACGATATCCACTAGTCTGTTGGCTATGCACCTCCAGGCGGGCTGTGGACTAGAGTGCTAAGGAATGCCCGCACAGAGGGTGAGGGGAGGCGGAGGGGACCGAGCCCAGCCCCTGGGAGCAGGGAGAGGCGGGAGAGTGGCTCAGAGTAGAGCTTGGGGTTCCCAGGGGGGACAGGGGGATTTGTGCGTACAAGGACAAACTGGTGCCGCTGAAGGCAACTCAGAAGAGGGAAGGCATCAAGGTCCCTCCTGACCAGGGCACAGCCAGGTGTGAGAGAAGCCTGCCTGGGCACGTGGACAGACACCCTGGGCCACCAGTGGAGACCTGGCCAAGCTCTTTCCCAGGCGGCTCTCTGTCACGTGAGCTGGCATTGTGTCCCGCGGCAGCTGCCCATTGCCTGCTCTCTCCTTCTTCTTTTCCTTTCTATGCACTCTCCTCTCCCTGCCATCCCCCTCCTACTCTTAAGTCACTGCCTTAGGGAGAGATTGACAGTCCCCTGGGGCAGAGAACACCCTAACCCTACAAGCAGACCATCCCTCTGCCCACCCACCACTGTGCCATGTGTGTTTGCATGTCAACACCCAGAATGCCCTGCCTGCCCACGCCAGAGCCATTAGACAGCATGGTCAGCTTCTGGAGCTGGGACCTGGCAGAGATAGGTGCACCTCCAAGGCTCACCTTGTGTTTGCTTTATTACCAGCCAAGATTGGGAGGGATCTGCTTCACCTGCAGCCTCAGTTCCCTTGACAGAGCTCTGCTAGCCTGGCTCAAGCTGGCACCAGGCAAAAAGAAACCCAAATGCACTAAGAATCCCTTTTTTGAAGCCGTCTGACCAACCTTTGAGGTCCCCACACTGCTCACCAAGTCCGTCCACCAACACAGCCCTCCAGGTTCCCGCACTGCCCAGCCCTCAACCAAGAGTGGGCTGCAAGAGAACTTTCTGGAAACAAAGATTGGAGGAGTTTTTGTGCCCCCCCTTCATAATTTCAATATGCAACAGGTTCCTCCTTGGGTTCAGAAAGGGCAAGCAATTTGCTGAAAACCACACAGGCGTGACGAGACCCTGGCCTTGGTCCCAGTGTCTCAGAGCTCCCCCAAGCAACTGCTTGAGGGGTGTCAGCTCACCATTCCAGAGAACAACTTGGAAGGAACTAACTTCTCTAGGTCAGGGAGGAAGAGAAGTTGATGCATTGGGTGGATATAAGCACCAGGAAAACATCCGAGAACACGATGCATTCATTCAGTTAAACCTACTGTGCTGTGTCTAGCACGGTGGTGGCAACTGGGGACACAAAGATGAAAGATGTGACCTCTGCAAGGTGGTGCCTTTGTAGGCCCACATGTCAAGCTAACCCTGTTCCTCCCTGCCACGTCCAGATGACTGCTTTCCAGGTGGCAGGGTTGTGTCCCCTGGGTTGTCCACACTCCCTCGTCAAGGCAGCAGTAACCCCAATAGCATAATGAGTAGAAGTGGACTCTGGCACTGCACTGACTGTGTTTATACAGAGGCTCTGCTCTTTCTCAGCTTGGGGATCTTGGGCAAATTCCTTACCTGCATGTCTGTTTCTTCATCTGCAATATGGGGCTAACAACAGAGCTCCCCTCATTGAGTTGAGGTGGAGACTGAATGAGTTAACACCTGGACCACTCTTGAGACAGTGTCCCATCAAGCACTCACTCCATAAACACCAGCTCTTGCCGTCATTGCAACTGGCCACACGTGTTAATGAAAGTCACTGCTAAGTGTAAGGAAGCAGCAGCCAGTGGCCACAGACCTAGGCAAAGCTGAATGGTTTTCACAGGAAACTAGACCATGAATTTGGCCTTCTTGCACAGGACTCTAACCAGATAGGTACAGGGAATCCCAGCATTTATAACAGATATTGGCCAAGGGATAAATTGGTTATTGGAATGCAGATTGGCCAGTAAATTTGGAGCAGATTTAAACACATGTATGAAAGGCCTGCTCCTGTTCTCTGGCTCTCAGCCACTGCGCTGCTGTGGGTAGAGGGAGTGGGCAGGCAGTCCCAGAGAGACTTTCGAGAGGGTGCTGTGACCCAGGACCGGGAAAGGCAGGGGTCCTAACAAGAGGTCAGTGTAACTCCAGCTCAAGGAAGGTGACGGGCAACTGTAGCTAAATGTTCCCACAACTTTGACACCACCCTCCCCTTGGTGTCTTCCCACCTGCCCTGCCCCATCCCAGCCCTCAGGGTGGGGTCAAAGACAGAAGGATTTATCGGGCTGAGCCCCAAGTCCCGGGAAAACTCCTTTCTCTGTTCCCCCGGATTAGAAGATTAGGAGGAGAACAAAGGAACAATTCACCAGTGGCTTCTGCAGTTCTCCCACGTCCAACTCAGCCACCACTGAGTTCCCACCATCTCAAGTGGCTAGAGAGGGTTGCGACCAGCTGCTGGCCATAAACAGTGTCTGTGTGCAGATGCCTCTCCGGGGCGCACCCCCTGCCTTGCTGTGTGTGCAGCTCAAGGTAGGAGAAAGGGAGGGTGTACGTGTGTGTGTGTGTGTGCGCGGGTTGCTTAGGGGAAAATCAGAGAGGTAAGGGAGGCAGGTACTGAATCAGAAAATCTCCCACAGATCTTCTATTCAGAAAAGTGCTTGGAAACTGGTTCCCACCCAGTTTTCTTAAATCCAGAAGACAGACAATGACCAGGGAAGATGACAGCTGTGTGACTATCGCAACCCAACCTCACTTCCAACAGAAACATACTCTGCAAAAGAGAGAGATTTGGAAACTTTTGGGAAACTAAGGGAGAAAAAAACGTGCCCACAATGTCATCATGGGTAGAATTTTGGTATATTTCTCTTCCAGTTTCTTTCCCTTGTGTTTCTTTTTAAATACATATAGTTATTATCATGCAATTCACACTTTCTTGGGTCCTGTGATGCCTTCTTTTTCTTAACATTATTCCACAAGCATTGTTCCATGTTCAACACATTCTTCCCATCCTGCCTTCTCATAAGGCGAAGCCCAATTCGAGAGCTGATGTCTGCGAGGGTCCCACGTGATTCACCGCGGGAAAGGGAAGACTGAAGCTGCCACCTTTACGCTCATGCAAGGCTGGTTTCAAATACACCACGAGAGACACAATCTTTTCAGTTGCTTTATGCTCCAAATAAAATAGGAGGAAAGCACTGAAAACCGAAGCTGCAAGGAAAATTTTGCTGACTATAAAGATAATTATACTCTAACGTGGATTAAAAGTTCTCTGGGTCTTTCTGTCCAGGAGGATTTGTGGTCATATCCTCCTAGATGCCAAGAGATGCACAAAATGTGGTTCCTCTTACCAAAAGGGTTTAGTATTTGGTCATTCTTCATGGATCTTTTCTTCAATTCCTGCTTTCCTCTGTAAAACAAATTCTCACACACTCCCATTTTCTAGAACCACAGTCTCCCACCTTAAACACACAGTCCTCTTCCTCACTTTATCCAGACTGAGCATGTTCCAAATGGGAAGCATTGAGGGGGTCCTAAAAATGTCCTTTTCCTCTGGAATTGGGGGTTAGTTGTAAAATGTGACTTTTAGGAAGTGCTAGCAGATCCAGTTTCAGCTTCTGCCCCCTAATCTCTACAGAGAGATGGCAAGACGGGCCTCAACAGAATGTCTGAAGCAGGAGAAGTGTGTTGGCTAAACAAGGAAGACATGGTTCTCACGTGGAGCAGGGACTGGTTTACTGAGGGGACAATCTTTGGACAGGTGATGGTCATGGGGAACACAAATCTATGTGGAACAGCGAAGCTTCCGGCCTTAGCTTGGAGGGTTAACACGGACACATCTTGCTACTCATCTCCCTTTCTCTGGTCCAGGGGGCAGAGAGGGAGTTACTAAGACCAAGAGGGAGAGAATGAGTCCACCATTCCTCACTCTCCAGGCTCCCTGAGGGCACCACCTGCCACCTGCAGGTTCTAAAATAACAAAAATCAGCTCTGTGGGGTCTTCACGGAACAACCCAACAGGTGCTTTGGCATGGTTTTGCCACAGCCCATAGAACTCAGGAAAGGATAAAGATGTCAGTAGACCAAAAAAGCAAAGATGAGATGAGTGGTCACAGCACGGAAGGAAAAGAAGTTCTTCTCTCTAAGGTCCATTGCCTAAAGTGCTGACAAAAGGATGGAGAAGGACTTTTTCATGATTATGCTATTGTAATTGGAGGTTTGGGGAATTGACTGATACCATTAATAACTGGTGCCCTTCCCCTGCCTGCTTTGGAGACTCCGCCCTAATTCTGCGTCAGCTTTCAGTGTCTGAGTTCTGGGGCCCCTCACCCCACTGCCAATGGGAAATGTCCTCCTGACTAATGGTGAACAGGCAGTGAGGAAGGGGTGGAGGAGAGAATCATTGCAGTGAAGTCTCAGGCCAAAATTAAAGAGAAAACCAGCATTGTGTCTAGCTCACATAACAACTAGGGCCCCATTTTGGAAAGATGCTGTCCCCAGTCCTAAGCGGTTGGTAAGTGACTCATGGATGCTGTAGGGAGAATGAGTTGATGATTCTTTCAACTAGTTTTTGTAAAGTCCTAACATGTCAACAGTTGGGAAAAAGGACCTCAAGGACCATCTTGAAAATTCCTCCTTTTGCAGATGAAGACATCCAGGTTCAGTCCGCCTGGAGCAACATGGCCAGTAGGGGACAGGGCCGAGCTGCAGCTCCAGCCCTCTGAATCCAGATCCAGATCCTTGGCATTGTTCCCTGTTCCCGAGTGCACTGCATGTGGCCCCCACAAGCTTCCCCAGGGCATGCCCTTCCCTACACACCCCACTTGGAGGGAGGATTGTTTCCCACCTGCCTGGATGCTGTCGTATAGATGTATGTCACGCAATAGGTGGGGAAGCAGGCACGGGGCCAGAACGTCAACCTCAGAGGGTTCCCCAGGAAGTCCCCAGGGAAGGGCAACCAGCTGAGAAATAAAGAAGGAACAAAGCACTCGGAACATTCAGAATGGGAAAAGTTAAAAGAGTGCAGTGGTATTGATGGAAAAGCTCAGAAAGGTTCTGCCTGAGGTCGAGCCATACGATGCAAACACTTGTGTTCTGTGCTCCTGGCCCTCCTTTTCTCTGCGTTTCCCTCTTCTTCATGAGCAACGCTTTCTTCAGGAAGACTCTAATGAGTGCGTCCACACTGAGGCAGAACTGACTGAAAATTCTCTTGGGCAGATTCCATAGCATGTCAGAGCTAGAAGAGGCCAGGACATAATATAACATTGCCACCCCAGGCTGGAACTTTTTTTAAAAAATCTATAAACAAAATAATAGGTTGCATTATCATCTACACTGTGGACCAAGAATGCAACTCCGAGTGCTGAACAGCCTGCCCAGCACTCTGCAAGCCTGCAGCACACGGGGCTGCCCCTCAAGAGCTACCCCCAATGCCACATCTCTTTCCAGTGCGTGGCCTCGGTGGGCATTGGCAGGGCTTGATTGAATACTATTTCTTCCATAGGTCCTTTCAGTACACTCTACCACAGGCTTCACCTGGGGCCACCCTCTGGTCACCCCAGGTGTCAGGCCCATATCCCTTCCAAGAGGGCATTCCCCCTTCCCTCCCAGAACTCAGGAGGAGTGGAGATGGGACAGCACCCCCCTCCCTTTTCCTTGGCCACCACAAGATGAACACCCCAAGCTGCTATATGCAAATTTGTTTGTTGAAAAATTAAGGAAAACTGAAAAGGGAATGGTCATCATTTAGGCTGGACAAACTTCTAATGAACTGTGCACTTAAAACTCTCCCCTTCAGCTCCCTAGAGAAGGTGTCTAAGGCTTAGGCCACGGGTGGAGAACCTGCAGCCTTAGGGGCACATGTGGCCTTTTAGGTCCTTAAGAGCAACCTTTTGACTGAATCCAAATTTTACAGAACAAATCCTTTTATTTTTATTTTACTATTATTATGCACTATGTCTCTGTTTGAAGTGGAATTTGTGAATAGTTGCACAGCTCAACAGTATTTTTTTAATTCTGTCTGCTTAACAGTCCATCATGTCAAAGAAAACCAAGAAAATGCTGAAGAAAACAGATTTTTTTCATGAGGATTGAGAATTGCCATATTACCTTCTTTCTGCTAAAGATAAGATGATATGCCTGCTTGTGATACTGTAATATCAACATTAAAGAAATTCAATGTTCATTAGCATTATAACACTCATAAGGACCACAAATATTTTAAATTAGAGGGAGAGGCATGAAAGATCGCATTGCAGAAATTAAAAGATGAAAGCAAAAGCAAAGACAATTCTTTCAAGCAACAATAAGGCCCAGAAATAATGCCACTGAAGCAACTTATAAAGTAGCTTATATACTCAGGGAAAAAAAGTGAAGCCATTCAGTGATGTAGAAATTGTGAACGAATGCATTCTTGAAGTCATAGGATGCTTAGACCTAGATAACCTTTCGAAGTACAAACAACTGCCTCTTTCAAGGAGAACCATAACAATCAGCAGCATGAATTACCCTTCAACTTAACAGAACAACTTCATGAAATACTCAAAAGGAAAATGTATACTATTCAATCACTTTGGATGAATCAACTGATACTACTGACTCAGTACAAGTTTTAGACTTCATTTGGGTCATAATAGAAGATTTTCTTTGCTGCAAAGAGTTCTTTGCTTTGGGCTTTCTTGCAAACAGAACATGGGGAATAAATAGCTTCAATAACTTTCAGTATAAATGTCATGAGGTTGGACTGAATTTGGTAAATATAATGAGTATATGTACAGACGGTGCACCTTGCATGACAGGAAAACATGAAAGTTTAATTGCACAGATAAAAAATGTATTAACAGATCAGATGCTCTCATTTCTTTTCATTGTATCTTGCATCAGCAAAATCTCTGTTCTAAAGCTACTATTTTAAGTGGCACTTTGCAACAAATTATAAGTACTGTTAACTATATCCACGCAAATGCAACATGGCATTGTCAGTTCTGTAACATGCTAAAGTTGAAGGATGAGATCTTCAGTGTGGATTTGCCATATCGTTCTAAAGTGTGTTGACTATTGTAGGGACAGGTGTTAGCCAAAATTTTAGCCAAAATAGAACAGATGTTAGATTTTATGAAGAACAGAATCAGTAATGTGTATTACTGAAAGATTTCTATAGCAATGCAGCATTTCTGTGTGATATCACGTCAAATCAAAATGACTTGAATATTTCTTTGTAAAGTAAAACTAAGTCTATATATGATATGTGGCAAAAAAAAAAAATCCAAGCATTTCAAAAAAAAAGCTATCTTTTTTTCAAAATACTTCTTCAAAAGGAAATTTCGGATGAATTTCTCCAGTTAGCAAAGGTCATTGATGAGCAGGATGGTATATGTGAATCATTTGAAGAAAATGCAGCTGTTATAGACCAGTTAATTGGAGAATACAATGAAAGGGCCACTGACTTTGAGAACCATGACATCACACTCAAATTAGCATTCCAGCCTCACCTAATTGATTTCACCAAGGCATTTAAAGAACTACAGATGGAATTGATTGAGCTCTCAGTGGATGACATTTGAAAGTCATTGCCTGATGCTAAGAAAGATCCAATTAAAATATGGAAAAATTCAGTAGAATACCCATGACTTTGGCAACATGCCCCCAAAAAATGCTTTCTTGCTTTTCCCCCACTTACTGCTTCGAATCTACATTCTCCTACCTAACCCAACTCAAGATGTCCTCAGGGTCACAAATGACTGACACCTACCTAGGGGACCAACTGACACTGCGGACCTCCCTGCTGCAACCAGATACTCAAATGCTTTCCAACAAAAAGCAGACACAACAAAGTCATTAAAAGGTCAGTTAACTTTAAAATGAAGAAATGGTTTTTATTCTTTGGAAATCATTAGGTACATAGTAGTTAGATTTTTACAAAATAATGTGCCTTTGTAAGTATATCCAATTGAATTTTACCAATTAGATAAAATTAAGTGTGGTCTTATTCGATTACAGGTAAATCAATGTGGCCTTCCAGCATGAAAGGGTTTCCCAAGCGGGCTTAGGCTTCCACAAGGAAGAGGTCATCTGAGCGGGGCCACCTTATTGCACAACTCCGGGGAGCACCTATTCACGCACCAGCCTGTGAAACGGCTCCCCTGGCCTGTGCAGGGCACGGCCTACAGCTGTGCGGGCAGCCTTGCCTCACCCCTAAGTGGACCCACCTGCACTCAGGTCATTCACACGCCCTCCAGCCCCTGCTTCCCCAAGTCTCTGTGTCCTGAACGCCACTCTCCTTCAGGACCCCTCCTGAAGGAGATCTTTCCATAGGGAGGTCTCAGTTCCCCAGATCATTCCTGTTTCACCGTCTCGCATTGAGCTACTCATCAGCCTTATGGCCAGTGTCAACAGGTGGGTCACCACCCGTCTCAGAGACACCAGAAGATGAATGGGCTCCAGCCCCCTCAGCAAGAGCGGACATGGATGCTCTGGCTTTCCTGCCAGTGAGGGCTGTCCCAGAGACAAATGCGAAGTGCAGATGGGAGGAAAAGGGTACAGTTTGAACCACAACGGGAAAAGGCTCTGGCCCCACCCTTCCAGTTATTGGGTACCTATTATTACATGACAAGCATTTGGTTTTTCATGTCTCCGATGGACAGCTGTCCCCACCAAAGGACCACACTGGGGTTTCCATCTAACCAAAAGGCTTTAATGATAATCTGCATGGGGCCCCAGATAGCAGGTTGTCACAACTTTGTTGTGTCTGCTTTTTGTTGGAAAGCATTTGAATATTTGGTTACAGCATGGAGGTCCACAGTTTCAGCTAATGCTCTAGATGGGTGTCAGCCTTTTGTGACCTTAAGGGCATCTTGATTTGGGTTAGGTAGGACAATGTAGTTTCGCAGCAATAAGTGGTTGAAAAGATGTGTGTATCAGCCTCTGTCTGATATACACACCCCAAGAGGGCAATATCGTTGGAAAATTGGATCTTGGAGGAATTTAAAAAATCATATTACATTCATTCATGGTCTCTAAAGGGTCATGGTACATGAACATATAGAGGATATGGGGAAGGAAGGGAAATGATAAGGAAATCAATGTCTAAAAAGACTCCTTAAGGAAGTGATAATTTAAAAAAATGTTGAGAAACACTGCTCTAACAAAGGAGGGAAACAGGGATGGGGAAATTTGTCATTCTTACTGTTATGATAGTTATTGTTTTTATTATTATTGTTATTAATATTAATCACCAACATCATCATCATCATTAAAAACATTTTATGCCCATGGCCTAAGTTAATCCTCCTAACAACTTTACGGGGTAGGTCCTATTATTCTCATTTAAGATGATGAAACTGAGCTTTAGAGACATTGCCCAAGGTGATACAGCTTGTAATTGGCAAAGGCATGACTTCAACCCAGTTCTGACTCCAAATTCCATGGTGTCAATCATCTTAGAATACTGACTGCCTCTTCAACCTGGTAAAAGGGAGGCTGGCAACAGAACAGCCCATCTCTATGTTCTACCATCTACCTCGCCAGCCCAAATCTAGCTCTAAGACCATGGAGAATGGTCATGTTCTAAGAAAGGAGACATACAAGTCCTGGGAAAACTCTAGGTTGGACTGAGCCTAGGTGGGGAGAGAGGGCCCTGCTCTCCGCTGAGTCCACCTCTTTCTCCTGCTCTAGGAAGCACCCCCCATTGGGACCAGGAGTCTGGAACCCGGGGCAGACCGAGAAATGAGAAGGCCTCTGGTGTGTGCTCAGCTACCGCTGCTGAAACCCCAGCGTGGGGCTGCAGCCAAGCCCAGGAGATGGGGTGACCTCTATACAAACAGAACTTCCCCAGGCAGCACTTCTGCAAATATAAACACGGGCTCACCACGTGATGGGTTCAACCAGTTCATGTAAACACTGAAGGGAGAAAAAATTCAAGGGAAAAAATATGTTCCAAAGGGATGGAGCAGGGTATGTAGTTTTGCGACTCAAAGAGAGGACAGTCACAAGCCAAAGGGCTCCCCATCCACTAAGCTTGCTATCAAGTCACAGGGGCTCCCCCAAACCTGCACTCGGGGAGCCTCAACCCCTCCCAATATGGAAAACTCTTTGCCAGAAGCAGCAGGTGTGTACACGGTTAGCTTTTCCCCTATATATGAAGCACATTGGGCAGGACTTCCATGGCAAACAGAAAGGGTAGCCCTGAAGCAGGAGGGCTGGCAGTTAGATATCAGAAGAACTGTCCCACTGCCAGGTGCCTTTGTGGAAGGAAGGTACCTCAAGAGGTTCGTCTAAGCTTGGGAAGAGCTGAACTGCCTGGAGGCAGGGAGGTGGATGGAATGAACTCTGAAGGAACAGCACAGCCCTCCTCCCTGCCCCCCCCCCCCCACCGTGCTGGTGAAGAAGAGGCTGCCCTCCCTGCCTGCAGCCCTGTGTTATCTGTGAGAATGCCAGAGGAGTCTCTGTTGTTTTTGCAAATACTCCACACTGCCCTGTAAAAAGAGCCAGCTCTGCGGAGTGCTTGCAAAGGGCACGCTGCCCGGGGCCAAAGGGGCTTTGCCAGCCTCTGTCTCTGCCTTCGCAGAGCACCCACGACCCAAGATACACCTGCCAGGGGGCAGTGGGGACGGGATGCTCTCGGCCGCTGTGGGGGGCTCCCCAGCCTTTCCAGAAGAGACCACAGAGCTCTGGGAAGCCGCAGTGGTCAGAGCAGTCGGAGGTCTCCAGCTCTGAATGGAGTTAAGAGGACGGTGGGTGCTGCTCCCAGCTCCACCCCCGGCCTGGGAATTCATCCAGGCAGGAGTAGCCTCTGGGCAGCTCAGCAGGGCAGCAAAGACGCCCACCTGGCCCACCTGGCTACCCAAGCAGCACTGAAACCCTGTCTGGCCCAGGGACAGGACGGGGCAAGGGGAGAGACCCATGGGCAGGCATGGCCTGGAGGAGGCTGGGAGAGACTGGGAGGCAGGGTAAGGGAATACGGATGAGCGGATTTCAGTGGATCAACAGCAGTAAACCCTATCCACAGGGTTTACATCATTATGCACATTTACTATCATAATACACATGCAAGCATTCAGGATACTTTGTATAGGCCAAACCAGTAATGGGGAGATTCTGTAACAGCAGAAAGCATTTGGGATGAGCCAGTCCGGTGGACTTCTAACTTCACCACTTCTTATCTGTGTGACCCTGTGCAAGTAACTAGATATCTCATGGAGAAACTATGAGAATTAAATGAGTTAATTTTTGTGAGGCGCTTAGAACAGTGCCTGGCACATACCAAGCGTTATTAGCATTTGTTCAACAAACAGGCTCAGATAAACTTGCCCAGCGTTTAATGCCAAAGGGCCCCCCCAACCTAGTCTTCCTTTATTCTTTCATTTGTTTACTCAATAAATATTTATTGAGCACCTACTATACATCAAACTCAGTGTTAGTACTGCACACATAAAATGAGCAAAAACAACCATGGTCTACTACCCACTCTTTGGGCTTAGAGTCTAAATGGCATCTCTTTTGATCAGCTTTTTCTTCAGCGACCTCCAACCTCTGTCAGGTGAAACCAGCCCAACCCTGATCAAATCTTGCCTAGGGGTGGACACCCCTCAATGCAGGATCTGAAAAGGAAAGTTTCTTGTGCTTTCACAGCTGCCCCAGTCTTGGTGTGCAGGAGAGAAAACTGTTGGATCCACTGGAATGAGCACCAATGTCAGAATGGAAACAGCACAAACCCCAGCTTAGGTGGGGTGCAGGTCCCACAGATGGCCTTGCTCAGTCCCCATTCCGGTTCCAGCAGGCGTTCCTCTACTGCAGAGACCAGAAACCCAACTACTACATTGCTAGGACACCCAAGCAGCTAAGGTTTTGGATGTGACCTGAGACCTATTAACCAGCTCTACTCATTCGAGACTCCAGCTTGGACTCAAGTTTGGAGGGAAGCGAGGACCCGCAAAGGATGCCCATTTGACTGGCCAAGCCAGGTGGGCCTGGGGCAGCCAGCTGTGCTGTGGCTTCCTGATTTCTTCCTGTGGCTACCTGGTCAGGGCAGAGGCGGCAGCTCCCACAGGGGCCCAGCATGGTTTTGGGAATCATTCCTGGAAACTCAGCCCAAAATCTCTTTCTTCAGCCCTCCCAGTTGGTTCCTGATATAGGTACACCTCTTGATACATTTTTCATCCTACACTAGCTGGACTGGATTCTACTTTCTGCAACTAGAAGAAGTGGGAGAACCCCCACCCCCAGCAAGAAGAGCTGCCCACACCTAACAATGTAATTACAGTTGAACCAAGGCCTAAACCTAATAAGAAAACTACATCCCTTAAGACAGGGTTTCCTTATCATTTGGCCAGAAGCAGGCATGAGTAAGAGTCAACAAATCCTTTCTTAACATTTTTCTTTTTGGGGGGGAGGGGGGTGCTAGAATGCCGTGGCATCAGCCTAGCTCACAGCAACCTCAAACTCCTGGGCTCAAGCAATCCTTCTGCCTCAGCCTCCCAAGTAGCTGGGACTACAGGCATGCGCCACCATGCCTGGCTAATTGTTTTTTTCTATATATTTTAGTTAGCTGATTAATTTTCTTTCTATTTTTAGTAGAGATGAGGTCTCACTCTTGCTCAGGCTGGTTTCAAACTCCTGACCTTGAGCGATCCGCCCGCCTCAGCCTCCCAGAGTGCTAGGATTACAGGCATGAGCCACCGCGCCTGGCCAACATTTTTCTTAATAGTACGCTTGCCCTGTTCACCAGGCAGAGAACAGGCTTGGAAGGCTTTGGATGCACAGGCCATGATGAAGTAGCAAGAGAAGAAGAGACGGATACAGCACTGTATTCCTCCCCACCCCAGCCCCCAGGCATGCAGGGCCCTGTCCCAGGGCCTTTGCCCTTACTGTCCTGTCCACTAGCAAGTGACTCTCTATCACATCTCCCTAGTGCATCTTCTTTGCAGCACTTATCAATTAGTTTATTGATTTATTTGCTTATGTGTTTATATCTGTTTTCCCCCATTAGAACATAAACTTTGGGAGGTCAAGAACTCTGATTTGTTAACTCTGAATCCTTACACTATACAACAGGCCTGGTAAACAGTAGGGACTCAAAACAAATGTGTTGACCAACTAACTTGTTCACTGACTCTGAGTCCTCAAATCTCCTTCCTAAAGTCAGAGACTTTTTGAGTCAACCAAAAAGGCCCAGCAGGCAGACGGGGTATGAGTTAATCTCTCGCACATCTTGAGAACAGAAGGGGCTCACGGGTTAAAACATAAAGGTCAACGGCAGGGAAATTTTTCTCCCCTGAGAAATTAGTAAGTTAAATCAGATGGAAATAAATTTAATCTTCTCCTTCTCCCCTTATTATCCTAATTGGTTTAATTTTGTGGCAACCTCTCAGCATTCTCACAATGAAAAGCAGCTCATGTTGCGTTGGTAGCCCAGAAAGTAATTATCCTGTGGTTTTATTCTAATTCACTAACAGACACTCTTTGGCTTTAAGGACCCTTGAAAGCAAAGAAGTAAATTATGAAGATTAGCAAATGCTTTTTCCATTCCTTACGCTTTTTCAAAAGTTTAAACTATGATAAAAAATAATTAGGCATGACAATTATCTTTTTTTGAAATTAAAAAGTGTACATAATTTAGAGCACAATGGAAAACATAAATGGATGCAAACATCTAAATACAACTGGGCATCCCTTGCTGACCTTCAACTGCTTTTAAATATTGCTGAATACAGCCTTGGTTTTATTCCAGAACTGAGTAAATTAAACCCTTTCTGATTATCCTAACTTGGGCATAAAGTCTCCTCAGGGCTTATCCTAAGTCTAGTGTGCTTTGTGTCTTCGTAGCAGTTTTTGTTTAAAAAAAGAAAACAGAAAAAAAAAAAAAAAAGTCCAAGGAGCTTCTATGCAACTTTGTCTCTAACAGGAGAGCCCTTTAGTGTCCCACTTGTAATTTATTACAGTCCAAGTTGCCCGTTCCAGTCCCTGGTCCTCTTCTGCTTCCTCCCTACCTTGCTGCCCACCAGCAAAAAGAAAGTAAAAATCAGACAAAAGTTTTCCAGCCTCTTGAGAAGCCCAACCCAGGAGGTGTCTGTAAATTTTCGCACAGTCATTCCAGCACTCTCAGGAAATGCCTCCCATGGACACAGAATGTCCTGTTAAACAAGGCCCCACGTACAGGCCCCTGGACACCAAACTTACCTTAAACAGGCAAGAACACTATTTAAACAGGCACGGATGCTATTTTCAAAAAGATGCAAAGTGATTTCTCTATCCTCTTGGCATCCTCTCATTGCACCCAGATTTATCTACAAGATCGTTGGAAAGTCCTGAGCAAAGTGGCAAAACAGAGACCAGCACAATGGCCGTCAGAAGGAAAGGGCTGGGACCAGTCCCGCAGGTGCTGCAGGCCTCCTGCCCGCCCCGCCCCCCCTTCTTCGCCATGCCGTGACGTGAGTCTCAGCTGGAGGAGCCTCTCCTCAGGTTTAATCCACCACTTGTCAAGCAGTGGGGCCAACTTTCCCAGCTGTCCCCATGAGTCCTTCATCCAAACAGATGTTGACAGTTTGGCTTACCAAGAGGAGAGCTAGGAAAGTGGAGGGATAGGGGCTGGGGACCGTGGAAGGGAAAAGGCTGTGGCTTGCGGAGCCCAGCTCAGAGGACACCCCAGGCCCGTGATTCCATGGCATCGTGGCTTGCTCATCTGCCTCTCACTGTGACTACACAGCCTCAACTACCCGCCACCTCCCTCCTTCTCAGCCCCTTTCCTCCTTCTTGGTGGTTCCTTGTTGTTGGAGAAACCTCCGAGGATCATCTAATGTGGAGATTTACAGAAACACAGAACAGTAAAAGGTCCTCCAAAGTTGGGGCCAACAGAGGAATGCCAACACATGCCCAAGGGCTACATCAGTTAGGGGGCTTCTGAGGCAAGTGTCGGAGAATCCAACTCAACCGGGATCAAACCATGAGATGTATCTTCTCACGTCCCTGGGAGAGTAGAGGTAGGGTGGCTTTAGACCATGTCACATTAACAGCCTAGTGACGTCCTCACAGCCCCAGGGTCTTCCCCCATCTCTGCACTGCTATCCACAGCGTTGGTATTGTCCCTCGTGGCTGCAAGAGACTGCCACTAGCCGTGGAGACTAAATGCTTTCACACCCAACAAGAGAAAGCAGAGAAATTCCTGCCCCCGACATGGAATATAAATCCTTGCACAATCTAATCTGATTGGGCTAATGTGGGTCACTTATGTGAATGATAGCTGTCACCAGCTTAGACCAGTGGTTCTCAACAGCCGTAACTGAATCCTGTGTTTGGGTGAGAGAGGGTGGGGCCACGTGACCCGCAGAGTCACGGTCTGGTGTGACGGGCTGCGGCAGTCTGTGGACAGTCGGAGCTTAAACAATTTCAATCAGACGTGGGACCCTTTTAAAATTCTAAAAGTTACCTAGGACCTCAGAGAGCTTTTTCTTTTAAGGCAGGTTTTATCTATTGATATGTATTGCATCACAAATTAATACTGGGAATTTTTGATATTTACTTACCAATTCATTCAAAAATAACAACAATAACCCCATTGCATGTTAACATAAATAACAAATCTGTTATAAAAATAACCATGTTTTTTAGAACTCAGTGAGAAGTGTGGCATTGTTCCACAGCTTTGCAAATCTCTTTTATTTCCAGTTTAATAGAAGACAGCTGGGCTCTCATATCTGCCTCTGCATTCAATCTGTTGCAATATCACATGACAGCTAGCCTCTGGAAAACTCCAGTGCATTCTCATAAAAGAATGAAAGTGAAAAGGGCAAATAATGGCTTAGTATGAAAATAGTTTTGACCTCCCTGAACCCCCGAAAGGGTCTCGTGGCCACACTCTGAGGACTGCCTGTGCGGCGGGGGAGGGGCGGGCAGCAGAGCAGAACTGGCTGGTGGTGGCAGCGAGAAGGACGGTAGCAACCAACAGTGTCGCCTTCACAATATCAAAAGCATACGTGCAGACACGAACAGCTGCCGTCCATCCTCTCCTACGTGTCACTTAGAGCATTTTGATGTCAAAGACATACGATGAGCACAATTTCATGAGAAAGGGTAATGTTTTTGATTGAATCCCTACAATTTTGTGAAAAACCCACCACACTGATGGGACACGGAGAGAGAAGGAGAAGAAAGCACACGGAGGGGCTCTGGTTTGAGGAGTGGGTGGCAGAGGATGACATTCGCTAAAACAGAGAAACGGGGAGGGGGCAGGTTTGGGGCAGAAATGGTGACTGCCACTTTGGACATGCTGAGCTTGACTCGAACCTGGGCGCCAGCCAGGCCAGCTATCTGAATGTAGAGGTTAGGAGCTCAGAGAGCTCCGACATTCTAAAATTTGGAATATATAGAAAATGCATAAAGAAGGAAACAAAAATCACCCATATTCTTAATAACCCAGAGACAGTCTACAATTGAGGTTTTGTCCTGGTTTCTAACAGACATGTTCCTTTGTTTACTGAGAGGCATAAGAGTGTGAAATCTCTGAGCCAGTATAGCTCTGTGCCCTTATACAAGCGATGAACTTATCTTTGCCTCAGTTGCTTCATCTGTAAAATGGGGATAATCATGGTATCTATACTATAAGAAGGGAATTTCAGGGATGGTGACCCCCAAATGTCATCAAACCCTGTTTAGGGACCACAGCTGTAACTGATCCTGTGTTTTGGTGAGAGAGGGTGGGGTCATGTTACCTGCAGAATAAGAAACCTAGTGTCATGGTCTGCTACTACAGCCTGTGGTAGTCTGCAAACAGCTGGAGCTTAAAGAATTTGGGTCCCTGATTTGTTCATCTCAATATCCCCTAAATTTAACACAGTTACATGGTAAGTGGTCAATAAATGTTTAAGTAATGAATTAATTAATATGACTTTCACAGATGACACACAAAGAAGGAAATAATGAAAACTGCCCCTGAGGAGGAAGTTTGGGAAGACCTCCAAACCCTAAAGCATGTGAAACCAAAGCACAGGGTTCCAGAGAGACCAAATCTGCTTCACTGGAGATAGTTTCCAACATGACAGGCTTTGCTCAGCTTCAGATGGGTGCAGAGGTGGAGGAATGGCCACAGTGACTTTCAGTGACCCTAATGGTCTGAGCAGAGGTAACATGCCCTAGTTAAAAATCAGACATACAAAACATCGCCAGGCCTGGGTTCGAGTCCCAGCTCCTAGAGGCATGTAGAATTTGAGGGTTTGATGGAACTTCACCCCACATGTAAATCCCTCCCACAGTCTCACCATCTGGCAACCTGACCTCTGACCTCCGTGTGACCACATCCAGGACTGGGGTCTTGCCAGTTCCCCAAAGAGCCCATTCTATTAACAGATTCTCGGGAGGGTATTAGGCAAACCTGTCTGCACATGTCATCCACATGAAGGACAGCTGCCCTGAACCACCCTAGGACGCAGAACGGGGTGGGTATCCAAGCCGAGATGCCCAGGACACTCTCTCTGCCCTCTCTCACGCCCACTGGGGCTCAGGCTCCCATCAGAACAACGCAGCCCTGGAGGAGCTCTTTTAGAACACTCGATCCGCGTCTCCAGGCAGTATTTCCAAATAAGACAAACTTCTGCTAACTCTGTGAACTTGAGTACATCTCCAACCTTTCTTAGGCCTCCATTTCCTCATCTGTAAAATGAGAAAATTAGGTTAGACACACTCTCACTGAAATCTAATCTATGGCTAACACTGTGATCCTGTGATTACTCGGGCTGACAAAGTAGCAGGTGGGCAGAGAGCGGGCACACGGGACCAATGCGGGAGTCACACCTGAGCTCCAGGTAGACGCGGCCTTGGCAATCAGCAGAGGCTGGAAACGTGGAAAGGGGTGTGTTCACACTTGACAGCTGATGGCTGCCGGAGGCCCCAGGTGCAGGGAGAAGCCCCGGGTCTCAAGCCGCTCGGGAACACGCCCACCTGAGAGGAGACCCCCAGCTGCTCCACAGCCGTCAGGCCTGAGGACGAGGGTGCTGGGAGATCCCACTCAAACCAGACCTTCAGAAAGCCCACACGCCCACACGGCTCAGGGCCTGCAAGGGGCTTGCAGAGGCAGGGGACTGTTTGGGGAAGACTTGGCAAGGTCTCTTCTACATGAGGTTTCCCAAACTCCCTAAAAGAACTTGGGAAACCACTGGGCAGATCACAACCGAGGGAGAAGAATGAGTGTACGTGGCGAGACAGCAGGGGAAGGCAGAGAAAAGAAGAATGCATGCATCCAACGTCACAGCCCCAAAAACACCAACCCACGGCGCAGATGGGAAGGTATGGCACCAAGGTGTTCCCGTCGAGTTCCCCAGCCCCATCCCAGCTCAGCGCCAGGGCAGGTAGGCTGGTGGTGTGGGGAGCACAGGCTGCAGCTGAGAGTGTCGGGCTCCAACTCCGACCCCACCCCTGATTCCCAATAACTAACCTTCCTAAGCTCAGTTTCCTCATCTGTAGCATAGACATGGTAACAGTCCCTATCCTAGAAGGTTCTCGTGGGGATTAAGTGAGATGACTTTACAAAGCACTTGGTAAAGTGTGCAGCACCTAAGACACACCCAGTAATGTCAGTAGCAGTGGCAATGACAGCAGTCATCTTGTCATCTCGCTACACCTGCCCGCGCCCAGCCCTGTGCCAACAATGGAGCCACTGCCCGTTCCCAGAGTTCCAGAGCTCCAGGAGACGATGGCCGGGAGGAGGCAGGAAGGAAAGCCATCCCCAGTGACAGACCAGAAGAAAGACTCTTTTTCTTCTCTGCACCCTACGCCCAGCTGTGCCTCTCCCGGCTCCTGGCACGGCCCCTGCTGAGAGGCAGCCAGGGAGCCCACAGCTCACGTGGCCTCCAGCCGGGGGCTGCGGGAGTGACCGAGAGGTCAACTTCACGGGTGGCAGACAGGGAGCCTCCGGGGCAGGGGCGAGCTAGTGGATCACGTGCCCCTGGGGTGGGGCGGGGGCGTGTTTGCAGTGACGTGAAAGGGAGCTGTGAAAGATGGCAGGGGCCGGCCAGGCCAAGGAGGGAAGAGAGAGCTCTGCAGGCCTCAGGTACAAAGACTTGGAGTCTCAAATAGCAGGTGGGCTTGGGAACCGCTAGCCTCCCATGTGGCTGGGGCAGAGGCATGAGGCAGAGAAGGCAGAGGTGGGACACCTACCTGGCACCCCCCAGGAGGTGTCTGGACATGTGACCCTTATTCAGAACATGCTTGTGCAGAACTTTCTCAGCATCGATGAGATGCTGGCTCTCTTCCTGAGAATACGGGAGTGAACAGACAAGCTCCTTCCTCTCATAGCACTACTTATCCTAGCAGGAAATGAGAGCACTTCAGACAATAAGCAAGTACACAAGATCGTGAGAGCCAGACATGGTCAGAACTAACCACTCCCCTGCTCACCTGGTTAACTCTAAATCAGCTGTAGTTTCTTCCTGGATCATATCTCCTGGAGCAAGCCTTTCCTGAACCCCTTCGCAGGGGTTGGGTGCCTTCCTTGGTTTTCCCAGTAGCTCCTGGACTCCCACCAGCGCAACACATGAAACCTTTGTTGGGATGGAGAGCTGACTTCTCTGTGCCACACTAGACTGTAGCTCCCCAAGGGGCGGAAGGGCCTGCTATTAAATCTCTAGTACTCAGCATGGCCATTCATACCTAGTATATGCTGAAAAATTATCTGGGCTTTGGATATGAGACGTGTCTATGTACATCCTGATGGAGAAGCCTAGTTCAATTGAATTTATGGATCTGCGAATGGGGGAAAGAATCAGTGCTTAAAATAAGATTTTTTTAATTCCAACGTATGGTTGATATGGTGAAGCCATGGGTGTGAATATTCTCACCAAGGGATGGTATACTCATAATACAGTTAAATAAGATTCTTTGATTAGGAGCAAATGGAATTAATGCTGGAAAACTTGAAGAAGGAAAGGGGGGAAAAATCCAGACCACACAAACAAAAACAAAGCCCACTTGAGGATGGGGATTATCTGGGACTGACATGGGTGGTTCACAGGAGCAGAGGAAACGCCGGTCTCTGGGTGTGGGGCGACCGGGCAGGGCAGGGCGGGGTATCTGTGGAGCAGGGAAAGCCCATGTGCTCAGGACCCTACTCAGACTTACCAGCGTGGCTCAGCTGCTTCTTCACTGTGACCAAGTCTCAAGAAAGAAAATCCGGCTGGCATAGCTTGGGCCGTGGACAGGTCACGTTTACTGAGATCAAGACTGCACCTGTGGGTAATTCCACTATATAAAATTTGGGTGGTGTCACCAGAAAAAAAAAAAAAAGGAGAGAGAAAATGAACACTAAGCAGCCAGTACACGAGTGTCCCTCATAATTATGAAGCTTTGCCAAACTGTCAGAGTGCAAAGGACTGGAATAGGTAACCCAAGGATTACAGAGTCTCTTGTGGTCATTTCTACGAAAAATCATTTTACAAACCCCTTCCTGAGAATATTTGAAGGGAACATTGACTGGAAATAGAATATACTATGTAACATCCTTAGTTGTTCTTTTTAGATCTACAAGAATCGACATTTCAGGAGAACCAAGGGGCCTGGGAGGTTTGCTGTCATCCCTTAATATTACTGTCTTTCTGTGTGAGAGAGCGTGAAATCACGCCGTCGCACTCTTGCCGTGGTGGGGATGGGCAGGGCGGGGGCACGATGGGGTGGGCTGTTGGAGTAACCAACTGCAGGTTCAGGGGGTGAGGTCTAATTTATGTGCAGAGGTGTGTTCAGGGCTGCAGGTGCATATGTCAAGATAGACATCTAGATTTGCAGATACGCTGCAGGCAAGTCCCCCTCCTGTTGGAGCACCTGGGACTGACGAGTTTGGAAAAGGCCTCCCCGTGCAAGCAACTGTCAAGAATGATGGATACCGAAATCTCAGGTAGGAGGAAGGCAGAAACGAGAGGCCTGAGCTCTGGGAACCTGTTGTAACTTACTTCCATTCCCCTCATTTTTTTTTTTTTAGCAATATTAAATATTTAATCTTTTAGAAAATTATTCCTTAAAAACAATAACATTAGAACACTTTCATATAGTTAATTAATACTCCTGGGATTTCCCCAGAAATCTTTTTGCCCTAGCTTATGTCTTCAATGTTTAAGCTTTAAAATTGTCACATTGTCAAAAAGGGAAGCCAAATGGCACCATTTTGCTCTTATTCCAAAAGAGTCTAAGAGAAAGGGGAAAAAATGGTTTTAAAAAATTATTTTATTCAGGGAGATAAGTTACTCAAATTTTAACTGGTTGTAAACAAAGGGAAGAAACATGGTAGAAGTCAGGTTTGCTGGTAGAGGAAGGATGGTACTAAAGGCTCTTCCCAACAGATATTCAGAATCCAGGGTTTTCTTATTTCTCCATGGTCCAATTTCTCCATGGTCCATGAGTCGCTTTCCATTCAAAAGATTCTGGAGACCAAATAAGATAGGATTCTTTCAGCTATCAACCAAGAGTCTTCTCTCAGCCAAGGCATCCAATGGAAATATAATTTATTTTTCAGATTCCTCTGGAGGATTAACAGTCTCTTTCTCATCGCTTCACCAAGCTTCCTGCTCTTGGTCCTCTTTTCTGTGTTCTCTTTTTCAAGCATTTTCTCATCTTCCGATCAAGATCGTTGCAATGACCAAAAAGTTTCAGAACGCTGTGATTTTTGTGACATTCCTTAAGCAAGTTCATCAAGATGTTGCATTCTTCGATGTGCAAGCCTGGAGATAAGTCAGGATGCACCTTTGGAAGGTGATGGATCACAGCAGTGCACCCCGATTCGCGGCCACACTGGGAGGGCTGAAGTGGTCCAGCTATGGACACTCCTGTACTGAGAGCTGGCTGCCTGCCAGGCCAGAGCAGGGTCACTGAGCAGGCAGCGACGCCCCAGCAGTCTCCACCCATTCCCCTCATCCTTGACTCTCGGGGACCAGTGATCAGTGACTCTTTCCCGTGTGCCTACAGGACATCTGAGCCAAGAAACGAGAGAAGCGATTGGAGAGTTGGCGAGAACAGCTCAGGAACTATTCGGGGGAGAGGAGAAGGGAGGTGATAATGGGAGAGGGAGACAATAGGACAGAGACCCAGTGGGGGAGACCATGAAGTGAGTTTGCGTGTCTGAAAAAAACTAGGATAATTTTCCTTTGAAACTACTATTTTGGACAAGAAGTTCTACTCTCCAGCTGTAATACCAATCACTTTTCTCCTAATTTTCAAAGCTGAAGAGCCTTTTCATGGCCTTCCGCAATCCCCCTGCCTAATTCATCTTTCCTTTTGCTTCCCCTTCCTTTGTTTGCCATTGAAAATTCAAAGGAGACTGGTGAATAAGCACTGAAATACTAAAGCCCACAGGCACGGTGTCCCTGAGTTTTAAAACAGCAGCACCTTTCCCTGTGTATCGTCCTCACCAGATCGGAAAGCATTTTGGCATGTGCAGTCCCATCTGATTGTCACATCCACTCTCTACAACAGGGAGGGCGGGCTTTTTATTTTTCTTCAAAGACAAGAAAACAGTAATAGAGAAACAAAGACAGGTGTTCAAGATGATGTGGCCTGCCTGGGCGCGGTGGCTCACGCCTGTAATCCCAGCAATCTGGGAGGCTGAGGCGGGCGGATTGCTCGAGGTCAGGAGTTCGAAACCAGCCTGAGCAAGAGCAAGACCCCATCTCTACTATAAAATAGAAAGAAGTTAATTGGCCAACTAATATAGATATAGAAAAAATTAGCCGGGCATGGTGGCACATGCCTGTAGTCCCAGCTACTCGGGAGGCTGAGGCAGGAGGATCGCTTGAGTTCAGGAGTTTGAGGTTGCTGTGAGCTAGGCTGACGCCAGGGCACTCACTCCAGCCTGGGCAACAAAGCGAGACTCTGTCTCAAAAAAAAAAAAAATAGATGATGTGGCCAGAAAGAGGCAAAGTGGAGAGGTGAGTCCCAATCTTCTTACCGCACATTCGGGGTTCTCTCCGTAGTGCCACCGGCTGAAATCTGCCCCTCGCTGCTCACCAGACGGACGCGTGGCATACTCTGGACAAGAGGGAAGGAGGAAAAAGCAGCACTAAAGCGTGTCAGGTGGACGCCCGCTTCCAATGCCGGGTAGGGGCACCCCGTTTGATCCTTCCGTTCTGAAAGCATGCACAGGGCCACTGACACGTAAGCGTGCTGGCTGCGTGGCCGCCTTCTCCTTCACTGTGCAGCACCTGTAGGGTGGGTGCAGTGTGACCCACCCCAACTCCAAAGACAGGCCCCGATTGGTCGAAAACAGTCAGATAATTCCATCTAATTTATCATAAGCTTTAGTCCAGGGATGAGCAATAACCCAATTTAAGCCAATCGGCTCACGGCATTCCCCTGGGAGTCAGAGTGACTGGTTCAAGTTGGCCCAATGAGAGTGAAGCGCAGGACCAGGCCCCGCCTCGTGGGAGTCTGACCCTTGCAGTCACAGGCCCAGGGTCCCACAGTTGGTTTGATGCTCTGGTCTTGCCGTCTTGAAATTCTTTGCAATTGTTGAACAAGGGACCCCACATTCTCCTTGCACACTGCCCTCACAAACTATGTAGCCTGAGCTGCACAGGACTGTGGCTTGCTGGCGGAGCACAGGCAGGAACGGGGAAGCCTGCAGCGGTGGCTGCAGCAGGCTACCATCTGTCAACCATGGGAAAAGCCCGCTTGAAGACAAAGCCAACATTCAGAGGAGGGCAGAGCTCACAGAATCATGGCAAGCTGAAGTCCTGATTGAGCCATGCCTGAAGTCCACCTCTGAGTCGGACTTCTTGATTTTACCAGCTAAGGCACCCCCTTCTTAGTTTAAGCAAATTTCAGGGAAACTTTCTATTACTTGCAACTGAACACATCCTACCTGATACAGTGACTAAGGATGGTCATCAACCATCTTAGACACTTAGAGCCACACCTGCAGGGCCGTAAGCAGTGACCTCAGCCACCTCCTCTACATATTCTGCACACCTGTCCCCTCCTGTCCCTGAGATCTGTCCTGCCCACTTACTCCAGCCTCGAGGGGCACCCTGTCCTCAGTACTCTCAAAGCAACTTAACCAAATCAACACCCATTTCTTTTTTTTTTTTTTTTTTTTTGAGACAGAGTCTCACTTTTGTTGCCCAGGCTAGAGTGAGTGCCGTGGCGTCAGCCTAGCTCACAGCAACCTCAAACTCCTGGGCTCAAGCGATCCTCCTGCCTCAGCCTCCCAAGTAGCTGGGACTACAGGCATGTGCCACCATGCCCGGCTAATTTTTTGTATATATATTTTTAGTTGGTCAATTAATTTCTTTCTATTTTTAGTAGAGACGGGGTCTCGCTCAGGATGGTTTCGAACTCCCAACCTCAAGCAATCCGCCCGCCTCGGCCTCCCAGAGTGCTAGGATTACAGGCGTGAGCCACCGCACCCGGCCAACACCCATTTCTTGATCACTTGCCATAGGACATGCTCAGGACCAAGCTGGGCTAAACCATTCGTGTACCTTAGAATATCTGTTTACACAAAAGGCATAAAAACTGTAGTGTTTAGAGCTAGACAGGATGTACAAAATCGAATCCAGTGCCCCCTCATTTTACAGATGGGAGCAAAGCCCGCAGAGAAGGTGACTGACTCAGAGGCACCCAGCAAGTCAGGGCTGAGCCAGGCCTCAGTCTCCACCTGCCACCCACCGTCTCTCCACCACACTGCACCCCCAGAACTGCCCAAGCATTTCTATACATAATTTAACAGAGCGACTCTCTGGTCCTACTAAAGTAGAAAAAGTGCAGTAACCCTGCCACTCATAAAGAGCTTGGCACACAAAACACCTTCCACATCTTCCAAGATTTAGACTGTGCCAGACATTAGCAAATGTCAAGATCTGCCTGATGTCCTGTCATGATAAAAATTGCTTTTTCTCTCTATTGGAATTTATTCATTCAGATTCTGGTATTAAACTATCTGGGTCACATCCTGAATTCTTGCTCTTACTGACTCTGTGGTCTAAGGCAAGTTTGTCTGGATTTCTGTGGCTGTTTCCTCCTCTGTAAAACAGAGTAACAATCCCTACCTCAGAAGGGAGTAGAGAAGATGAAAGGAGTATCAAGCACTTAAACAGAACTTGCTCATAATAAATGCTTACCAAGAGTTAACCATTATTACTACTACTACCATTATTATTATTATTATTATATACTCTCCCCGGTGACACTGTTCTTGGTTATCTTGCATTGACACTTCACTGTTAGTGCTTTGCTTTTGCATGACTTACACTCTCCAGAAAGCTCCTTCATGACAAGGACAATGTCATAATTGATTCATGTCTTTTACAATACCTGACCCACCTCTTCCTCCTCCTCTAGCAGTTGGGAGGCAAGAATACCTTCTCCATCGGCTTTAGAAAAGCCTAGCTTTCTAGTTTGCAAGATGGAGGATCCAACCAATTAACTTAGAAAATTGGTCAGTTAAGAGAAGGTTCCATGGGCTCCTTGAAGTGATAGAGATATCTGTTCTTTGTGCCAACTGTGGACAAGACCAAAAAGAACAGGGCTCCACTAAAGCTGAAGAAATTCGAGGTAGGTATCAAGAACTTTCCTGCTGTATTAGGGCTCTGATGAACTTTCCAAGAAGGCCACGTGTTTTGTTTTCTGGAGATTTTTAGAAAAGGTGGAGACTGCCTTATTTCCAGTACGGTCAGCATGAGGCCTTCACAGCAAGCAAGTGGACATCTAGTGTTCTTTTGCAGGCCTGGGATTGAAGTGGAGCAAAGACGCCAGAGCCCTGAGGCCCGAGTCCTGGAAGCCCAACATCCCAGCAGATCCCTCTGGAGTGGCTGTCCCCATCACAGAAGCTGTGACATCTCTAGGTGGTGACAGGAGGGAAAGGTTTGGGGGCAAGGGTGGTGGGGATGAGGTTGTGAGGAATTAATGACATCATTACCCTACAGCATTTGGAGCTCCTTGGTAGAAAGGTGTGGTGTAAGTACCAGATATTATTATGACTCAAAATCTCTTCTCTTTGAATCCCTTCTATACCTTAACATTCTTAACAATGAACCATTTCTAGGAAAGAGAACAGGAGACTCAAGAGGAGGCTTTCCAATGGAGTGGAGTGTTTGGGGTCCTTTCATCCAGGCTTCCTAAGCTATTTTTTTTTTCCTCTCTCTCTCTCTCCGGGATCAAATGTCATTGAGAGGCCAGACACCATTCTGCCTAAACAGGAAATTCCCTCTCCCTGACCCCAACCTTCCCTTCCTTCCCTCCCCCTGCATTTTCTTTACCCTTTGACCTGAACATAACATAAATATTTAATATTATTTATTACCTGAAAATTATCTGTATTTATTCTGTTTATTTAGTGACAGTTATTTGAAAACAAAACAAAAACTACAGGATTGAGTCAAATAACTAGTTTGTCTGATTTTTCCACTGAGGTAATCCCTTTTGGTAATTGATTTAGATAAGTGACTAGATTCTTCCCAAACACACCACAGATTTTTCCCAATCCGCTTGCTTTGGCCCCTTCCCGCCCCCTACATGTCTCCTCTCAAAACCTATTTCAAATGCCCCCTGCTCTGTGAAGACTCGCCGAGAGCCCTGGATCCCCGTAGGATGAGCCAGCTGGCCCCTTAAGTTCCCAGAGTGCTTTGCGTGTACCTGCATCATCAGAGGGACACCAAGACGGAGGTGTCTGAGCAGGACTCTGGAATCACACTACCTGGCTTCAAGGACAGACTCTGCAGCTGTCTAGTTTGGAGACCCAAGGCAAGTGTCAGCTTCTCTACGTGCCAGCGCTCCCATCTTGTCAGTATTTGCTTAGTAAGCTTCTGATTCTTAGGAGATACCATGCACCCTTAGGGGATAGGTAGATAAGGAAGAAAAGGGAACTAAACTAAAGAATCAATAAAGATGGAATTAAACATGGAATTAAAAGGGAGAGGGAGGAAAAAGAGAAAGGAAATTTTAAGGAGAAGAATATATCATTTGGGAGTGGCGGAGACATCAAACATCTAACCGCTAAGCTGGTATCCCACACTCCAACCTCGCAGCTACTAAGGGCCTCCTCGGGGGACAGGGGCTACTTTGTCAGGTAACTCTGCGTTCCTTCATGCCAGTGAGGTCTTGGGCTGAGGTTCAGGTGCAGTGTCAGGATGAGACGCGTGCAGGCAGGTTCCGTGGGTCTGTCCTGGCAGTTAGCAGCCTGCCTCCCAGGCAGGACCTGGCTTTGGGACTCTCCCGCCCCCTCCTCTGCTAAGCCAGCCTGCTTGGCCTCGGGCTGAAAGACGCCTATAGCTGTAGAACTTGGGGATCCACTTATCCTTTTAACACACAAGTCAGACCATGTACTTCCTTGTTCTCAGTGCTCCCATGGCTTCTGCATTCGCTCAGGAAACCATCCAGGGTCCTTACAATGGCCCCAGCTCCTGGCTGCTTCTCTGTTCTCTGTCCCTACCTGGCCTCCTTGCTGTTTCTCAAATACACCAAACAGGTTCCTCACTAATGGCCTAGCTCTTGCCGTTCCTTTGCTGAGGATCCACTCCTCCAGATCCATGCGTGGCCTGCCCCTCCTTCTTCCAGGTCTCTGCTCAAATGTCACCTCTTGGGAGACATCTTCTATGGCCACCTTCTCTAAGGTGGGCCTGTCACCCTCGTCCCACTCACCTGCCTGGATTCACCTTCACCACACTCACCTCATCTGACATTACATCTCTTCCCTATCTGCTTGCTGCTTTGTTTGGTTTTTGTCTGTTTCTGCTCCAGATGTGCCCATGGTTGTAGGCACCGCATTTCGTTCACTGCCGTATCACCAAAGTGCCCTGGCACATAGTAGGTGCTCAGGAAACAACTGTTAAGTGGCAGCTAGAATGAAGGACTCCAACCCCCTCATTCTTGTAGAGGATCCTGGGGCCGAGAGTGGGAAGAACTTGTTCAAGGTCATGCTTATCGTCTCATGTGTAAGAGGTCCACAATTCACCCACGTCCCCTGGTTACCAGATGGAAGCCTTGGTGCCAGTCCATCTGGTCTGTGACCTGGACAAGGCTCCCTCACCATCACCAATTATCCTTGGACTCTGCAGGGCCTTGTAACCACAGAAAGCCCAGTGCACAAGGCCTCCCTGCCCTCTCTG
Organism: Microcebus murinus; assembly: GCF_040939455.1. Classification (NCBI taxonomy): domain Eukaryota; kingdom Metazoa; phylum Chordata; class Mammalia; order Primates; family Cheirogaleidae; genus Microcebus; species Microcebus murinus. The sequence continues at coordinate 87,401,717 of NC_134111.1, read as the reverse complement.
TGACATCCTGAGTGTCTTCTCGTCTCTTACTCACTCTGAATCTGAATAAAAAGGGGCTTAAGACACCAGGTCAAGATGATTGCAGGCTGAGGGTGGCCAGTCATGGGCTAGGTCCACAGAGGATAGGACAAGGGACAAGTTAGGGTGGACTTAGTTAGGGTGGGGTTAGAGGACAGAAGGAGTCCCTGACAGCACAGGACAGTCTGGACTGGAATGAATGTCCAAGACAAGGTGAAACATGATTGGAGTCCTGCAGAGGCAGGAGAAAGCCACAGCTATCCATCTGTGTATCATCCACTTAGTCCTGCAGCAGATAGGTATTGAGTGACTACCAGAGTGTTCTGGTCAGAGTTGAAAGTCAGGTGCGTGGGCAAGATGACCTGTGAGGCCTCCTACAAGCCCAAAGAGCCTGAACCTACATGACTTGGTTCTCAAATTGCATCTTTCTAGAAGAGCTTCTTCATCAACTGAAGTACTGAACACCAGGCACAAGAAGTGCCCGAAAGATGAAAATGACACAAACTTCCTTCTCCTCTCTGCTCTGCTTCCGAGACTTGGGTAATAATGATGACATCCCCATCATCAAGCCATGGGCCCTCCGTGGCTCACTCTGCCCATCACCCTGCCCCCAAGAATCAAGCATAGTTCCTTTGTTGCAGGCAAGTGTGGGCCGTCCTTGGAGATTCCCCAGTGTAGGTAATTCCACAGCCTCCTGTGCAACGCCAGTTACCAGCAGCCCTTTGCATCATAAAGTTCCCCCTGAAGTCTGCCCTTGTACCTCGATGCTAAGACTTTTTAAATTCTTTTTTAAAGTTAGTCTCAGTTAGTCATCATAAACATTCCTCTGGACACCTGGCCCCATTTGCACAGTTTACTGATGGATACATCAAAAAATTAACCAATCTGCCAGCATATATGCATCGAGTATCAGGAAGATGCAATAATCTATGGTGGCTTTAGGGAGAGGTGCAAAGAGAAGGCGGAAGGAAGAGCAGTGGGCCTGGAGGCAGAGGTCCAGGCTGGAAATCCCAGCTCGGACCCTTGTCCCCAGGAGAGCAATCCTTTTTCTGTCTCCTCTGCAAAATGGGATGGGCAACTCTTGCTCCATCCATCTCACTGGGCTGCGAGGTGCAATAAAAATGATGAATAATCAGGGGCTTTATAAACTGTAAAATTCCATAGAAACGTTAGTCAGATGTAATATGGTGCAGTGGAAAAATACTGAACTTAAAGCCACAAGGTTGAACAGGGCCCAAGGACTGGCTCCGTCATTTACTTCCCCTGGGACTTTGGGAAAGCCAGTTAACCTCAGTTTCCTTATCTACAAAAACAACTTATTGTGAAAGTTGAGATGCCGTGTGTGAAAATGTCCGTCGCCGGCGCCTGGTCCCTAGCAGATCCCCATTCTGTAGTCGTTCATTCGTTTGCAGCCGACCGGGGAGAACCAGGCATGCGAGCGGACCAAGAAGAGATGCGGCAGCAGCAAGCACTTGGTCTGACCAGGCGGGAAGGGTCTGCCTGAGGAGTCCCGAGAAATGCAATGGGACTAAGGAGTTTGGGCTCCAGAAAGTCATGCATAGGCACTAAGGAGCCATTGATGGTTTTGGAGCAGGGGAACACTGGCTGAAAGGTTCTTTGCAGGAAGGGGCTCAGAGTGGGCAATGCTCTGAATTGTGGCATTCTCCACTCCAGGCTGGGAAGCTGACCTGCTGGCCTGTCATCTGGGCCTCAGAGGGTCCAGGCCTGACTAGCAAAGCCAGGAGCAAAACCTGTGTCCAGATTTCTAGAACTTGTGCCTTGTATTCATCTTCTCTGGGTACATAACAAATTGCTCCAAGAATTTGTGACTACAAACAAAAAATAAACATTTATTATCTCTCACAGCTTCTGTGGGCCAGAAATTTGGAAGTGCTCCAGTTGGGTGGTTTGGGCCTGGGTCTGTCATGAAGCTGCAGTCCAGTTGTCGTCTGGGCCTGCCGGCCTGGGGACCTGCTCACCCACACGGCTCACCCACACGGCTGGCACATGGTGCTGGTCGCCTGCAGGGGCCTCAGTCACTCGACACGTGAGCCTCTCTGAGGGCTGCTCGAGAGTGCGCACACCGTGGCATCTGGCCCCCAGAGCCAGTGTCTGAGAGAGGGCCAGGCAGGAGCCAGCGCGTGTTTGCTGACCCAACCTCGCAAGACACCATCGGTCCTGACTCCGTGTGGGAGGGCTCTGCACAGGAGAGTGGTCACTGGTCATCGGGGGTCACCTCGGGGGCTGGCTGAAGATGCTGGGAGGTGTGATGCTGAAGAGAAGATGCTGGGAGGTGTGATGCTACCTCGGACCCAACAGACCTGGGTTCAAATCCGAGGTCCTCCACTTACCCCCTGTATGACCTCAAGCAAGTCGCTTCAAAGCTCGGCGCTCACAGAGTTTCTTCTCTGCCAAATGGGAACAAAGGGAACAATACCAGGACCTCAGGGAGGTTGTGAGCAGTCAGCGGGACGGTGCGGGTAAACACTAGCCCAGCTCCAGGCACCAAGGCCGTGTTTGGCAAACGGCAGCACTGTTCACTGGTGTGACGGTCAAGCACGTTGGTGGAGGGCAGTTCCAGAAGCACAAACCTGTGGTGGGCTGGATAATGTCCCCAGGGATGTCCATGCCCCAACCCCAGAATCTGTGAGGATGTTACCTTTCAGGGCAGAAGAGGCTGTGCAGATGTAAGCCGAGGACTCCGAGATGGGGGGATTGTCTTGGATTATCTGAATGGGCCCAGTGACGTAATCACGGGTCCTTAGGAGAGGCAGGCAGGGGAGATTCAGAGAGGACAGGGCGACATGAAGGTGTGAGCAGCAAATAGAGTGAGACGGCCACGAGCCAAGAAGCCAAGGTATGTGCCGACACAGGTGTGCCGACAGCTGGAAACTGGAAAAGACCAGGAAAGGGTTCTCCCCTGGAGCCTCCAGAAGGAAGGTGTCCTTGCTGACACCTTGGTTTTAGCCCCTCAAGTCTCATTTCTGACTTCTGACTTCTAGAACTGTGAAAGAATAAATTTGTGCTGTTTTAATTCACTGATTTGTAGTGATTTGTTACAGCAGCAACAGGAAACTAACCTTTCGAGGGTACCTAATTGACACCTGCAGCCTGGGAAGGACGGACGGGGACAGAAAGGATGAGGGAGGGCAGGGGGCAGGGCACATTATGGTCACATTACGGCCACCAGGGAAGCCCATCGCTCTCTTGCAAGACGCAGCGGCAGCCCTAATTCTGTGGGTTCCGGTGCTGTCGGGTGAGAGGAACGGGTTCAGAGCCAACACACAGATGAGGATGGACAGCAAAGAGTGACAGCCACTCCGGAGTCCACTGGCCAGGCCTGAGGACTCAACATGCCCCTTGCTTGGCAAGACATAAAACTGTTGGCCGGTTCCTGATGACTTTGGTGGCCTTGCTCCCAGACAGGCATTCTGCAAATTTGTTTTGCCCCTCAGAAAGAGGACAGAGGAAGGGACTGGAGAAAGCCATCTCCAGAAACCTTGGAGAGGCAAAGAGGAGGGGGAGACAGAGGCTGTAGACATAGACAGCTTGCAAAGAAAAAAGGCACAGGACTGGGGCCAAAATTGCCCTCCTGTCCTGAGCTCTGCCATTTGCTGCTGAGTGACACTGATAAAGTCAATGTCACCTCTGTAAGCCTCAGTTGCCTCATCTGTCAAATGAGATTGTTACGAGGGTTACAGAGGGAATACATGCGGTATATTCTGACAACAGTCACACAGTAAGCAATTAATAAATGTCAACTATTTTTACAGTGACCCATTTCATTTAGAAAGCAATTATTAAGCATTCATTATGCACAAGGAAGTGGAGATAGATGCTAGATAAATAAGCACAGTCTCGCCTCTTAATGGGTCTATGTTCTAGTGGAGGGCGCGGGCAGGTTCCTACCGTGCGGCTTCCAGGCCGGGCAGGAGGATCCCGAGACACACGTGGCTTTCTGACAGGTAAGCATAGGGCCACCGCTGGAGCGAGGCAGACTTCACCCAGAAGGCCACTTTCAGAGCGCAGGCCAGATTAAAGAAAGTCTGGTTACCTCCCCCGTGCCACGATGTCCCCATCTGTAATCGAGCAGCTGTTCTACGGTTGCTGTGAAGGTTTCGGTAAAGTAACTCGCACAGCGATGGGTCCGCCAACATCAGTTTCTCTTGTCATTAGAATCACACAGCTCTTCCTTGCAGCTCCTACTGGCGTGCTCACTAGCTGTCTGACCTTGGGCAGGTGGCTTAAATTCACTAAGTGTCAGTCGATCCTCCATGAAATGGGAATGTTACCTGCAGAGTGGCTGTGAAGACGAGAGCTATGGCGAGGAGTGTGCCTGGCACGCCGCAGACTCTCAGTAAAAGAGAGCTATTGGTACGGGTTTGGGCCAGGCACACCTGTAGGGAAGAGTCCCTCATAACAGATGGATGACACTGAACAATCTCTCTGTTTTCCTGTGACTTTCGCTGCTCATCTGGGTGATACTACTCAGGAGCAACAGCAAAAGGTGAGAGCTCAGTGCCAAGCGTGGCTGATGGGCTGGGGAGGGAAGAACAATTGCTGGGCCGGGAGCAGTGCCGGCCGGAACACCCACAGGCCCCCCGTGCCACGTGCAGCCACTTCCAGGCAGCCTCTCCAGCGCCCGCTCCGGTTCAGTGCAAAGCCAGCGCCTCTGTCCCCAGGGGCCACGCCAACCGCTTGCAGCGGCACCTGCTCACGCGCACAGAACCTCGCCCTCCGTGTTGCAGCAGGGCTCTGGGTGGGACCAGAAGGCAGATGTGCCCTGTCCTTACCCCAAGCCCAGGAGGTCTCCCTCAATAAAAATAACAACAGAAGTTGTCACCACAAACACGTGAGTAATTTTTTAAAAAGAAAAGGAAAAAAAAAGAAATAATAACTGAAAGTGACATCTATGCTTGTCATGTGTCTGGAGCTATGCTAAGCAGCCTTCTTGGGGAGGTGTAGTATCATTATACCCATTTGCCAGATGGGTAAATTGAGACAGAGAGAAATTAAGTAATTCTCAGCTTCTGCAGGTGGCAAGCAGAGACGCAGGGTTCAAAGCTAGTCCTTGGACTTTGGAGGGCCTGCTCTCCACCCAGGCCATGCAGACACTCTGCCTGAGGCGCCCACGGGACAAGAAAATTTCCCTTGTGGCAGGGGTGCTGCAATGCTGAAAGGCAGCAGATGCCCATGTGAGAAATCGGGATTCTAAGAGGCTTCCTTCCCCGGGGGGATCGGACCAGACTGCACTTGCCCTTGCAGGAGCCCGGCCCCTCCTTCCTCCTCCGGGACTTTCTCCCCTGCCCCTCCAAGACCTTTGAGAGGCTGGGCCAGGATCGCTGGCTGGGCAAAGAAGCCTGCTTCAACCAAGCGCTTCCCAGCACCTCCCGCTGGCCCTGGGGGATAGGCTTCTTGGCTGAGGACACTAAACGTTTCAAACCCTTCACACGCCCCGCCCAGGCAGGGAATTAAAACAAAAAGACAAAGAGGGAGGAGGAGCCACTTGAGAACTGAGCCTTCTCCCCAGCCAGCCTCATGCATCCTGGGGACTGGAGCCCAACAAGTTGTGACTCACCCAGAACTCTTCCCCTCCAGCTGCACCAGCTAATTATAAGGGAAAAGTTGAAAAGAAGGTTTCGAACTTTCTGTGACGGTGCGGTTTTCTCTTTCACCCTCCTCTCTCTCTCCTGCTCCATTCTCCCTTCTCCGTGTCCCCTCCTCTTCTTCCTCCACTTGGGCTTCTGGCAACAGGCCCCATAGACAGGTGTGCACTGACGGTGACCTGCCGCAGGGACCTCCCAGAGGCCACGGAATCAAACCGTTGCCTCCTTACTTTACACGAAACCATTGCTCACCTGTCGGCGCCCTTGAGAAACAAGTGACCGAATGGCCCAGATGGCTCCTCTTGCCACAGTCTTTAAGAGCGATGTTTATTTCTCACTGTACACGGGCGCACTCACGCATAAAGCACACAGAAGACACCGAAGATCGTCCACTGTCCCGGCAACCTGAGATAACATACTAGCAACACTTGGTGTTCATTAAACTCTTGACATTCCCAAGGATTAAATCTCATGAGTCCCCACATTTAAGAAAATGGGAATATCGGGGACAGCTCCAAGAGGTTCTTGACGATACACCTAATCTAACTCAGCATGGGCTTAAGGAACGGATGTCCTAGTTTGAGGCTGAGGGATGGAGGAGGTGCCACCCACCTTACAAATGAGGAAACGGAGGCCAAAGGAATATATCAGTTTGTTTGTGACCCTTAGCTAAGTGGGAGTTCAAAGTGTGGCAAAGAGAAGGGAAGTGCCTTGGCAGGGTCAGCAGAGAACTGGCTGGTGCCTGAGTTGGCCGGTGAGTTGCAGCCACAGGGAAGCCAGCAGAAATCCTGCCCTCCTGCTTGCACTAACAGGTTGAGTCCTCCAGCTTGACCAAACCCAAGTTTTCCAGAATCTAGAGCCAGGTACATTGTCTCGGTCTTGGCATTGAGACACTGTTGGGGCTGAACGGCCTCCCCTGGCCCGGAGGCCCCTCTCTGCAGTGTGGGTTCCCAGGCATGAGAGCTGGGATCTGGGTCTCTGCAGAGGAGGTGACCAAGGAGGACGGGAGTGACACTGGCGCAGGATGCCACAGGAGTGCATGGTTCCAGAGTCCAAGTCCAACCCAGCAAACCGGGAGCGTGTGCCAGAGCTGGAACCCGCATCCAGCCTGCTGCCGCCCCTCTGTCCCACACTTAACACTGCTTGCTCCCGGTCAAGTCTTCTGACAACCCACATCACGCAGTGGCAGATCTGCCTCGAACAAAAAGACCCAGCCACCCAGACTGGCCACTGAGAGTGCACCCCCTTCCCAGGGCGACCAAAGAGCTCTGGGCACCGTTTTGGAGTCTGCTGCAACCTGTGGGACTGCCCTCCACCTCCAGGATTCAGCCTGGGGCTAGCAGCCCTCCCTCCCACTCCCCGGAGCCAGCTGTGCTGAGCCTTCCGCTGGAGACCTGCTGAGGACTGACTCAACGTTGGGCCGCCAGATTTCCCTAGTCCCAGCCCCGAGTCCCAGCCCGGAGCCTTTCCCCGCCGCGCCCACAAAGCCCTTGCTGGATGCTCTGCTCACTTGCCCTGGAACCTCTAAGACTTGATTTATTTTTCCCAACCACGCCTAAGCTCCTACGGCTTCTGCCTTCATATTTTATCTCCTCGGTGGCTGGTCAGAAAGAAGAAAGAGGAGCGCAGGAGAGAGGTCCTAAATAATGACACAAAGAAAGGGGAAAGATCACAGATGACGCTGACAATCCCAGTGAGCTCATTCTTTCAAATGGCCCAGTGGGGAAATTTAATTAAGAAGATCAATCAGTTAAGTTTCGGGAGGGCCTTTGGAATTCTCCAAGGATCTCCAAGGACTTGAGAAATATTTGGAAACAGAAAAATTAATAATTGTGGAATCATCCAAAAAAAATAAAAAAAAAATAAAAACACTGAATGACCTCTCACCCAGATATTGTTTCCACTTAAGAAACAGATACACTTTTCCATGCACACCCTTCCTGTTGGCTTTGGTGGCCCACTTCCTGCGTACGGACATGCATGTGTACCACCTGCATGGCATCCTGCACATGCCGGGGTTTGTGCTCGCCCAGCCAGAGTTACCAGAGCTAACCAGGAAAAATACAGGACACTCAGTTAAATTTGAATGTTTGACAAACAACAAACAATTTTTAATACGTCACAAATACTGAGTGGGACATACTTCTACTAAAATTTATTTGTTCACCTGAAATTCAAATTTAACTGGACATCCCAGATTTTATCCAGCTTCTCTAACACTAAAGCATCTACCTGTAGACCCCCTACAGAGGTACTCTAACCTAAGCCCACATAGACACTCTGCCTGTGAACATGAACTTTGATCCATCGTGAATTCACCCTATTCTCGTATAGTCATCTGAAAATTATCCAGGGCTCAAGATCTAGGGAGTAGTGGGCTTTTGTCAGGCTCCCACCACCTGCCTTACTCTTGATCCCACTCAGGAATGTGGTCAGTGACTCAAAGGATAGCAGTAGGGTGCTCACACTTTCCAAATGTCAAAGACCTTTGGCATCCCTAAAGGTTCTTACCTCACCCATTCTAAATTCTCTCTCCATAGCAATCCTGGGAGAAGAAGTTTGGGTTAAGAAAAGGCTAAAAGAATGGGCTTGTGTAAAAAGTGTAATTCCCACATGCTAGAGAAAAATCAAACACGTGGCTTAGATTGCTGTTTCTAGTTTCTAAGGTAACATCACAAAGATGTCCAGGTCAGTGGTGGTACTATCTTAGCAAGCCATTGCTAAAGGACTAAAAGAGTGTTTTGTGCATATTATGAATCTCCCCAACACTGTACCCATAGAGATGGACCATGGCCATGGAGCCAGGTTCTCAGGACATCCCCAAGTCCCTTCCCTGCACAAGGCCTGGAGAGCTGGGCATTTTCCAAGTTGGTGGGCTCTCTCTCCAAGTACAGAGAAGACAAGGTTTCCCCAGTCCCTGGTAAGACTCCTTGAAACATCCCCCTTGGGCCTTTTCCCTTGCTGGGCATGTGTGAACAAGACTCCCTCATGTTTCTGCCTCACTCCTAAATGAGCTCTGCCCAGAGCTCTGGTCTCTCGCTGACAGCTTGGCAGCCAGCCTGGGATAGCGGGGGAAGGAGGCATTCTCCCCAGATTCCCAAAGCTGCCTAGCCTCAGAGACCCACACTGCCAGCCCATCTTCCTCTGGGCTTCCGTCTCCAGGTTGGTAGAATGGGTTCACTTAATCAGCCAGGTATTGTCAGGAGGACCGAAGAGATGATGTCTATGAATGTACAGCAAAGTCTCGAAAGGATAGGGTAGATACCCAAAGCATCCGGCATCTTGCAAGAGTAAGATATGGTTTAAAGCTTTCAAAATAGATTTTCTGTCTCTAGGATCTCTCCCTGGAGAAACTCTGAGTCTTTAGGATCCAGGAAAAAAAATATCTCTGGCCTCCTAAAACCCAACCAATTTAGAGAAAAAATATCGGGCTATGGGGCTCCCAGAAGACATAAAAAGAATAATAGGAAGAAGGGTTCAAACTGCAGGAGGAGGAGCAGAGCTTGACACTGAGGGAGTTTCCTAGGAGAGAAAGATGTCCAGCACAGACACCAACAAAAAAAGAACTCATCATGCAGCGTCTCGTAGAATCGACATTCCATGAAGACACGTGATCCCAAAACTCTTCAAGATGAAAGAAGAGGACTTCTGTGACAGCCAAGCACCACTCATAATCAGGAAATCCATGAAGATGTTCTAAGAAAAGGCTCTTTGGGTTGCAAAGAACAAAAACCCTCTCCAACAAGTTCAAGGGAAGGGAGGGGTTGTTAAAAGGGCACCAGGAATGGCATGGAGTCATGAGAAGGTGCCATGAGAAGGTGTCGTGGGAGCCTGCAGCAGGAGACCCAAAAGCCTTTGTGAGCCAGGGGCTTTCCTCACTTGGTTCGACCCTCTTCACTTGCTCCTGAGCAGTTGTTCATCTTGTCCTTGTTCCAATATCCCAGCTTCCTAAGACTTCTCAGCTCCCACCAACTGCTCCTCCCTTCTGTCCCTTCATTCACAGTGATGAAGGAGAGACTCTAACTGTCCCAGCCTCACCCACAGGTGGGCCCTGATGGGATCGGTTGTCTCACCCTGAGCAGTCCCTGTGATGGGACAGGGAGGAACCAAAACACTGAGGCTCACTACCCATGAACAGGAAAAACAGGCAGTAATGATCAGGCCCCGGACAGAAGGGAAAGAGGAACACATTGAGAGGAAAAGCCAAGGCTGTCTTTAAAAGAAAAACACTCTCCACCATCCACAATGAATTTGAAGAATTGAAACTGCAGGTTGGAAGCCCATCCATTTAGGGAGGAGTAGGCTAAGAATTTTACATCTGTTATTCTGTTTAGCATTCCTACCAGCCCTGCACAGTGCGCTAAATTATTTCCATTTTACAAGTCAGGAACACTGAAGCTCAAGACTGCAGCTCACCAAGGTCACTCGGCTAATTGCGGAGGTGCCGTGGCCCAGCTCAGGCCTGAGCGGCTCCTATCCCGGGTGTATTCTGACTCTGACGGAGTCAGACGAGGAACAAAACTCCCCCTCTGCAAATGGAGTGCAGGGAAACGCAGGCAATAAAAGTCAATCCACTCCCCAAACCACCCTGAAGGAGAAAGAATGGGAAGCCAGAGGGAGGTAAATGGATTTTCTTTTTCCTGAGTAAATAGGAAGGATGCATTGTAGAAAAGTGGAAGCCGCTTGGCCTGTCTGGGGACCCTGGGGCTGAGGGAGGCATGGGGTGCAAAGAAAAATGAAATCCAAGGTCATAGAAAAGTGCACACTTGAAAAGAGTGGTTTTTTGTTGTTGTTCTTTGTTCCTGTATCAGAAGTGCCCATGAAGAAAAAAAAATCCCTGCTGTTGCTGCAACAGTAGACAGAACCGGAGCCCTGCAAGGCCTTCGCCAGGTCAAGAGCTTTTTCTGTTCTCCCCATCCCCCGGCGTTTCTGTAGTCGAGGGTGAGGGGCAGAGGCCACCGAGATACACGCCACTCAGAAGGCACAGCGGAAACCAGACCTCACGTGAGCTAGAAAGGACAACAGGCATGGGGCAGGGGGACACTGTGGCATCCAATGATACCCGAAGACAGTGACCGAGGTAGAGGCTGAGATCAAGCCCTGAAGCTGGCCCACAAGGACAGCAAGAGGGAGGGGGAACAGAGAGTAATGCTCAGAGCTAGAACACACACTCAGAGAAGCAGAGGCCAGAGAGAGAGGGGAGGGCTGCCTTGTTTATTCTAGTGAAAGACATCTGGATTTCTCGGTGAGATCCCGACTTGGGTCCTTTTCTCATTTTCCAGCTGGACGGGGTGGTGAAATGCCTGGCGGGAGAGGTGCTGTGAGTCAGCGGCAGATCCTAGCTGAGTCCCTCTGCCCCTCTGCTCTGCTCGGTGCCAGACCACACAGCCTTCCTCCCCCGCCTGCCAAGCGTGGCTTAGCTCACCGGCCAGGTAACACACTTCAAAGGCACCAGGGTGAAATGGGCGGGCTGGGCCAGCCTCAGGACCCGAGCAGATTCCAAAAGGCCCCAGCCCAAACACTCTTCATCAATTTTCTTGAATGTCTTCCCGCCCCGCTACTCCCCCCGCCACCCCCACTTCCCTGACACTTTCAGTAACCCCTGGATGTTAGACGTGGAAACCCAATTTTTCACTGGGGCTGTCAGCCTCTTTTATGCTGTGGGTCCGTGCTGCTTTGCTATCGTGGGGTTGACTAGGTGTCAGCCAACGTCAAAGCACCATTTTGCAATAATACAGTGTGTATGTTGGTCCCTGGAGTTGGTCATAGGATGATCAGAAAGACAAGGGGGTGCTTAAGTGGCCAGAAGACACAGGCCACCTATTAAGATGTGTGTGTTACAGGGATGCCCTGCGAGTGGGTCTTAAGGCCCCAGGCTTGTTGCCTGCATGTCTCTGAAGACATTACCTGTATGCTGCTTCATGCTATCATATATGTGTCCAGTCTCCCATAGAAAACTGTAAAGATCTCTGCAATCAGGGAACACACTCACCTTTGTGTCCCTGGTAGCACAAAGTGAAGCCCAGTGCCTGGTGCCGAAGTGCTCTCATTAAATGTCAGCTGACTTGGGTTCATTTGCTGGTGGCCTCTTCTGACTTTTTTGAAACACTACAGAACTTGAGAATCATGGAAACAACTTAATGTTTCTTCCTCTCTTAAGTCTTTCCTATCTTGACAATTGGGTGCATGCTTGGGATTTAGCACGGGCCTAAGGATCGTGTATGATCCATGTGTAATCTTAGACATGTTACTCAGCCTCTATACCAGTGTTGTCCAATAGAACTCTCTGCATTTATGGAAAAGGTCTATATCTGTGCTTTCCAAAACAGTAGCCTCTAGTCACAGGTTATTGAACCCTTGAAATGTAGCTAATTTGACAGAGGAACTAAAGTTTTAATTTGATTTAATTTTAATCAATTTAAATTTAAATAGTCCTGTGTGCCTAGTAGCTACTATATTGGACAGTACAGACCTAGAAAATCTCCTCAACTTCCAAAGGAAAATAGGATAAGAACAGATTTTACCTCTTGGATTGCTGTGAGGATTAAATGAGACAATTCCTGTAAAACGCTAGTGCACTGCTTGACAAATATTAAGCAACATTGTATAACTGTCAGTATGTTGTTTTCATTAATATTATCAGTATTAATGTTAGTATCATCATCATTGTCATCCAGATTAAAGTAAAACAAGAATGTAGAGGTCTTCAGTTCAGCACTATTATTTTACTGGTGCAGAAGCTGAGTACAAAAATGGAATTGACGTTCTAGCCTCATGGTAGGCAGAAATTTAAGATGAGCCCCAGTGATCTGTGCTCCTGTAATGATCTCCTCCCCTTGAGTGTTGGTGGGACCTGTAACTTGTTTCTGACACCTAGATGATGGCAGAGATGACAGGGCATCACTCCTGATTATGTTACCTTACCTGGCAAAGGTGCAGAGATTTTGCAGATATAATTAAGGTCCTTAAGCAGTTGACTTGAGTTACTCAAAAGGTAGATAATCCTGGGTGGGCCTGACCTAACAAGGTAAATTTTTTAAAAGAGGGCCTAGAAATTCCAAAACTCAAATGAGCAGAGACTAATTTCAGATTTCAGTTTTGTGCTAAGCAAAAGTCCCAGCTAAGTCATGCCCGACTCTTGGCCTACAGAAACAGATAATAAATCCGTGTTGTTTCAACTCTCTACATTTTTGGTAATCTATTACACAGCATGGAAAACTAATTCAAGCATATACTTAAAAATGGTAACACTGCATTTTTAAGTGTAGGTGGTATGTGTGTGTGTTTCAAACTCTGTCTCATCCCTAACCCCTAGTTTGTTGAAAAAGTAAGGTCCGATTGAGCCAGTTAATATCATAAAACTGCTACGTATGTTCTTCAATCCATGTTGCCTTAAGTATTGTTGCCTTAACAATAATGTTGCCAAACAATAACGTGAGCAGCACTTCCAACAACTTGCCTGTGATCCTGGGCAACAGCATCTCTATGAGATGCATAGATCACTCACTCCAGTAAAACTTCCCTGATCACCTCAAACTAGGTAATGACCTCCGGTTCTAGTCGCCTTTGCCCCATGTGGCTGCCTTGGCTGTCCTCACATCTGTGCTTATTTGTTCAGTGTCTATTTTCCCTGCTAGATTGCAATCTCTGAGTGGGCAGGGACCACATCTGTCTTGTGTTGCAGCTCTTGACTCAAGGCCTGGAACATAGCAAATGCTCAATAAACGATTGCTAACTGACTGGGAGATGAGGTTTCCAAAAGGAAATCATGCTTGGAGGGGCTCTTCACTGATTTAAAAAAAAAGATGTTGCCCTATCAGATAAGAGAGTAAAGCCACTCCCAGCAAAGAAAATTATTTTGTGATGGCAAAGGACAGTCTGTCTCTGCTAACTGTTATGTTTTCCTCCACTTCACTGTAAGAGAACTTGATCTAGCATGGTGCTGGTATGCGGACAGGTACCTGGGAAGTTTTGGTACCTAATCAAACAAAGGTAGATGAAGGCATGGAATAATATATCAAAGAGCACCCCAATACAACTCAACAATAAAAAGACAGATGACCCAGTTTTTAAAAGGGCAATGGATCTGAACAGACATCTCTCCAGAGAAAATATACAAATGCCAATTAGTACATGAAAAGATGCTCAGCATGATTAGCCACCAGGCAGATGCAAATCAAAATCACAATGGACGCCTCTTTACACCCCGTGGGATCATTATAATCATAGTCAGTTCACAACAAGTGTTGGTAAGAAAGTGGGCAATGGGAAGCCTCACACACTGCTGCAGGGAATGGGAAAAAAAGTGCAAGTACTTTGGAAAACAGTCTGGCGGTTCCTCAAAAAGTTACACACAGAGTTACCATATGAACCAGCAATCTAATTCCTAGTATACCACCCAAGTGTTGGAGGCAAGGACCCCCAAAGACCCTCAACTCCCCTATGACTCGTCCTACGCTCGGGCTTCGCCCTGGAAAATTCCCAGAACAAAAACAGCACCCCACCCTCCAGCTATAGCTCCGAGAAGAATGCATTCCATGAAGTGCTGACCATGGAATGCTCCAGGGTGCGCTAACTGCAATTGTTCCCGACCACCTGCCAGGTTGGAGATGAGTAACCACGCTGATTGGGGCTGATTAACCCAAACCCAAGACTCATCGTCACCCCACTCTATTTTTCTGTTTCTACTTCCTTGTTTCTGTATGCTTATGAAACCTACTAAGAATCCAAGTAAAGTAGACCTTGACAACCCTTTGCTTGGTCTCATTCCTTTCTCTAGCCCATCTCTTTCAGGCATGGTCCCCCTTGACCCCCACGAGTAACAGAAGGTCCCGAGGACCGGGACAAGTGGCGCCCAACGTGGGGCTCGAGGTACGGACTTTTGTCGGATGCACGCGGTTTACAGACAGTTCTCCGGAGAATCCCTGAAGAGACCTCCTTTCTGCCGCTGACAGAATCGACGGTCTGGTGAGTAGATTTTTTACATTGTCATCCCATCGAGATGGGCCATTCTTTGTCTAAAGAGGCCGTTTTTATCAAGAATCTCAAGGCCTCGCTCAGAGAGAGAGGAATTAGAGTTAAGAAAAAGGACCTAGTAAAGTTTTTTGTGTTCATTGACCATGCTTGTCCCTGGTTTATTGTTGGTGGACCTGAGATTCACCCACGCAAGTGGCAAAAAGTAGGCAGAGATTTAAACAATTTACTTCTGAATCAGGGCCCAGATGCCGTCCCTGTATCCGTTTTCTTGTACTGGGGACTAATCAGAGATATTGTTGAGGGAGCAGATTCAGACCCCAATAAAAAGCAGCTGCTCTCAGTAGCAGAATTCTGCCTCCGACCCGTGTCGCGGTCTGCTTCGAGGACGTCTTTAGAGGCGACCGGAGGGTCGACTTCCCCTAATGATCCTGAGAGACCAACATGCCCCTCCCCTTCCCCCTCAGTTTGTATTAATATGCCCCCTCAGGACCCCTCGGCTGAGCTCCAGACATCTAGGGATGAGCCCCCGATTAGTAGGCCAGACACCAAGACCCTCTATCCTCCCTTACCCGAGGGTACAGCCCCTCATGCATTCAATTACCCGGTATTCAAGAAACAACCCCTCCAAGAGTCCCTCGACCCCGCAGAAGAGGCAACCTCGGAGAGAAAGCGGCCCAATATCACGATCCCGAATGGCCTCCTCCTTACACGCCCCAGATTTGCGCACCTTTGTTAATGCCTCCCCTTAAAATGCCCTTACTTTTGCGTGCCAAAAAAGACTTAAGTCAAAGGGTTAGGCAATTAAAGGATGTCTTACAACTTCAAAAAGAGTTTGCCCAGCTTTCCAAAGACTTGTCCTCCCTCTAAGATACGCTTAAAGATTCTGTCTTCATTAGCCACCCACGTCATGAGACCGCCCAGTCACATGCCACCTTAAATAAAAAATCCTTAAAGTCCTCCCATAAAGCCCTAGCATTCCCGGTAGTTACCAGGTCTAATGGGCAAGGAGACCTTGCTGCCCCTTCTTCTAGCCAGTCCCCACCCCAAGATTCAGATAACTAAAATACAGAAGAGAAAGAAAGGGAAAGTGATAGTGATGACCCCCTGGAGGAGACAGTCCCGGGGCCCACTGCAGAGCCCACTGAATTTCGCAGACTAAAGTTTAAAACCTTAAAAGAACTGAATTCTGCTGTTAGGGCATATGGGCCCAATGCACCCTTTACCTATTCCCTCCTAGAGGCAGCCTCAGGGGGCGGCTACCTGCTCCCCGGAGAATGGATCAGACTAGTACAGGCGGTCCTTTCTCTTGGAAAGTTCCTCTCTTGGAAGGCCGACTTTCTCGACCGCTGTCAGACCACGGCTGCTAATAATTTAAAAAACCCCAATTCTGCATCTTGGACCGTTGAAAAGCTTAGCGAACAGGGGAAATTTGCCACTGAACAGCGCCAAAGGAGACTCCCAATTGGACTTTTGTCTCAGACCGCCACGGCCACCTTCGGCGCTTGGCGTACACTTCCCTCTACGGGATCTGTTCTTACTCCCCTGACAAAAATCACCCAGGAAGCTCAAGAGGGTTTTAGTGAATTTGTGGGCAGGCTTTTAGAGTCTGCTGAACGAACCCTCGGACACAAAGATGAGAATAATAGGCTTATTAAACAATTGGCCTATGAAAATGCCAACAGCACTTGCAGGGCCATCCTCAGGGGTAAACTCAAAAATAAAGACCTTAATGACATGACTAGAATGTGTAATGATGTTGACCCCTTCGCCCATAAAGTATCGCAGGACGTACAGCTTGCAGTTGGGGCCGCCATCCAAGGGACCGCGGCACAGAGGGTCTGCTTTAAGTGCGGTCAACCAGGGCACTTTGCGAGGCAGTGCCCCCTAGCCGTCTCCTCTGCTACCCCTAACCTCAGTGCGCCGCCAGGCAGGCCAGCCCAGCCCTCCTCCCTCTGTCCTCGCTGTAAGAGGGGAAAGCATTGGGCCAATCAATGCCGCTCCAAGACTGATGTCTTTGGAAACCCCTTGCCCCTCCTTTTGGGAAACGGCCTGAGGGGCCAGCCCTGGGCCCCCATCCTATTCAATTTCAGTCGGCCTCAGGGA
Source organism: Microcebus murinus (assembly GCF_040939455.1). Classification (NCBI taxonomy): domain Eukaryota; kingdom Metazoa; phylum Chordata; class Mammalia; order Primates; family Cheirogaleidae; genus Microcebus; species Microcebus murinus. The sequence continues at coordinate 87,385,014 of NC_134111.1, read as the reverse complement.
ACAGCCGACAAGAGAGCCCTCAGACTTTAGACTCCTCCGAGCAACCACAGGGAGCGCAGGAGTGGACTTGTGTGCCTCCTCCAACACAATATTATGACCTCAAAATGGTGTTCAAATTTTGCCCACTGGCTCCTTTGGACACCCCCCCCCCGGCTAATATGTTCTTTTTTATTCAGGGCCGAGCCTCCTCCACTCCTGCGGGGCTCATAGTCCACCCCTCCATAGTAGATAGTGACTTTACCGGGGAGATTAACATCTTAGCCAGTGCGCTTACAGGCCCTGTGTGTGTCTCTAAGGGACAGCGCTTAGCTCAGGCATTACCCTTGCCCCTTAATACATCCTTCCCAGCCATCGCCGCCAACTGAGGTGCTTCTTGCCCTGGCTCTTCTGATCTCTATTGGGTCCAAGCTATCACCAAAGAACGGCCCACCCTGTGGCTAAAATTAGATGGTAAACTTTTTGAAGGCCTTCTTGATTCAGGCGCTGATTCCACGGTTATTGCCCAAGACGCCTGGCCCAATTCATGGCCACTGCAGCCCTCCCTTACGCACTTACATGGTATAGGACAGTCTAGAGATACTCTCCAGAGCTCAAAAATTTTGACATGGGAAGACTCTGAGGGAAACAGAGGTACTACTCAACCCTTTGTAGTCCCGAGCCTACCTGTTAACTTATGGGGGCGTGATATCCTTGCACAAATGAATGTCATTATGTGCAGCCCCAATGAGGTTATAACCAGCCAAATGCTTAAACAGAGATTCCTCCCAGGACAGGGTTTAGGCAAGGAGGGTCAGGGACTAAGAGCACCCTTAACCACCCTCCCTAAGTCAGACAGATCAGGACTAGGGTTCAAAGACCATTTTTCGTAAGGGCCATTGATCCCCCTGCACTTCAGGCAGATAAAATCACTTGGAAAAGTGACTCCCCTGTCTGGATCAATCAGTGGCCCCTCCCGTCTAACAAGCTAGCCGCAGCTACAGTGTTAGTGCAGGAACAATTGGCTGCCGGACACATAGAGCCCTCTACTTCACCATGGAACATCCCCATTTTTGTCATTCAAAAAAGGACTGGCAAATGGCGGCTGCTACAAGATTTACGGGCTGTTTACCAAACAATGGTTCCCATGGGGGCACTCCAGCCTGGTTTGCCTTCACCTGTAGCTATCCCCAAAGGCTACTGTAAGATAGTCATTGACCTAAAAGATTGCTTTTTCTCCATACCATTGCACCCAGATGACTGTAAGCACTTCGCTTTCAGTCTCCCAGTGGTAAACTGTATAGGACCCTCCCCGCGCTTCCAATGGCGAGTATTGCCTCAAGGCATGGCCAACAGCCCCACCCTTTGCCAAAAATATGTAGCTCAGACAATTGATTCTTTTAGAATTCAACATCCTCAGCTATATATAATTCATTATATGGATGACATTCTTCTCGCTGGGGCCAACGAGGCAACCTTACATCAAGTTACCATGCAGGTTGTCTCGGCCTTACAAGTTTGAGGCCTCCGCCTGTCCCCTGAAAAAATTCAGGTCTGCCCCCCTCACCTGTTCCTAGGCTTTGAATTGTTCCCCAATAAAGTCCTCTCTCAAAAGGTACAGATCAGAAAGGACTCTCTTCAATGCCTTAATGATTTTCAGCGCCTTCTAGGCGACATTAATTGGCTTCGCCCATATTTAAAACTCACCACAGGACAGTTAAAACCCCTATTTGACATCCTGCAGGGAGATGCCAATCCAACCTCTCCACGTTCCCTAACTAAAGAAGGGCAGCAAGCGCTTAATTTGGTCGAGCAGGCCATAAATGCCCAGGCCATTGGCTACTTCTCCCCTGATTCCCCCTTGTACTTTATTGTCCTCTCTACCCCCCTCCCCAGCTGTGTCCCCTTTTCCATTTAGCACCTCCCTATACCAACCTACCCTGCCCAAAGGGGCCCCCCTCCTCTGCAGAACTAATTCTCACCCTAGTCAACGCCTCTGTCAGGACCATCCGAGAGGCCAACAATTCAGAATATCAGGAGTGTTGGGTATGCTACTCCCCCCGGCCTCCCTTCTATGAGGGTGTCGTTACATTTGGTAAATTATTATTTACTAAAGACACCAGCAAACTCAGATGGGACCTAGAGACCCATGGTGGCCTGACACTCAGCCAAGTCACAGGCCTAGGCCTTTGCCTTCTTAGCCCAAGAATGCTTCCCCCCTCGCCCTTAAAGAAAATATGCAATCAGTCAATTACTGTCGACTCCACCTTTCAGTATATTCAGGCATCTAACACCTCTTATTTTGCTTGTTCTTCCAGCCTTACCCCGTATGTAGTCACTGCAGCGTTTCTTGAGCATAGAGAATATTGTGTGTTAGTCATGCTCTTCCCCAGACTCACTATACGTCCTGCTAACGAATTGCTCAAATTTTGGGAGCGTGGTACCACAATGCCCCAAGAAAAGAGAGAACCCATCACAGCCATAACACTCGCAGTTGTTCTAGGCCTTGGCGCCACAGGGGCTGGAACAGGCATAGCCTCTCTAGTCACCTCCAACCAGCAATACCTGCAGCTCTCTGCTGCCATCGATAACGATCTCCGAGAGCTACAGCAGGGCCTAAAATATCTCAAAGAATCCCTCGCTTCATTTTCTGAGGTAGTGTTACAAAATAGAAGAGGCCTAGACTTAGTGTTCCTACAAGAGGGAGGTTTGTGCGCAGCACTTAAAGAAGAATGTTGCTTTTACTCAGACAAAACATGTCTGGTAGAAGATAGCATTGAAAGGGTTAGACAGAGCCTAGAAGATAGAAAAAAACAGAGAGAACAGAGTGAAGCATGGTATCAAAATTGGTTTTCCACATCCCCCTGGCTATCCACATTGCTTCCCAGTGTCTTAAGGCCGCTTGTAAGTTTTCTGTTGCTCCTCACCTTTGGGCCTTGGGCATTCAAAAAACTAACTGATTTTGTCAAATCACAGGTAGACGCAGCCACACAAAAATCGGTCTCCGTGTTTCACCAACAGCTAGAACAAAGAGGCTCCAGAGAAGACCTCTGTGAAGAGTCTCCCAATACACCCACTGAAGGTTTAAATTTCTCAAACCTTGCCTCAGACATGGAACACAGTTGGTTCCAAAGGCTGTGGAGACGCCCATGACGGGATTATCGTGATGCCGTGTACCAGATGCACACCCCGCCGACGGTGAGGTGACTCCATGACGGGAATATTGTAGGTCCATGCCCGGGGGCACACTTCATAATCAGAAGTGCTGGAGCTGGATGCCACCTACATAGCCTAAGACAGAGGCCTCACCTTCACATTAATCGCCTAATCTTATATCTAGGGTGCTGGTCGCGGAAGCCCATCGCATAGCCTAAGACAGGCTCTCCACCAACCTATATAAATCTCCCTCATATTAATAAAGAGAGGGGGAGATGTTGGAGGCAAGGACCCCCAAAGACCCTCAACTCCCCTATGACTCGTCCTACGCATGGGCTTCGCCCTGGAAAATTCCCAGAACAAAAACAGCACCCCACCCTCCAGCTATAGCTCCGAGAAGAATGCATTCCATGACGTGCTGACCATAGAATGCTCCAGGGAGTGCTGACTGCAGTTGTTCCCGACCACCTGCCAGGTTGGGGTTGAGTAACCAGTCACAAACAGCTTCGATACCGATAAGACGCTGATTGGGGCTGATTAACCCAAACCCAAGACTCATCATCACCCCACTCTATTTTTCTGTTTCTACTTCCTTGTTTCTGTATGCTTATGAAACCTACTAAGAATCCAAGTAAAGTAGACCTTGACAACCCTTTGCTTGGTCTCGTTCCTTTCTCTCGCCCATCTCTTTCAGGCATGGTCCCCCTTGACCCCACGAGTAACAGAAGGTCCCGCGGGCCGGGACACCCAAGAGAAATGAAAGCATGCCCACACAAAAGCTTATATATACAAGTGTTCATAATAGCATTATTCTTTTTTTTTCTTTTTTTTTTTTTATTTCGGCATATTATGGGGGTACAGATTTTAAGGTTTCAATAAATGCCCATTTCCCCTCCTCTCCCCAAAAGTCTGAGTCTCCATCATGACCATCCCCTAGATGGTGCACATCTCACTCATTATGTATGTATATACCCACCCCCCTTCTCCCTCCCACCTGCCCAATACCCTATTACTGTAGTACCTATGTGTCCACTTAGGTGCTACTCAGTTAATACCAGTTTGCTGGAGAATATATCAGCATTATCCTTAAATAGCCAAAAACTAGAAACCATCCAAACGTCAATCAACTGATAAATGAATAAACAAAATACAGTGTATCCATACAATGGAATATCATTCAGCCATAAAAATGAAGTGCTGACACATGCTACAACGTGGATGAGTCTCGTAAACATTATGCCAAGTGAAAGAAGCCAGACACAAAAGGCCATATATTAGATAATTCCATTTATATGACGTGTCCGGAATAGGCAAATCTATAGAGATAAAAATTAGATGAGTAGTTGCTTAGGGTTGGGGCAGGGGGGCTGTTGAGGAGGTTGCAGAATGATAGTTCAAAAGCTCAGGGTTTCTTGTTGAGGTGGTAAAACATTTTTAAATTGATTGTGGTGCTAGTTGCACAACTATGAATAAACTAAAAAATCATAGAATTGTACAAAATGGTTCAATTGTACGGTATGTGAATAATCATATTTCAATAAAGCTGTTACTAAAAAGTATCCCAAATTTCTCCACTGGCATTGATCCTGCCCACGTTTCTCAGTGGGCTCTCACCAGGCCACATCCTTCTCTCCCTGTTGCCGTCCTCACCACGTGGCTAAGAGAAGCCCACCTACCTGTAGCCAATTCACATGCCAGACCCCCGCTAAGAGAAGCCGAATGTATCCGTGTGTCTTTGGGCATGTTGAGTAATTGGACTTCAGTTAGGAGTTGGGGGCAGTGGCCACTACCTGAGAGTTCACCGGAAATACATGCTCAGAATAGAGCCTCAGAAACAGCAGTGCTTACTCTGGGGACAGGAACCACTCTGAGAATCTGAGAAAAACCGTGGTCACTATCTATCCCCCCAAGCCATGTATGTGAGTAGTCTTTCTCTCCCCTTCTCTTTCTCTGTCTCCCCCAGTCTCTTCTGTCTGTGTCTCATTCTCTGTGTCTCCCTCTGTCCCTTTCTCCTTCTCTCCTCTCTCTCTGTCTGCTCTCTCTTTTTCACACGCACGCACACACACACACACACACACACAAGTGGACACACACAACACTCCAGAATCAACCCCAAGGTCTTCAGACCACGTGGAATGCAAACATGGACATGTACATACGTACATACGCATACATACATATAGTCTCTAGTCCACAACAAAAACAGCTGTTCTCAAATAGTGAACTGAACTGAGGGGATGAAGTGTCTCCTTTCTAGGCCACCCTCCTGTGCTGTTGCAAGCCTTGGGCACAGGTGGCTGCCCTGCTTGACGGCGAGGCTGAAGGAGTGGTGGAGCTCCCGAACACGCCCCGCACATCCCAGGAGCTGGGGAGACAGAGGGGCGTGCTCAGACATGCCGGGTCGCCGTGCTCCCGCCAGTCACCCATCCCTGAAACACAGGTTGGAGAGCTGGCTCAGGCGGCCCTGGGCCTGGGACGCACCTCGCTCTGTGAAGAGATTCCACGTCACTGAGTCTGGCTTGTCCCCTCGCACTCACCATGGAGCTGCTGGGTGGTGGCAGGGGGTGGGGTAAGGCAGGGACGTGGGCTCCCCGCCTCTGGCTTCCATTCCACCCCCTTCTTCCCGCCCTGCACCCCAGGCACAGAGCCAACAGAGGGGGGCTCAGGCCCGGAGCAGGCCTCCACCTGCCTTAACTCATCTCCCCAAGGCTGGCACTCTGTGGCCAAGATCAGCCACTATTGAGAAAACTCAAAGAATATAACTGCCTACTTTTCTCATGCTAAGCCACTTCTACAAAATGCCAGGAGGCTGCCCTCATGCCCAGTTTATCCCAGCTGTTTCAAGGCTGATTTTCTGCATGGGTCCCGATCTCTTCCCACCTTGACATGATGGCCAGCTCTTTGTGATCAAGCAAACAGGTGCCCTTCATCCCTCCTTCCTCCTGGGCAACCCAGAGGAGCAGGTGGCTGCCTGCCTGCCTGCACGAAACCAAGCCCCTCACCCTCACCAAGAAGTGTCTACTTCAGTTCTCTTCCCCCGTCCACCCCTGCCTTTGTCTCTTCTCTGCCTTGTCACCAGCCTCTCCACTTTGCAGAAAACTGAGGTTTCCTAGGGTCGTTGTCTTAGTCAGGATTCTCCAGAGAAACAAAACCAATAGGATGGGTAAATATATAAATACATAGATAGGTAAATATATAGATACATAGATAGATAAGAGGAGATTTAGGACGGGAATTGGCTCATGATATTACAGAGGCCAGGAAAGCCAGAATTGTAACTCTCAGTCCAAGGCCAACGGCTAAGCCTGGGGGCAGATGGAGGGACGAAGGAACTCTGATGTCCAAGGACAGGAGGAGGTGGGTGTTCCAGCTCAGGAAAAGGCAAGAGCCAATTCACCCAATCTTCTTCACCGTCTTGTTCCAGTCAGGCCTTCAATGGGTTGGATGACACCAGCAAATCTTTACTCGGTTCACTGACTCAAATGCTAATCTGTTCCAGAAACACCCTCACAGACACACCCAGAAATAATGTTTTACCAACGACTTGCAAATCCCTTAACCCAGTCAACTTGACATAAAATCGACCATGACAGCCACTGATCTAGCCACTGCCCATCTCTCTTCTCTCTTTCAAGAACAATCTCTTAGACTGGTTGGTCCGACGACTCCATGTGGCAGCTTTCGTTGACTTCTACTGTTGGCAAAACACTGTACTTTCCCTTCACTGAGGCCTCAGTGGCTGTGCTTCACTGTGCTAAACCAACCAGGGGCCTCTCCAGGCTGGCGGATTAGCCTGGTGGTTAAGTGTGCAGACTGCCAACTCAACCGCCTAAGCTCACGGCCCATCCCTTCTGCTTACTAGCCGCGTGGCCCTGGGCTAGTTTTTTAAACCAGTCAGTGTCTCAGTTTCCTCAATTATAAAGTGAAGCTAATAAATGTTTTCCTTTATAAGGCTGCGGTGAAGATGAAATGACACAATGCATTTCAGGTGGCTGGCATGCAACAAACCTTTAATGCAAGTTGGCAAGCGGTGTTGTCATTATGATTTTCTTCTTTCACTTAAAGAGTCCCTAGTTCAGGAAGGCAGGCACCTGGGCCCCGATTGCTCCTTTCATTGCTCAGACTGTTCTTTCTGCGCTCCTCTTGGTGGTTCCTCCTTTCCCTTCAGGGAATAACCCAGGCTTTCCTCCTGAGGCCGGCAGGTGCGCTCTGCTGCAGGGTAACTCCCTGTGCACTGTCGCCAGGGTGCTGTGGATGATCCCCCAATCTGTACCATCTGCTGGGCTCATCCCAGCCCTGCCAGCTCCTCTTGCTCAGGTGCTCAACCTGACATGCCCTCCCCGCCTCCTTCCTCTACCTCTTTCTTCCAGCCTCTGCCCAGACAGCCCACCTCCGACCCCGTTCCCTTGGATACCCAGACTCTGGAACCTCAAGGTCATTCGTGTGCCACTGACAAATGGTCACTATCAACATTGAAATAATGAACATTTCCCTAAATACTCATTATTCATCACCAAATTCTTCCTCTGTGACAGGGAGGGAAATTATCTCCCTCCCTACTTATTACTCAGGAACATTGGGTAGATTTCCGGGGTGTGAGGAGAAAGATGCCCCATAAACATGATAGTGTACCTGACGCTGCAGGGTCATGCTTCCATCACATGTTAACATTCAGTCAACCGGAATGGAGAAGGCAGAGAGCTGTGTGCACGGGGCGAGTTGGCCGTTCAATCTGGGGGGTGAGTTCATTGTATTATTCTGTCTGTGTTTGTGTCTGTCTGAAATTCTCCACAATGAAAAGGGCACTTTAATATAATTAAATATTCAGTCAAATCTTAAAAAAAAAAGAAAAGAAAAGAAAAAGAAAGACGAGGGTAGGATGTGCCAATGCGGTCTTCGCAGTCCCAAATGGTCACAACAGGCAACAAGTGAACTGCCACTGGCGCCCTTGAGCCACGTGCCTGTGTCTCCCGTCCCCAGCCAGCCTGTATCCTCCCTGTCTCTTGCCACGGCTGTAATCTCTGTTTCACAGCTGTGCGAATATAGGTAGGTGGTTAGAGAGATACATACCTGTACACAGAGGATGCCAGGCAATCAGTAATTATTAGTGTGCTTTCAGTTTTCCATCATTTCTTTTTGGAGGAGTGAGAACAGGGTCCAGCAACCACCACAGAGCAGCTTAGCATGTGACCGTTCATCTCTAGATCTCTAGAATACAGAACATTTCACATTCCAGTTCCTGCCTGAGTCCAAGATTTAGACAACTCCCAACATGTTCGCAGACCAGGAACCATCTGATCCAGATGGTCAATCTTTGGGGCCTGCACTGGTAACTCCTCATTTAGACTTTGACTTTCAACCTCTAGAGCCAATACCAACCTCCCTGGTTTCTTCCCAGACTCTCAGAGTAGAGTCCCATTCATTCCAAATGCCCAGCCCTGGTCCATATCAGCCCCCAGGGAATGCCCAGAACGGACCCTAGCTCTCTCTAACACAGGCCACTCTCCCCACCGCCACCACCTCCCCCCACCCAGGCTCTTTCCCATCTGTTGGGTTTCTAACAGGCAGCAGAGAGCAAGTGATTAGAGAGGATTTAATCATTACCAACAAAGGAAATTAAAATGTGTTTGGTTTCATTTCTTTTGCCTTTAATACTTTGGCAATCTAGAAAAGATAACAAGGAAGAGAGGTTTGCTACTGATTAATCAAAAGAAAAAATGAAAAAAGAAAAAGAAAACATGTATACCTGTTGGATACGATGCACACTATTCAGGTTATGGGTACACTAAAAGCCCAGACTGCACCACTAAACAATATGTCCATGTAACAAAACTCCATTTGTACACTTGAACCCCCTAAATCTGTTGAAATTTTTAAAACAATAATAATAACATAAAGAAAAATGGCAAGAAGAGAAAAGGAAAGAAACAGACTTCACTCATTCATCCACAAACATTCACCGATGGCCCACTGTGTGCCCGTGGCTGTTCTAGGCACTGGGCAACACAACGGCTTACACAGCAGTCGAACTGCCTGCTCTCACTGCACTTTCTCTCTGGGCACAATCAAGTCTTAGAAAAATCGCGAGAACAGAGAGTTGAAGATTCTGGCTATAAAAAAGCCCATGTAGAGGTGATTAAAGATGATATTGTGAATAATAATGACTATCACTTGAGTGGTTACTATGTGTTATGGATTGAATTATGTTCCCCCAAAATTCATATGTTGACATTCTCACCCCCAACACCTCAGAACATGCCCTTATTTGGAAATAGGGTAGCTGCAGCTGTAATTAGTTAAGATGAGGTCATACTGGAGTAGAGTGGACCCTTAATCCAACATGGCTGGTGTCCTTATAAAAAGGGAAAATCTGGATGCAGACACCCATGCAGGGAGAATGCCACATGGAGACTGAAGTTATGCTGCCACAAACCAGGGATCTCCGAGAAGCTGGGAGAGGTCCTTTCCTAGCACCTTCAGAGGGAGCTTGGCCCTGTTGATATCTTGGACTTCTAACCTCCAGAACTGTGAGCCCATCAGTGTCTTTTGTTTAAGCCACTCAGTTTATAGTACTTTGTACACTACATAATAGGTGCTGTGCTAAATGACTTACACAAATTATCTTATTTAAACCTCATGACAACATATTGATACGTATCACATCCCATTTTACAGAAGAACGAGTTGAACTAGAGGAAAGTTAAGTAATTTGCTGCTTTAATCAAAAAAGGACAGTGACATTGAAAGCTTGGGGCTCAGGGAAATGCACCCTCCACACTCAATCTACCCCAATTGGGTAAATCCCACATCTCTCTCCACTCAATCTTTCAGTCCTAGCTCCAAATAACTGTCCCTTTGGTCACCTTAGACGTTTCCATCCCCTGCTTGGTAATCAAATTGGTACATTTACCCACTTTAAGTCCATATAGATGGAAGGACCTAGTAGGTCATGATGCTTATGCTGAATACAGTACCTCCTCTCTCCTCGTTCACCAACAAATTAGTGGCCAGCTCTCCTGGCCCCGTGACATCTCTATATGAAACTTCCAATATACTCTCCCACCACACAAACACACACAGACCAGCCATAACAGTACAGACTGTTCATGTTATTTATGTTTGTTTAATTTATGTTTTTGTCTAAGACTTGCCATGCAGTTGTGTGCAGATTCCTTATCCCAACCTGTCATTATTTGTCCAGCCTAGAAAGGAGCTCTCAGAGGACAGGTCCTGAGTCTGTTTAAAACCCACTAATTGGCTGGTTAAACTGAGTGAGTTCAAAGCTGGCCAGGAATTAGGACAGAATCTCACAGATAAGCTTCCTGGAGGTCTAGGCAGCTCAAGGGTCTGTGAAACCATAAACCCAACTTTTTGTTTATGGTCAAGTGTCTATATTCCTTGCATTGAGAAAGAGCAGACATCCATGACCTTGGACCAGGGTAGCAGTAACTGGACACCATTCATGATCTCCTTGAGTCCAGAGCCGTATTGGATAAGACAGAAAAAGACAATGAAACGTTAAACTAATGTTTCTCAAACTAGAGTGGTCTCTAAATGTATTCTCTGCAAATTGTATTGTGAGGAGGGTGTGTGCATATGTCATTTTGCTAGTAATCTTATAAAATAAATGTATTCTACGTCAGCCAGATGACCACCTTCTGATCCAGCTCTAGAAGACATTTTCCATCTTCAAAGGCATAGGAACGATGCAACACCACTTCCATTGTCATTTGCTAACAGGCCAAAGAGCAGAAGCAGACTTGATCCTGAAATAGTGTATGGGAGCTGAGTAAAGGCTGGGTGGGTGGGATCGTGCCACGTTACAAAAGCGAAGGGTTTGCACTACTGTTTTGTTTTTCAAATGATTTAAGGAATTTTCATGGGAATTCTGATCATACTCAATTTTTGTATTTCAAGCTGACTTTAAAACTAACCACTATGTAAGACATGACTCTATTGTTGTTTAAAAAAAAAAATAGTGGAAGAATTAAATCATCAAACAGGACATCAAACATATGCATGCCAAGCTCAGAAAACTTGCACCATAATAGTTAAACCATAATCACAAGATGAGTAGTGATTTATTTTCACCAAAACATCAACCAACACACTAAATTAGTGCTGTCATTTTGCATTCTGTTGGGTTTGTAGCTTTGGTTGAGTTTATTTACAAATTTGTTGGATTTTACAGTGACATAAGTATACAGCACTTATACCTTATATGTTTGTACATACTTATGTTACATTACAGTTAAGATATTTTAAGTCCAACAATAGGGCTCTATTGGAATTTTTTAAAATAGTCCATAAATTACATTTGAAACATATAGAATTGACAAGACTAATATATATAACTAAAAAGAAACACATCAACATAGACATTACCAACAGTCAGGCAAAATGATGCAGAGTTAAACCTAGGTATTTAGAAGGATGTTGGAATAATACTAAGACAAATAATAATCTGTCTTTCAATCAAAACTAATTTTTAGAATGCCTTCTGTGCTAGGAACTGTACCAGGGGGTCATGGCTAAGACGTAGGGAAATAAGGAAACCCAAGATGAACAAGAGCTTGGGCCCTTTGAGGCATTCAGTCTAATAGAGAAGATAGGGCTACACTAGGTAATATGATTAATGCAGTTTACATGGACTGTCTCATTCAAGGCTCAGAACAACTCCATGCAATAGACAATATTTTCCCCTATTTTACTGATGAGGACACAGGGGACCCCGCGGGCATCAGTGATGTGAAACCTTCCAAAGTAAATACGATTTCATCTGGGTCTTTCGAGATGACTGGAAGTCCACCAGTCAGCACGGATGGGGAAAAGCACTCCTGTCAGAATGGACAGTTTGTGCAAAGACATGGGGGCATGAAAAAGCATGGCTTCTCTAGGTCAGTGCTGCTGAGAACATGGCTAGAGGCAGCTGCTTTGAAAGGGTTCAGCCCTCAGCCCCAGTAACGGGCCAAATCATGTCACTGGACCAAGCCTTTCCACACTAGTAGAAAAGCAGTGTTTCCTGATGGTTCCGAAACCAGGCTCAACTCTTCCAACCAGGGCTGCCTCATACAGCTCTCCAGACTGTGTTCCGCACAGCCAGAGTCCCATATAAGTGGCACTACCCACATAGTAGGCATCACAATGACACATACAGTCATATGGCAATTTCCTGGAAGAAGCATTAAAGTTTCTTCTCCTAATAGAATCTATATTTTATAACAATTTTCTGATAAACAGAAGTCAAGTATCTTGAGGAAGGGCATCTTTTCCTGATTCACACAAATTTGCTCTGTGCACTAGCCACAGTGGTAAGCTAGCTCTTACCACGTCTCCCTCCTGAACCGTGTGAAACCTAGATTCCCACCATGCACTGTGATTTTATTTGGCCTTTTCACTGTTTAAATGCATCATATTCAATCTGCTTCAAGCAGTTAACATCCCGTCTCTCTCCTCTTATTCCATGTGATTCCGTCATTCCTATATCTCCCTCTCTCCTCGACACTGTCTTCTAAGTCACAGCAGATCACTTTTCCTGGTTAATTTCATTTTCCAAAATTGAAACACAGCTTCCATGCTGTCCACTGTAGGAGTATGCCAGATCCCATGATCCAAGAGGACAGGAGGGCTCCAACCAGAAACAGTATTTATGGAGCCCGCTTCGTTCTGCCCTATCTGTCTGGAATCCTCCTAAACATCAATTCGTAAAACTATTAACTTATATACTGCTCACACAGGGATATAAATCACTCTGAGTCATGGCTGGCTCCAGCTCCTTTAACAGCCAGCCTTAGGGTCAATAGACTCTAGTTAAATTACCACCACTGCAAGCACCACAACAAAATTAACTCTAAAGTAGCACTTGGTTTCACCCTCAAAAATCATTCTAACTCAGTTCTACAAGAAATCTCATAGAAAACTTAGAAAAACATTGTGCAGAAAGGATACAGAAGTATTTGGGGAGAGTGGCTACCTCTGGCAAGGGCAGGGCGTTGGGTGGGACGCAGCAGGAGCTGAGCTACCACCTGTCACACTGTATTTCTCTTTTAACAAAATCTTCAACAAGGAAGGCAAAATGTTAACATGTGTTAAGTGAGTGTGTGGAGCAGAGGATACCTATTATATTATATTTTATTATATTATATTATATTCTGTTCTTTGATTGTTCGAAATACGCCATAATTCACATTTTAAGATTTTTAAAGGGGAAATTTTTATGCACTTTGGCCAAAGATCACACTGTGATTATTGGTCTGAGAAGGTTTAGGACATCCTTTGATGAACCCAAAGTCATCAACTTCTGACCTGGCTGTACCTTGTCTCCCAAATAAAGTAACCGTGAACACAGCTGTTGGCGGGACTTGGAGGATCTTGCACCTCAGGCTGGACTGGTGTTGTCACAGGAATGGTGGTAGTGCTGAGGCTGGGGCAGCAAGAAGTGGACCCCCAGCATGTTGACAAGTGTCCCCCAACCACACTTGTGCTTTCTCCCCATCCCCATCCCCATCCCCATTGTTAAAGACTTCTACCGTCTGCTTCTGTCCCTTTGTGGAAGGAGGGGTGTTTGTAATGATGTATCTATTCTGCCACCTAGCCTTCAGCGACGTCACTACAGCAAAGCTGCCTTAAGCCTGTCTTTCTGCACAGACCTCGGTCCTGCTGAACTTCCCAGGTCTAGGGAAGGACCTGAGCAAATGGTCCTTCATCCTTGAAGGTCACTGTGCCTTAATTTAGAATCCCAATAAGGCTGCAGCATTAGTGTGCCTGATGTGTGCTTGCCTTTGGGAAAGGGACAGAAGTCCATGAGGTCTTGCAAATGGAATAAATGACATGAGGAATAAATGACATGAGGAATAAATGACATGAGGAATAAATGACAAGCCTGCCTGAGAGTGGTGAGAGCAATGCATAGAAGAGAATGAAGACAAGACCCTCAGCTGACACTTTTCTTTCCCAACTAGAAGAACTCATGATACTTTGTGTCTATTAAAAAGTCTAGCTTTCTCAAACCATGATATCAGGCATCATTCTTACCTTGAGAATCACCTAGAAACTCACAGAAAGTGACCACAGGCAAGGACTCTGAAGCTTTATAAAATAAAACTGCTACTCACCTTTTGAAAAGTTGTCCAAATGAAAGAGAGCAAATCGGTCACTCTGTTGCACTTCTTGAAACTTAATTCTGATAGGCTGTGAATCTCTTAAAGGAAAGGAAAAGGGTGATCCCTGGGAAAATGGGGCACAATTGGATATATTTAACTTCCTACTTCTCCAAGAAAGACATGGCTGAAAGGTATCAAAGCTGGTCTAGGCCAGAGTTGGGAAGCCCGTGGCAGTGAAAACAAGTGGGCAGCAAGGAAGGTCCCAGCCTCTGACATTTGTGTGTGACAGGAATGAATCAGCCCATCCCAACTACCCTGGTTGAGGCAAAGTACTTTTTTTTTCAGATGAAATCTTCTAAAGAGTGATTTCAAACAGATGTAGGCCTTCAGAGTGGAAGGGAGGGGAAAATGGAGTCAAGAAAGACTCACAGGTCCGCCCCATCATCCCACGTTCTGTAGTCACAGAACCAACACCTTCCCACTCCACTATCGTCTAGTAATTATGGACTCTCGGAGGCAAAATCCATCCTGCCAGTCCCCATGGATGAAATCCCTCAAGACAATCCCAGGCCACTGAGAATCCTTCTTTCTCGCATGCTCTCCAGGGAAGCCAATCCCAGGTCTCTTGGACAGCCCTGAATCCAGTCCCTGAATCCCTCATGACATAGCCATTTCTAAATGGAGATTAAGAAAGGTTGCTTAACATTTTCAGTCTTGCAGAGTAACCTCTCTCCGCAGCCCCCCCTTCCTGCCCCAAAGGCGACTCTCTCCTCTGTGCCCTTTTCTTCGTCTCTATGAATCATCCCCTCCTCCTTTTACCTGTCCTCACACATTGTATTGCCAAGCCACTGGAAGTCGGCTAGACAAAAAGACGTGTCACTGGAGGCCACCTCTCTTGGAATACAGGGTGGTTGGCACTAGGCAACTCATGTTTCTTTGGAAGGAGCACACAATTTCCCCATTCATTGCAAATCCTACCAGTGTACCTGGAGTGGACTGCACTGCTAAAGGTGTGCAGAAAGAAATCAGAGCAGGGACCAGAACACACATTACACACTCTGCTGCCACTCTTGTAGTCTGCACTTGTCACAAATAAGAAAATAACACACGATCCCTCTTGCTTCTGAAATATTTTTAAAAGCTTTGGCTATTAATGTGCTCCTACCTTACCAAGCCCCCAGACAAAGGGGAGAATCAACTGGAACGAGCCTTGCTGCTATTTTTTTTTTAATCATTGCAGGCAGCTCTCCTCCCTCTCCCAACCAACGCCTTAAACCCCTCCAGCAATACAAGCAAAGGCACAACTTTAAACTTTAGCCTTGTTTTAAAACGTGCCTTTCGGCAAACAGATACGTGAAAGAGAGATCAGGATCTAAGTATGTTAACAGCATAAAGTGAGATGCTCCCGAACTGAACTAGCAAGGGAAAATATTTTCTTAAAAGCAATCCTCCAGAAAGAATTCTTATCATAGATAAGGGTGCAGTCTAGTGGCAAACTTCATGAAATGCAGCCCCTTCTCCAAAGGAAAATTAGAGCACTTCTCCAGGGAAGAGAGGCAATGTAAAAGGCATGACAGTGTCACCCCAAGTCCTCCCAACAGGACAGTGACATTAGTCATTTCTCTCTGACCTGCCTGTGAGGGCCATGGCCCACCCGTGTCAATTTCAGAAAAAGCTAAAATCACCACCTTTCTTCTTTCAAGGCTTTTGTTTTCTTTCATTTTATGAAAGAAAGAAGGGGTCCATAGTGTCCCCATAGACTGTCTGAGGTTTCAGGTGGCATGAGAATGTTCCTGGTCAGGATCTCTTCCGAGCAGGTCCTGTGGCCCTGTCAGCTCATATTCCCCGGATGTGCCCATGAGCACCCATTAACCTTATAACAAGGTCTCCCTCTAGTCTGTTACCCATTCCCTCCAGGGATTTGGCCCTGCCCAATAGAAATGGCCCTGTAAAACAACAGCCAGGTAAGTATCACTCCAAGCCACTTCTCCTCCCTCTAAAAACCCCAAACACAAGGACACTTCAGGTCACCAGGTAAGGTTTTCAGAGTTAACAGCATTTCCTCCAAAGTGTCAGTTTCTGCAACTCCCAACAAGGCTGTTGTAAGAATGCCCCTCCTTGCAAGTACACAACACACACACACACACACACACACACACACACACACACCTTCCCTGGCCAACAATGTAGCTGAAGGAAAGTGGCCACCTCTTGACCACATGACCAAAAACAGTCACCCCATGAGCAACAGAAACACCTTTGATTAAATCCTTTTCTCTAGATCTGGGTAGGAGGGAGGAATTCCATTTTTCTTCTTTTCCTTTCTTTTTTTAAAATTCAGCTCACCAGCCATCACTGGCCATTCTACACTACCGGTCCCCCAAACATACACAATTGCATTCACGCCCGGGAGCACACACACACACACACACACCTTAACATAGTAACTTAGACACCAGCAGACAGTCGTTTTCCAAAGCTTGGGAAGATTCTTGGGCACCGTATATATCCAGTTGGCTAATAAGAAAACGCTTCTCCCTCCACCCGGTGCCTTGATTAGTTCAGGGATAGGAGGGAGGGGGAGACCGAGTTCCTCTCCTCATTGTGTCCACCCTGCTCCAAAGAACTCTTCCACTCGCCCCTGTACCTCCTCCCCTCCCCCGCGGTAGCCCCAGCCGGTCCCCCTTGCCCCTTTCCTACATTCCGGGGGGAGGAGGGCGCAGGCTGGGAGCGAAGGGGAGCCCCCTTGTGTCTAGAAGGCCTCTCCCCACCCCCACCCCGTGTGAGTTTGTTCAGCAAAGCTCCTTGGCATTCTTGCCTGGGTTGGGTGTTGGGGAGCTCAAATTGCAGCTACAAACTGGCTGGCAGCCAGCGGCCGTCTATTTAAAAGCGCCTGCTCGCTCGGAGCCCGTAGTCTCTTTGGAAACTTCTGCTGGGGAAAGAGCTCTCTGAAAGAGCAGCAAAGCGGTGTGGGCTTTTTCTTTTTTCCACTCCTTTTAATTCCCCCTTCCTCCGTTTGCACCCTTCTCCGGACTTCACACAGAACCTGCGAATTTCAAAGAAGTGGTGGCAGAGTGGGAGAAAGGAGGTGTTAGGATTTGGGTGGGTTGGTTTTTTGTTTTTTTTTTAATTTCTTGATTTCAATATTTTCTCCCACCATCTCGGCTGCAGCCAAAGCCGCTTACCTGTTCCGCGGCAGCCGCGCGCCGCTGGCAGCCGGGGGTTAGACAGGAGCGGGGTGTGTTTTAGATTTTAAACAAAATTTTTGAAGACAAATCCATTTTTCTTTCCCCACCCCCAACTCCACAGCCTCTGAGCTCATTATTTCGGTGGTTGCTTTGGGGTGAACAAGTTTGTGCCTGCTTTCCCCCTACAATTCTGACCAGATCCGGCTTGGGGGTTTCTCTGGCCTCCGCTCACTCTGCGTGCACCTAGCGCTGCCCTTTTTTCCCCCCAACCTGTTGCAAGGTTTTAATCCTTGCAATTGAGACTTGCTTGCAGACATCCCAGTCTCCCATCTCTCCCTACATTTTGCAAGTGTCTGGGGGAGGACACCTGCTCTACCTGCCAGAGATTTTTTTAAAAAAAAAATTCTCCAGGCGCCCTCTTGGCCCCTTTATCCCTGCACTCTCGCTCTCCTGCCCCGCCCGGAGGCAAAGGGGAGACTCGGAGAAGATGGTGCTCACCGCGGTCCTCCTGCTGCTGGCCGCCTGCGCGGGGCCGGCCCAGGGCCTGGGCTCCTTCGTGCACTGTGAGCCCTGCGACGAGAAAGCCCTCTCCATGTGCCCCCCCAGCCCCCTGGGCTGCGAGCTGGTCAAGGAGCCGGGCTGCGGCTGCTGCATGACTTGCGCCCTGGCCGAGGGGCAGTCGTGCGGCGTCTACACCGAGCGCTGCGCCCAGGGGCTGCGCTGCCTTCCCCGGCAGGACGAGGAGAAGCCGCTGCACGCCCTGCTGCACGGCCGCGGGGTTTGCCTCAACGAAAAGAGCTACCGGGAGCAAGCCAAGATCGGTGAGCGCGCTCAATGTGCCAGTCAGTAACGCGGCGCACGGGCGGGGGACACGAGACGGGCTGGGCCGGTGCGCTTTGCGCAGCAAGTGGCTTAGAGCTGGGGTGTAGCCCAGGAGCAGTTGGGGAGGGTCCTTGCACCTCAGAATTGGAGCCCTAGCCGATCCTGTTCCCCTGGGCTGCTGTCTAGCCCAGCCTCTCCCAGTTTTCGCTCGTTCTCCTTCCCCCTATCCCCCTACCCCCACCTCCCCCGCCCCCCCCCACGCACCCCATCCGAATACTGACTCTGAGCTCCTATTCGGTCTCAAGGTCCAGATGCCCCCGGTACCCAATCTTCTGTCTGAAAGCGTGTGTGTTCCATTATCAACTCCCTCCCCCATTCCCCATACGTTTTTTGCAGACATTAAAAAAATCTCTTTTGTTAAAATATTGCTTTAATTGGAGCCTGGAGAGAGAGGCTTTACCCATCTTCTGAGCTAATTCCACCTTTGTCCCTCCCAGCCCCAGCCCTGCACCCCTACCCCCGTGCCTCCTGACGTTTCTATCCCTCCAACCCTAGACACACACACACACACACACACACACACACACACACCCTAATGCCTTTTGGGTGGGGGCCTCGATGCCCCTCCCACGTGCACAACCATTGCTTTTGGTTTAATATGATTGATTGTGGTCGATGGCAAAACATATTTAACTGCAAAATGCCTTTTATTTCCTCCCAGAAAGAAAAAGACTACTTTAGGAGCGCGGGGCTAGGGGGAAGGAAGGGTTTGGAGTTCTGTGCCGTGTGTTCGTTCCTGAACCTAATTCCTTTTTTGCCCTCCCCAATTCAGATTTTACCTAGGATGAAAGGTGGCTCTAGGGCTGGGAGGCTAAAGGGGGTGTGAGATTCAGACATCGCAGCTTCCCCGCCTGCGCTGATTCCCACCCACACCCCCTCCCCCGCAATCCCCCGCTCCGCAACCTCCCTCCAACCCTGTCTCTTAAACCAGATCACAAGTGGGTGTGGAGTGAGTGCACGAGGGGCCGGGAAACGCAGAATGCAAAATGCGGGGGCGGAGACAGGAAAGCCACGCCCCGGGAGCCTCGCCTCCGCTTGCCCCGCCCCCGGGTTGCCCCGCCCCCAAGTTCTGCGCACCCGGAGTCTAGGGTTTAACTGATCGACAGAGCTACTTGTTCAATCAGAATAGTTCTGTCCCCTTGGACTACGTTTCTTTTGGGGAAGTTACCTGCTCTTAAATGTTTTAAAAAAAACGTTTAATAAACTACACAAAAGTCTGGGTTCTAAGACGTCAACCTGGTTATTGATTCTCTCCAAAATGTGTTAAGACTTGGCTAAACAATGTTTGGAGTAGTTTCTTACTGGAACAGCGCCCTTCCCCCGTCCTGTCCCCTTCCCTTACTCACGAGCACCCCAACATAAGTTTTCTTAAGTGCGAACTACCGACTCTGTGGTGCAGTAGATCGGTGCGTCCGCGCTTGCCAAGGGGCAGGGGAGCTTTCCGGAGTTCAGCCTGGATCGCCGCAATCCCGGAAGGTCTTCGCTGCCGCAGGCGCCGGCCCCTTCCGCTTTGCAGGAGTCGTTTTCCGAGTTGCAGCCCAGAAAAAGAGAGAGGGGAGGACGTGCAGGCCCCGGAAGCCCCAGGGGCCGATTTGCGGGGTTATTTTTATTAAGATCCACTTTTCAAAGGCGGTCCTGCCCGCCTTCCTCTTGGGGGAATGCGGATTTGGAAAAGCTTACCGGAGCGGGGGCGGGGCGGGGGGAGGCCGAGGAAAATTAATTGATTTCCCGGCTTGGAAGAGAGCGCCCTGGCTAAGAATCCGGTCTCATCGAAAGAATGCAAGGTATCATTCAGCCGCATTCTGGCCCCACTTTTATTTGCCCCAGCGTGTGGTTGGAGTGATGTGCCTGGCCTGCAGGGTACGCGCGCAGGGCGCACGCGCGCGCTCAATTGCTCGGCGAACACTGACGGAGTATCCAACTTCCCAGTTCAACCCAGCGAGCGAGCGCGCGCGCGCACATATGCACACACATACACACGCACACACAAACCACTTTTGTCCCAAGCAAGGCCCCCTTTAGAATTCTCTGCGGCCTCTTCCTCAGCCCCACCTTCAGGGTGCCTCTGGGACTAACCTAAGCAGACTCTCCTCCCTGCCCCCCGCCCCAGCCGGGCACTTTCCTCCAACTCCACCCAGGCTCAAGCAGGTGCCTGGCGGACTGCAGTTGCGGCCCACGCCTTCCTCCGGGACAGATGGAGTGGAAGTGGGTGCCCCTTGGAGAGGACCTTTCACCTAGAGAACCATTGGGTGGGTCCCCAAAAAGTGGAGATTGTACACCGACAGTTCTTAAGGAGAGGGAAATGGACAGGGAAGAGGGTGTCCCTTTAGTCCTTTAGCCAAAATTTCTGCTCCCCAACTTACTTCCCACCTCCCACTCCCCCCGCCACCAAAATCTGAGCAGTGCAGATGTGGATTTGCCCTCCCCGCGATTGCAACATATATATCCATACATACACACACAAATATATCATACTATATCATATGATATATATTATATCCAAATACTATATTGTCTCTACAATATAGGCTATATTATATAGATTCATATATAACATAGGCTATCTATAATACAGGCTATGTCATATATACTTACGTATAGGCTATATTTAAATATCACATAGGCTGTATTATATATCTTTATATATAACCCCTCAAAAGGTGCATTTCTAGAATCAGAAATGGGGAGCAGAGGAGAGTGAGGTGGCAGGCGGCCAAAGCTTCTGGGAGGGAGAGGAGAGGGCGGGTGGAGACCGCTGTTTTGCCGGCGGTTGCTGAGCAACTGGAGAGGGAGTCAGCTCCCGGCCCTGCATCTTATTTTGGCCAGTTCAGGGTCAGAGATAGATACAGAAAGGAGGGGTGAGGCTGGAGGGAGGCGAGAGACAGGAGTTATTTATTGGGCCAAGCTCTCAGTAAATATACGTGAGCTGCAGTGAGCCAAGGCAAGATGGAACTTTGCTTTGGGCAACGATGCTCAGGGAAAGGAGCCTTGTGACCTGAGGGGCTGGTGCCCAGCGTGGTTGCTGGGGGGGGGGGGGTCTCTCTTGTGCTGGTGAAATATTAAGTTTGAGATGCAGGGAGCAGTGGTCTGGGTTTCTGTTCCATCATTGAGAAATAAGAGACAAAGAGGGGCAGAAAATATGCTCTGGAAAAGAAAGGGAAAAAATGCCTAAATAAAAACGAATTTAGCCTTTGCTTCTTTGAGGGGTTTGGCCTCCATCACCCTGGCTTCAACTCCAAGCCTGGTCCAAATGCCATGTTGAAGTCAAGTTCCAGAGTTAGGTTTATTGGCCAGATTTATGTCTGAGTTGAGCAAGATCACGGAAAACTGAAGGAGCCAGATTCCTTTCTCACCCGCACCCCCTCCCTTTGAAACAAGTCTTTGAGAGGATGGCTGTGCCCTGAGCCAACCAAAACCTAGTTGGGAAGAAGCGAGATGGGGCTTTAATTCAACTCTTCTTGCCACCTCCCCCCTTCTTTCTGCTGTGTCAGCTCAGACTGGAAGAACAAGCACAGTTACTGGGAGCTCATTTTCTTTCCATTTCTCTTTTTTCCCCTTCTTATCCTCTCCCACTCTCCCCCCCCACCCGTCTCCACCCCCCAACTCTAAGGCACCCCCTGAGGGCTTGAGTTTTAAGTCAGAGCAGCTGCGAGTTGGTCCTGGGGCTTGGGCTGGATTTGAGCAGGCAGGTGGGATTGCAGCTGCTGCGGAGGACCAGGCTGACCCCAGGAGCCAGAGGTCACCATGAGGGTTACAGCAGAGGGCATGGGAGCAGGAATCCCTGCAGAAGCCCTGGTCTCCTTAAGGGATGGGGGAGGAGCTGTCGGGAAAGTGGGGTAATATTTTTCTAAAGTTTTACTTTATACCTGAGCAATGCCTATGAGACTCTAAGATATTTAATGTGTGGGAAATAAAACTTTGGAGAAAGGATCACCACATTTCAGGCCTACCAGCATCCAGAAACTGGAAGAACACCATAATCAACCAGGTACCAACAAGGGACCCGGAGCAGAGGGGAAGAGGGTGAGAGAGTGGTTGCAGTAAGAGACAAGTAGGCAACTTGCAGGATTTTTGTTTAGTTTTAGTTTTGCCTTTATACTACAGTTAGTTCAAAAGTTTTAATTCCCAGAGACTATCCTTAAATTGTAATCTGGACATGTTATTAAAAACAATTAAGATTGATTGCATATTTGCAAAAATAAAGCATCAAATAAATAAGGAACAATAACAAGCCTATTACATATTTGCAAAAATAAATTATCAAATAAACAACAACAATAAACAAGCCCACCCCTGTAGGCTTCTGCTCCCCTCCCCCAGTATCCAGAGAATCCCTCCTTTTATTTCCAGTTCCATTGCTTTCCATGATTTCTGTTATGATATCGTTTTTTATATATTTTATAAATTCAGAAGAGTGAGAGGGGAAGTGGCTTTTCCTGCCTGGCCACTCGGTTTAGCTCAGTCCTAGGATCTCTCCAGGAACTGTCTGGGTATTGGCCAAAGAATGTTAAAGCTGGAAGGAACCCACAGTGATTATCATAGTCAAGGCCCTCGTTTTAGTAGGAGGATGCTTAGGCCCTGAGTGGGATGTCACTTGCCCAAGATGAGGCTGCAGGGTTAGAGGCAGACACAGGGCTGGAACTCAGCTCTTCCTAGGGGCTCCAGCTCTGTGTCCCACCATTCCTGGCCTTCTTTCTACTCACTAGGGCTCCTGCCTGGGCCTTTGGCAAACATCACCAAATGCTATCATCCCATGAAATCAGGGCCCACAACTTTGGGGTGCTCTGTTTGAGTACCCCAAAAGTGGAGAATACAACACTCTCCTATTTTCACACTCACTTCGGTCCCTTTTTCTACACGGTCTTGCAAGCAAGGCTGGCTTAGGCAAGGAGGGCGTGAGGAGTGGTGCCCGGCCCCACCTTCAGGTCCACGTGCCCGACATCGTTTCCTGAATGACAGGGAGCTCTCCTGATGTGGGGAGGCAGGCAGGCCCTCGCTGTCTCTGGGCTGTGCCCGTGGTCTTGGAGGAGAAACAGCACAGAAGTGACCTGCGTCCCGTGGCAACCTGCCTCCCATGGCACAGGCTTCCCACATGGCCAGGGAGCAGAACGTGGAGATCAGAGGGAGGGTGTGGCGAGTGGGGCAAGGGAGGTGGCTGGAGGATTTCTGCATCAGAGGAAAAGAAGGAAAACCATGCACTGCACAAGCTGATAAGGAAGAGAGCCGCCTGGTTACTGAACATATATGCAGGTAATTTCGAAGATCTTTCAGTAGGAGAGGAGAAAGAGGCTTCCAGAATACAGCGGAGGGCCTTCAGCTGGTCTGAAGGAAGCGCTGAGAGCCATCCTAATACATCCTGGAGGCTGCGGCAGCTCCTTCCTTTGGGGATGCTTGCGAAGGAGGCAGATAAGCCCCTTTCCCTGATAGGTTAGACCTGCCAGGTGAACCCGAGGACAGTTTTAAATTAAACAGATCATCTTATTTTTGACCCCTCGGCCGAAACCATCAGACAGGGCACTGAGCCTTGCCAAATCCTGAAGTAAAGCCTCACTGAATATGCCCTTGGATCCAGGCCTTGGATGGCCTCTGCTGACTTGGGGGGGTTGTTTTAGGTGAGTTCCAGTTGTCCCCAGACATTTAGATTGTACCGGCACAACTGTGACACCCCTCTGTCACTTCAGCAAAGATGACTCTCCCTCCAGATCCTTTAAAATGGCACTTTCAATAGAAATATAATAAAAGCCACATATGTAATTTTTCATTTTTAGTAGCTTTTTAAAAAATAGACAAAGAAATCGGTAAAATTAATGTATCCAAAATAGTATCATTTTACCATGTGCTCAAAATAAACAATTACAACGAGATATTTTACATTCTTTCTTTCCTATTAAGCCTTTGAAATCTGGCATGTATTTTACACTTGCAGCACATCTCAATTCAGACACTAAATTTTCATTGGAAATATTTGCTCCATATTTAGGTTTCATAAAACTTACAGTTAAAAAAGTAGATTCACCTATTCAAGTCATGCCAAACATATTTAAAATTTTTGCAATAACTGAAAGGCATTATCAGTTTTTAAATTTAAACTAATAAAATTATATAAATTTTAAAATTTGCTTCCTCCATTGAACTGGCCACATTTCAAGTGTTCAGTAGCCACGTGTGGTTAATGCCACCTAATTGGATAGCACAGAGGCCACCAGCAAGCCGCTCCCTCACCTGAGAAGGAATCGCTGTCTCCACTCTTCCCTCTTTTCCCCAAAGGGTCAAAGTAGAAGAGGCTGAGCTTTTATCACAGCTGTGACTCTGTTGTTTGACCCTTGGCAGAGCCCCTCTTCTTAGGGGATCCCAGAGTGAGGCGTAAGCTGCGGCTCCCTGCCCCCCTTCTGCTCATCTAAGACTTTGAAGGAATGTGGCCACCTGTTGTAATGTTCTGAATGGGCTGTGATGGGTCACACTGGAAACAGGCCAGATCAGCACTTCCTCCAGGGGCCACCTCCCACCATCACCTTCTCGTTTGGGGTGTGATGGGCCACAGACATAGACACTTCCCCTGGGCAAGCTCCCCCTGCCCAACTCCTGGAGAAACCTGCCTGGAGATGCTCACCTTGGACATTGTGCATAAATGTGTATGTCCAACGTGTCCATGTATCACCAACCCAGCAACCAAGCAATGTGCCCTGGAGTCACAGCCCCGAATCCTAGTTTGTCCTCAGAAAAAAAATGAGGAGCCTTTCTTTACCTCTGGTCCCTGGCCAGGAGGGGAGCACATGTAAGTGGGACTTCAGCCTTTCATTCTATGGGTCATCAACTTGCCACCTGCCACAGCTACATTGTGGAGGGTGGTGGGTCACCTTGTCTCTCTCCATCCTTAGGGAAGGAGACCCAGTACTCTTAATGCAGCATGATGGAATGGGATTAGACAGAGGCAAGAACCCCCAGGGGGGCTCTCTAAGTGGAGACTGGTTCCCAGAGGCACTTGTGCAAAGCCCTTGTCACCTGGTGTTGGCAGACTGCCCAGGGCCTTCACTTTCTGGAAACCTTTCTGCAGCCCAAGGAGCCTTTGATCTTTGTGGTCCACAAGTAGATATCTGTCTACCAGGTGCCACACTCTCATATTTTTAGTGGATGATTAGAACTAGGGAGATGAGAGGCAACAGAGAGCTACACAGGCAGAGACCTGTGCTAAGTTAATTAGCTCATATTCGCTCATTTAATCCTCATAACGACCCTATGGAGAAGGGGCTCTTGTCATCCTCCCATAACTGAGATGAGAAAACCAAAACAGAGAGAGGGAGAAGAAGCTAAGGGGAAAGTAAATCTGCACCAAGGCTTATTGGTCGGCAGCCCCAGCTTCCTCCCAGAAAAGGTACCTGGAGGTTAAGGGCAACACAGTTGGATGTGCCCAGTCAGTCGTGGAGCTGGGACCTGAACCCAGGTGGTCTGGCTCCCGACTCTGAGTGGTTATCCATCGTACTCTACGGTAGCTTTATTCTTCCCACCTTGGCCGACTGTGCTGTTGGCACCTAACCATTGTGGCTGTCCTGCCTGAAATAAGGTAGAGGATCCCAGCTAGGGAGGCCCATAGCCCTCCTGGTCCAGTCAATAGGATTCTCAGAGTCTACTCGACTCCCTGCCGGGCTCTGCCTCCTGGACCTCCTCCCTTCTTGCAACTGCTTTTTAGGATGACAGTTGTTTGGGTTTCTTTTCCTCTTGGAAGGTTAGGGTCCTTTCCTTCTCAGCCCATAATTCGGGTTAAAAAGAGCCCAGAACTTGCACATCTGTTACTGACTACAGAGGTTAAAAAACAACCCAGGGTCTTCTGAGAGAGACAGGGCCCGGGCAGATGCTGCCCAGGGACAGGATGGGTAGGAAGAGGGGTGTTGCAGCCTCCCTACCACCCCTGAGCCTTTCTCCCTGTGCAAATGCTCACACACACACCATGCAACTAAGTCATTTGGCATGCACCGCTGGGAAACAGACTTCAGGAGACTGAGACATGGCTTACATTCTTATACACAGTGATCAGCTGATCCTTCATTCTCCTGCAAGCCTTGTGTTGTAGCAAAGAACAGGCAGCTGCAGGCAGGCTGTGGAGGGGTCTGAGGAGCGTCTAGCCTGGGCCTTGCTGTTTTCAGCTACACCAAGGCTTGGACCAGCAGAACTCTCTGTGACGACGTTCTAGATCTGCACTGTCCACACAGTATCCACCAGTCACATATGGCTACGGAGCACTTGAAATCTGACTAGAGCAACTGAGGAACTGAATTTTTCATTTTATTCAATATTTATTAATTTCAATAACCACATTGGCTAGCTGCTACCATAGTAGATGGCATAGCCTTAGGTCAAAGAGATGCCCAGTATACGCAGGGCTTCTCACGGCTGTGCTGTCCATCAGCCTGCCTCCTGCACCCTTCTGCAGCAGTGTCGTCATGCTTTGAGGCAGGGGCATGGATGGGACCACCTCCCGAGGCATCCACTGGGCTCTAATGTGCCCCAGCTTATACTACAGAAATACTTCTAGACCCACTTCTCTTTGCCTCTGGGGCAGATCTACACATCTCTCCCTTTAACGATTGTTTATTGAATACCATTTGCCGGAGGAATGAAGATAAATGGCAGAGTGCTGCCCTTAGGAATTTTAGTGTTAAATTCCCAGAGGGAGCTAGAATGAGAGCCATAGGAAACCCAATGCCTATTTTCATTCCTTGTAGAGAGATTCTGGACATCCCCATTTTGGCTTCTGGCTAGGAAAAGAGACTGGAGAATCTCCCCAGGTCCACGTGGCCTGTCAAAGCCCTACACTCTTCCTGGGTTGTGAATTTCAAGCATGCCTTAGTTTCTCCAATTTCTGTAAGCCAAGTCACAATATCTGAGCCACCCAGTTTTCTCTTATGGTTGATTATGAGGTCCAACAAGATAGAGTGAGAAACTAACACCAGCCTGGGAGCAAGCTGTTAATGGTGCCAGGGCATGACTAAGAGCCCCAGGGTGGGAGGTTGGGTTTCAGGCAGCCACAGGTCCCCACCTGGACCTATCCATTGCTCTGACTAGGAAGCAAGGCAGAGTCAGAACGCTTCTTAAGAGCATGTGCTGCCTCTGCTGGCCAAGAATTTTCCCCCTGCAAGAGCACAGCAGCCACAAGAGGGCGGGTTTGGAGACAGTAGTTGAGCTTGGGCAGGGTACATGCCGTTGTGCAATTGTGCTGTGGCTACTACAGCCCATCCTAGGGTGTCGCTGGGTTCAAAGCAGCTGGGCCTGCACCCAGACACCCTCTGTGTTTGCTGGGACATGGAGGATGGTGCAGTCCTCAGGCACGTGTTCATGTTGCCGTGGAGAAAGGCCAGTGTACCCATACGTGCCTCTGTGGACCCTGCTCCTTGTGTATGAATGGGAAACGGCTTATAAATGAAGGAGGGGCTAGAGGCATTAGAGAGCTGTTTGGAAGTACTGGGGCAGGGGGTGTAGAACCCAGAGCAGGCTCAGTTCCCACCCCAAAGGTAAATACTGCATCAGAATAATGGTAGTGCCCTTTTTGTTGTTGGATAATATGAAATTAAAGGCCCTGCCTCCGTAGCTTCCAGGGGCAGAAAAAGATACTAAGCATTCCACATTTCCCTTCCTCTGCAGACTATTCTGAGAATGGCCTCTGGAGATAGGCAGGGAGGTCTGGGATGTGTTTCCCTTCCTTCCTGGACCTTCTCTGGTTGCAGATTACAGAAACAGCCCCACGTCCTGCACAAATTAAGCCTCGTTCCCCACCCCTCCTGCTCCTTTGCCTGCCCTCCACTCTCCCACCCCGGGGGTCTTTCTAGGTCTCGCTTCTCCGTCTCCTGACTCTAAATGCATGTGGCAGACACACAAAGAGAGGGAGAGGATTTGAGTGATTATCAGAAAAGTTGGAGAGGGACACACACAAATTCCAGACTTTAAAATGATGTGTGTGGACATCAGTCTCTTGCGCCATCTACTGGCCAGATGGAGGTACTGACCTGGCTGTCAAACAGGTTCGGGGCCCACTATCAGATTCCTTCTCCAGGAAGTCCTCCCTGTACCCCACCTAAATCCCTTCTGCAACCTGTGTTCATCTTCTCCTGAAGAAATAGCTCAGGAGAAGCCAGTCTGTTTGTGCCTTCTAATTTCATCTAAAATTTAAACCCTGCCAAAATTGAAAGCCCATTTAGGACTCGCCCACAGAGCAGCTGAGTGGGGCTAGCTGGCGTTGGCATCCCGCCCCCGGGCTTACTTTCCAGCACTTTAATCTTCGTGGCTCTGCGGTGGTTCCCTTCCAAGTTTCCACTGTCTCTCTGGAGCCTGCAGGTGACCACAAGACCCTGATTAGTATCTTGGATACTGGACTCTCCCGCTGCCTAAGTAATAGGTCTCACGGGGTTAAGTGGCACCAACAACCAGGAGGCACATGGGGACTTTGAACCTGCCCTTCAGAAGCAGCCAAGTAACCTGCAGCCTTGGCCATCTGCTCTCAGGAGGCTGCCTTCATGAGGCCAGCAAAGGAGAGAGGGTTTACAAAAGTGTTTTGAGTCCCTTAAATTAAGAAAGACACCAGAATATACCAGAATTTACATTTTTTTCCAGTGTCATTGTTTGGCCCCAGGATAATACCTCAACACTTTCAAAGAAAAGAGTAAGAGAAGTCAAAATAAATTTACCCCAAGGTTGATCAGACTACTGTCACAGCCCCATCCTCCTCCCAGGAAGGGTGACGCAAGGTTAAGGATGGCCCCAGCACTTCTTCCCAAAATCTGAGCATCCCGAGAAGAGCCGCTGGTGTGGGGCAGGCTGTGGGCACCCTGCTTCCATGGTACCGAGACCAAAGAGCGAGAACCAGCTGCAATGACAGCTGGAGAACGGCATCCTCTGACCAAAGGGACAGAGCGCCTCCCTCCTCCCCCCCCCAAAAAAAAACAGGTGGCCAGAGGAAGATGAGGTGTGACCCCATCCCAGATGTCTTTAAGAACTAGAAAGAACACCGATGAGATAGGGGTATGTGCTTGTTTCTGCTTGGACACAAGGGGATGGAAAGGAGTTTGGAAAAGAGTCCAGGAGCTAGGACAGCCACGGGGGGGGGGTGAGGCAGCTTCCCGGGCTCTCTCCCCTTGAAGAGGTGACAATCTGTGGCTCCCCAGGCCAAGGCTGGGCTGGAGCAGCCCACAGGAGGAGACCCTCATCTTTCTTCTGCACCTTGGTCAGCAGCCACCTGCTCCCCGGCCTGCCCTGGCTCTCTCTGGTTATAATCCTGTCTGAGGAAGGAGTTGGGCCCCAGAACGCCCCCAGGATGTTGGTGGCTGCCATCTCCTGCCTTCTCCCCTGGCCCAGCCAGGGGCCTTCTGAGGATCCGGAGGCCTGGGGAAGCCTGGGGAGGCTGGGTGGAGAGTCTCAATCCCCGAACAAGAGGCGGGTGCCATGGTGAGTGCTCCTTCTCCTCACTCGCCCCGACAGGGCCTGAGCCTCGGGTGGGGGCCTGTCTTAGAGATAACAGAGCCCTGGCCTTCCAACGCACTGAGTCCCCAAACCAGCCCTGCTCCCCCCTGGCCCCTCTCCAGTCTAACTTGTCCCACAACCAAGAAAAGTTGCTTTACCCCCAAACATCACTCTTCTAACTAACCCACCTGCCAGGCGTGTCAGGGTTTGACAGAGCAGGGTCAGGGCACGGGGACATCGTGACAGGCTGGGAAGAGGGCTCGAAAGCCCAGAACGGGCACCGGGGTCCTGATGCTGAACTTCTGGCTGAGCCTGTTCTCCACGTTGCTGTCTGCTTCCTCCTCCTCGTCTTCCCCTCCAGCGATCCTTCCTGTCCTGGGAATCGATGCTCACAGCCACGACCTTCAGGAACACTGCAAACCCTTCGAGGCTTCTTTGGAGCAGGGAACTTCCCTGCCAAGGCCAGAGAACTAGTTCATTAAACTTGACAAATCCTGAGCCAGGAGACAAGCCAGTGCTGGGGTGCTCCCTGCCACCAGCCACCCTGACCAGGTCGGGCCGGGTCTGCAAAGGCCTCCCCAGCTCACCCCTAGCGTTCCCCGGGGGCATGAAATAGAATCTTTCCAGAAAGCTTCTCCTCCCTGCACCCCCAGCCACTTCCTTGAATTCTTCCCCTTCCTCAACTTTCATCCCCGGAGCCTGGCTGTCGGCCTTCCCGGGAATAGTGGAGGGGTAGAGAATGGGGTTTTCCTTCACCCCATTTGAGGTGTTCAGGGTCACCCAACGCCCCACTTTCTTTTTCAAGGATTTGGGAAGGGAGGCAGTGAAGGCAGGGCCCCTGCTCCTGTACCTGGTCCCACTGTGGGGCACCAGCCACACCCTGCCCACCTGGGAGCAGCAAAGGTCTCCCCCACCCTGGGTCTGCTGAGACTCGGGGGGTAGTTGAGGAGCCCAGAGGCGGGTGTCCGTGGGACAGGAATTTACTGGAAATCTGTGGACCAGGGAGAGGCCAGGCAGGTGGCATTGAGGGTCAACAAATACATGAACAAAGTCCCGCTTCTGTAAAGGTCAACAGTCAGCTAAGTATAGACTGTCACCAAGTCGCTCCTATATATAACTGCCTGGCCCTGCCAGCTGCTGGCCTCTCTCAAGCTGCAGCTGAGCAGCATGCCAGCCTCCCAGGGCCCGAGCTCGGAGCCAGGTCCGAGCCAGAGCATCCTCCGTGCTGTTCCCCACTGGGCCCACATTTCTGGCACTCCCATCTCCCAGGTCGCCTCCTCCTGCGCTTCACGATGGCCCCACCATCCTGCTGCTCCGGACCCCAGAACCCCACTACCAGCTCCCCAAGTCCAAATACACCTCAAGGCCCAGCAATTCTGAGAGTGCGAGGACTAGTGCCCTGGCTGCACCCTGGCTTCCTGCAGCAGGCCAGGTCTCCAGTTCCCACCTCCAGCCGCCCCCAGCAAGCAAACTGCTCGCCACCTCCTGCCCTGGCCCTTCCCTGGGCCACTGCCCTTGCCACCCCCTGCTTCCTGCCCCAGACTGTCCTCTCCCTCCTGCTGCACCTCCCTCATCTACCAATCTTCCAAGATTCTCCTACTCTTCCTCCTTACACTCACTCTGCTCCACTCCAGGCATTCCAGAAACTTCTCTCCACTTACATGAGCATCGCTATTCTTCCCAGTTCTCATGTCCCTGCTTTCCCCAGTCTGGAGAGCTCCAGGAGGGCAGAGACCCCGCCTGCTTCACCCTGTGTTACTTCCCTCGCCCTGACCTCCCGGCCAGGGCCCTGGGCGCGGGCAGCTGACCCCCGGCCCCCTCTCCCCACAGAGAGAGACTCACGCGAGCACGAGGAGCCCACCACCTCCGAGATGGCCGAGGAGACCTACTCCCCCAAGATCTTCCGGCCCAAGCACACCCGCATCTCAGAGCTGAAGGCCGAGGCAGTGAAGAAGGACCGCAGAAAGAAGCTGACCCAGTCCAAGTTTGTGGGGGGAGCCGAGAACACCGCCCACCCCCGGGTCATCTCTGCGCCTGAGATGAGACAGGAGTCTGAGCAGGTGTGTCTTGCGGATTCACTCCCCGTCTCGCTCCCTCTGCCACCGCCTGACTTTTGGGTTTTTCCCCTGCATCTCAGTGGGCATTCAGGGCAGCAGAAGGTACTTAGGCTAGATCTGGCAAAGGACCCACTGCCAGCCATGGTGTCTCCGGTTAGGAGAATTCTCAGGGTTTACATTTGTCAGGACAGAGGGCTTGTCCACGTGAGTGGAAATAGAGGTAGTGCTCACTCCAGGAAAGTGCACACACCAGGCACGTGAGCCCTGGAGATGTGTCCGGCGCATAGAGCACCCGGAGACCACGCCCCTGGGCTTCATTGCTCGGCAGAGTAGAAAAGCTGTGGGGAGGGGTGGGGCTTGGGAAGCAAAAGGGAAAATGGATCTCCACACCTGGCCAAATGCTGGCTTTGTACACTCCCAGGGCACGTGACAGGTGAGAGGGAGGGAAGATCCTTGATAGCAGCTGATTAGAGCCAAAGGTGGTGACTGTCCTCCGGGACCCTTCGGCCCCCACTCCGGGGCCGCCGTCTGCACGCCTGGGCGGTCCCACTTGGTCCTGCCGCTCCCCTCACCCCCCTGTCCACACAGGGCCCCTGCCGCAGACACATGGAGGCGTCCCTGCAGGAGCTGAAAGCCAGCCCACGCATGGTGCCCCGTGCCGTGTACCTGCCCAACTGTGACCGCAAGGGATTCTACAAGAGAAAGCAGGTACGCCCCTGCCCCGCGCTCCCAGGTTCAGATGGCTCCACTTCTGCACCTGCCCGGAATCTCCACTTGGGGCAAGCACATAAGATGTCTGCCATTAACGATTTAGTGTTTACATTAGCCATTCGGTGTTTCCTAAACCTCAGACACGCATTCGTGTAGCACAGGCATGGTGTTCCCCGTTCCCTCCTGCGCTATAATCTACCTAACCTTTCGGAGATTCATCTTGTCTACGTGAGTTCACTTGTAACACTGTATCACACCACAGGTTGTTCACGCTCCTCAGATGCTCTTCTGATACACACGCACAGGGCATGGGCGCGCGCACGGTGTTAAAACCTGTTTCCTTTGTGTGCCGCCTGAAACCATCACGCCCCTTCGCAGCCAGGCTCTTCTGCGGGAGATGGCTCCCAAACATCGCCTGGGGGGCTTGTTAAAGCAGCAGGTGGCTGGGCCCCCCCACACCCAGACTTTCCACTGGTAGGTCTAGGGTGGACTCGGAGGACTTTGCATCTCCTCCACGAGTTACCAGGTGACCCTGATCCCACCTTAAGGGCACCACTAATCTAAATTTAAGAGCCAGACTGCCTTGGGGTCAATCTCGGCTCTTGTGCTTACTGGCCTGTCTCCTTTCCCCAGTCATCTAATGTCTCTGCTTCCAGAGAATAACAGTGCCTACTTCAGGGAGGATGAGGAAACTGTGGAGCACCTAGAACATTCCCTGCTCTATACTAAGTGTTGAGTGGTGTCTGACAAAGCTGCACAATATTATTATTGCTGTTACTATTATCGTTATCGGATCAGCTTCCAATGTCGAGAATCCCTGGAGAGAACCGAGTTGGAGGAACTTGAGTGGATAACATAAAAAAGAGGCCATGGCTGGGCATGGTGGTCACACCTGTAGTCCCAGCTCCTTGGGAGGCGGAGGTGGGATGATCGCTGAGCCCAGGAGTTCAAGGCCACACTGAGCTGTGATCATGCCCCTGCACTCCAGCCTGGCTGACAGAGTGAGACCCTTTCTTAATAAAGGAAAAAAAGAGGTTGTAGGAGTTAGCCAAGGGCAGGCTGCCTAAATTCACGTTTTCCTCTGCCCCTCCATAAAATGGGGGCACCAGAACCCCCAGGGCTGGGTCCAGCTCCTCGGCTCAGCTCGGCTCTGGGGATGAGAGTCAGTCTTGGGGTGGGGAAGAGGCAGGGAGGGCAGCAGCAGAGGCTCAGCGAGCCCGGTCCTCACCTCCTGTTGCTCTGCCCACCCCAGTGCAAGCCCTCCCGCGGCCGCAAGCGTGGCATCTGCTGGTGCGTGGACAAGTACGGGATGAAGCTGCCCGGCATGGAGTACGTGGACGGGGACTTTCAGTGCCACACCTTCGACAGCAGCAATGTTGAGTGACGCGTCCCCTCCCCACACCCCCACCCCCGCCTGCCCCCAGCCCCGACTCCAGCCAGCCAGAGACTCCCTCCACCCCAGGACGCCACTCATTTCATCTCATTTAAGGGAAAAAATATATATATATATCTATATCTATTTGAGGAAACTGAGGACCTCGGAATCTCTAGCAAGGGCTCAATTTTGAAAATGGCAACAACAGAGAGGATGCAAAAAGTTAAGAAGACCCCCCCTTTAAAACAGTTTTCTTTTTGAGGCAAGTTGAATGAACAGAGAAGGAAGAGAGGAAGCACAAGAGGGAGAGGAGGGAAGAAAGCGTTCGTGTGGAACAGAGGGACAGATGAGCAGAGTTACAAAAAGGAAGGCAAGCAGGTGGACAGGAAGGAAAGGCGCCGGGGGCCAGCCCTAGCCTGGAGTCGGGAGAAGTTTGGGCACCAAGATGTGGCTTTTGGTGACACCCTTGGAGTTTTCCCAGTCTGGATTGGTCAGGGAGAGAAAGGAAGAGGCGGGTGTGCCAGGGCCTCTCCCAGATCTGTCTCCTTCTCCAGCCAGCGGTGTGGACAGCTCGACCCCTGGCCTTACCCCAACAGAATGTTGTCTCTGCCCTAAACTTATAAAAGCTAAAATGCATTCCATCCCTCTAAAAACAAATTCGTAATTGAGTGACATTAGATAGCTAGGTTTCCCAAGCAGAGACGTGAATGTCAAGTACGTGCGCATTCTCAGTCCTCATGCAGACTTTTAGAAATCCGTACACACCCCAGTATTGGAAAGACTTGTCTTTCCCGGGTGATTTAAAAAAAACACACACACACACACATGCTGAAGCTGTGGTTTCAGCCCTCAATTTCCTTCAATTCCCAACTAGCGCAGCAGCCTCTGTGGGGGAGGATAGGCTGAGAAAAACGTGGGCTTGTATTTATCTACAAGGCTGCATATCGTCATATATAGGCATATAAATCTATTTTATTTCTTTGTTTTTTTTTCTTTCTTTCTATCTTTCTTCCAGAGGTTTGCATTAACTTTTCAGAGTAGCTCGTGGGGCATTGAGGAGCTTCCTCATTTTGGGGAAACCAAGGAAACCCACGTTCTCCCAGTGCAACCCATAATGCCAGTTTTGCCCACCCCTAGTCAGGGCTCCCCATGAGCAGCAAACTCCGTTCTTCGGGGGCCCAGTGTGACTCCACACAGGTGTTCACATGTACCCACCCAGCCAGGCGAGGCCAGCGCTCGATGTGCGCACCGCACCCCCGCATGCGTCCCACGCAGTCTTTAAACCCTCGGGAGGTAGCTGTCTCTGGACACCACGCCAGATGAACCCAACAGGTCAACAAGTGTGACCCGCCTGGTCCTGTCCCAGCCCTTTCATGTCATCGGGACAGGACCTGTGTTTTGGAAGCCTCCCTCGGTCTCCACGCTGGCAGAGCAGGAGAGAGACTGAAACGAGAGAGGGCAGAGAGGGAGAGGGTGGAGGAAGCTTTCACGTGCAGAGAACCCGTAAACGGGACTGCCCAGGCCAGAGCAGGTGGAGGGTGGGGGTATCCGCCCCGTTCTAGCTTTGGAGCAAAGCTGCGGAGAGCGGGAAACACCCGTAGCAGCCTCCTTGGCTTCCCGCCCTATATGCCTCCTGGGGTTCAAGAAGAAGGAGAGAGGAAAATGGGGGGATGGGTTGTAAGATAGAAACGAGCTCACGCCAGGGCACAGAGCTGGGGAAGGCGGGCAGCTGCAGGTGGGTCCCGGACGCTAGAAGCGGGACAGGAACAAGGATCAATAGAGACTGGCTGTGCTTTCGAAGGGCCGAGACCGTGCTCGATGCCCACGTTCAGCCACAAGGAGGGACGAAGGCCGAGAGTCTTTCAGGCTCGTCCCCTGTGCTGGCAGCCCCTGGTCCCTCACCGGGGTGGTGGGCGGAGGAGAGGCCCAGGACAGCCAGGGAAGGCGGCTTCAGGGGTGCCGTCCTAGGACAGCCAGATTCTGAACCAAGAAAAGTTCCGTTCTCCGCTGACGTCCTCAACCAATGGGTGGCCTTGGGCTGTCCTCTAAGGCTGAAGAAACCCTGCCAGGGAAGAGGGCTTGGACACTGGCAAAGGACACAGCTCTCTCCACTCTGCCCTGACGCACAACACAGGGGAGACCGCCTCCAGCACCGAACTTATGGTGACCAAGGAGCAAATATAGCTAGAAGAGGGACAGCAAAGAAGCAAATGTACTCCAACTAATGGCAAGCCCATCACTGCGGACCTCGGGGCTGTCTCCTTCTCCCCGGACAAGACAGCTGGCTGGAGACGGGCGAGGTGCTCTGTCTCGGGGAGACAAAGGGCCCGGTGGGCCGGCAGCCATGAGACTTTCTTGACCTGCTGAGTCAGAGCGCCCCATCTCTGCACAGCTGTCCCCCAGACCCCGACTCACATTTCTGTATGTCTTAGGCCAGTACCCTAAACCTTTTTCGCATCACTCCTCCTTCTGCCCATTCTGTCTTTGGATCTTGAGCAGTTATCTTACTGGGATCTGCCAAGTGGATACTGGGGTACCACTCCCCCTAAGAAAAGACTGAGCCAGGAACTGCAAACCCACCCCTGGCCCCTCCCGGAACTGGCCCTGACTCCTGGGAGGGGCTCCCCCCAGAGTGTGCTGGACTTTGAGCAGGCCTCTGCCCCCGCCTGGGCTCTTCACGGTCAGCCGTGAGGTGGGGGTTCGCGGCCTGGGTGAGCTCTGCCGGACGTCCGTGCCTACTGACCCAGACCTGCACGTCTCCACTGCCTCCAGGGGGCGCTTATGAGCAGCTGGTCACTCCCTAGAGAAGCTGGACCTTCATGCACAGACGAGACTGAGCCTCCCAAATGGAAGGTCTGGCTGAGCCCAGGGAAGGAATCGGGAAGGGAAATGGAAGCTCCTCCCTTGGCAGGGTGCGGGGAGGCCGTTTGGAATGGCGTGAGCCTGTCAGGGCCTGAGTAGGGACCTCCTTGACTCCAGGCCGGCCTTTGGCCAACCCTCTGCTGCCCTGGAGGCCTTGGACCCTGGGCCATCTGGCTCCAGGCCTGTGGGCTGCCCACCCCACGCCTGTGGAAGCTCTCTTCCCACTCACTTTTGACTCCTGCCTCCCTCCAGCAGTGGAGAAGGTACCCCTGTCTTCCCGTGCCTGCCGGGTGACTGAGGAAGGCCTAGCCAGGACTGACCCTCCTTCCCCAGCCTGCCCTGACCCGCCAGGCAGAGCCAGGCACTGGGAAGGAAGAGACTGGACAGTTTCTCTGACGGCCAGGCCCAGACAGCCAGGCCTGGTGACATCAGCCCCGTACGGGAGGAAGGCGGGCGCCAGAGGCCCAGGGGGCTCCCGCCTCTGAGGTCTCCCCACAGGGCTGGCCTCCGCTGGAGGGCTGAGCCCCCACACCTCGCCCCTGCCTCCCCACTGCTGGCGACAGGGCTGCCCGGCCACCTCCACGCCCCGCACAAGGTGGGGCCTCACCCCTGACAGCCACTCAGCCCCGGTTCCGGACGGGACCTTCAGAGAGGAGAGGGTCAAGGAGAAGAAACCCTTGACCTGGAAAGGAAACGTTTGGCTTCCAGGAGAAAGGAGGCTCCGATTTGCAACGTGGTGGGACAAGGGAACGAACGGACGGGGCTTTGACCAGCCGCACCCCGGGCCTTGTACTGTCTGTATTTTTAAAACCACTAAAGTGCAAGAATTATTTTGCGCTGTTTCTCCATTTTTTTTTTCTTTTTCTCCATTTTTTTTTTCTTTTAGACTTTTGTTTTCTTTTTTTTTCTTAAACGTACTTTATTGGTTTTCTAATGGAGTATCTAGTTTAGCCGTTTCACAGACTCTGGCCTCCTCTCCTTAACTCCTTCTGGATGGGGAAAGGGAAGGTGGGGGTCCCCGGCCCCCCGCCCACACACCCCGCGTCTCTGGTCCCGGTCACCAGCCTGGCCCCATCTGCACCACCGCCACCACCACACAGTAGCGCACGGTTAGCACAGTTGTCAGACAGGATTCCTTCAGATTCCGAGTTACCTACCGGTTGTTTGGTTTTGGTTTTTTTCTTTTTTCCTTTTTTGAAAACAGCAATAACCACAGCACATATTACTGTAGTTCTTTATAGTTTTACATACATACCATAGCTCTATTCTCTCTTCTTTTTTTTTTTTTTTTGTTTTCAACTTAAAAAAAAAATAAAGTAAATGCTCATAATCTTTACTGGTAAAAAGGATTTAAAAATAAATCAACAAACGAACAGGAAAAAAAGGCAGAAAACAAAACAAATCACCTGAATGTGGAAGAGCTAGGCTCCTGTTTAGCATTTTGTACTTAAGGAAATAAATAATAATAAAAAAACAAACAAACAAACAGAGGATCTCACGTCTTATTAAAAAGTGAAGATTGCTGTATACTATTTATTCAACTTATAATTTATGTTACTCCTCCATCTTTGTCTTTTGTCATGACAAAGCATTTATTTAATAAAGCTATGCATCCGGTCAGCCTGCGTGGCGTCCTCCGAGGGCTCAGGGAAGGCAGGCAGGGGTGACGTGACCCCCAGGACTCCCCGGGGCCGCAGCCCAGCGGGGGAGGGGAGAGGACCCGGGCTGGGTCAGGGCCAACGGGCCTGCTCCTTCCAGAGGGGACCCTGATCCTCCCGACATGCCGTGTCCCCAGAACTCCGGTGGCCCCTTCTCCAGCCAGCGCAGGCGCTTGACCCGGGGCACCCTGCGCAACCCCCTCACGCCCGCTTTCCTCGTGGGTAAAGCCTTGTAGGGCAGCTGTGAGGACCCTACGAGTTCAGGCACACAAAGGCTCAGGGCTGTCCACGTTCGTTTCATGGTCAGCCACCGTTCTGATGTTGCTGTTGCTACTCTCATTTAATCTCAGCCCCCGCCATTCCATAAAGTGGCCTTCATCAACCCTTAAGCAAATGATCAGTCTCTTCTCCAAAAGCATTTTAAAGAAAACATTTCTAGAATGTTCCTCTGTCACTTATTCCAGTGCCTTGTAGGCTCTTAAGTCCTGGGATCCTCTGGTCGAGGTGAATCCTACCTCCAGCCCCTCCTCACCCCCGCTGCTGTCTGTGCCCAGAGAAGAGGGAAACTGAAATGGCGACTCTGATTTCAACCCTTTGGCGGCTTGAAGAACACTGTCCACACATCCTCCTACTGCTGCCTCAATTACCCTGTTATGTCCCTCCCTCCTAGGCCCCTTCTCCCCCAGGCCCTTCCCTGAGCAGAGCCTCGCAGCACGCCGCCCTGTGAGCATCCCACCAGCACAGCCGGGAGACGGAGGTGGTGGCATCTCCTCTCTGCACAGCTCAGCGGCCCCCAGGCACCCTGCTCTGTCCACGTCACGGGGGTGTCCCTGCCTTGCCCAGGGGGCTAGCCCGTCATCAGGCACATGTCCTTCGCAGTCACTGGAACCCTTCCCTGAGACCTGTCGGACCCAGGTTGCCTCCCGTTGGTAGAGGAGTCAGTCCAGCTGAAGAAGCCCGGGCAGAGCATTCAGACGCCGGGTCACTTGAGCCCCGCCCCGAGTCACCTGTGAAGCCACTTCCCTGGCAGTGAAGGTAGAGATGGGGGATGTGGAGACGTGGGAGGAGGTGCAGAAAGGGGCGGCTGCCTCCTCCACTTCCCTGTCCAGGGGTGCTGGAGTAGGGGCGCAGGCGGAGGGCCTGCGGGGAGGCCCGGAT
Organism: Microcebus murinus; assembly: GCF_040939455.1. Lineage (NCBI taxonomy): Eukaryota > Metazoa > Chordata > Mammalia > Primates > Cheirogaleidae > Microcebus > Microcebus murinus. The sequence goes on along the minus strand of NC_134111.1, from coordinate 87,345,441 downwards.
GGCACCGCCTTTCCTCTCCTCCCTCCTGCGCAGCCCTAGCTCTTAGCTCCCTGCTCACAACCCATGTCCACGGGTGGAGGATCCCCACCACTGCGCAGTGCTGTGGAGCCCTGCGGGGAAAGTGCCACCCTCGCGTGGGCTGACATCCCCACGGACCCGGAGGCTCCAGGGGCCCCAATTCCTGCCTGGGCAGCCCATTGGGACCCCCTCGTCAATCATCTCCCTCCTACACTCCCTTCATGTCTGCTACTCGGTCCACCGCCCTGCCTCGCTCCTGGCGAGCCCTTGCCTTCTCACTCTGAGAGAGAGAACACCCCACCGCCCCTCCCAACCCCAACAAGATCATCCCCCAAGACACCCTTGCGTCCTGTCCCGTTCCCCCCTCTGCTCACAAGGGACAGCCCCTCCCTGCTCCTCACCTGCTGCCCCCCCATCGACCGCCCCCCTCCCTCTGCTGGTGGCAGAGGACAGGGACAGAAGGGAACAGAGATGGACGGAGGCTTGCAGACAGCGCTGATGGGACTTGCCCGTGAATTGGACGTCAGGACGAGAATGAGGGGATCCAAGGATGTCTTCTCCACCCAGTGTCCCTCAGATCACTCAAAGTCAATGTGCCCCAAGCTGAACTCACCCTGAAAGCTCAGGCACTTTGCCTCTCTTATCGTTTTCTCTTAGGCTTCACAAAGTACAAGTTCAATAACAGCAACAAAACTTCAACACATCATCTTCCCATCATCTTCCCCACTAAGCCGACCCTCCTCCTCCTTCTCTTCCCTCTTCGCACCCACCCCCTCCTCACCTGGAGGAGGGCACCACTCCCACCCGCTGTCCAAGCATGAGCCCCAGCAGCAGTCCCGCTCCGCAGTCACCCCCCACATCCAATACGCCACCAAGTCCTGAATCGGCGACCTCGCAGACAACGCTCGCACCTGGCCTGCTCTCCACGACCCAGCCCTCACTCATTCAGGCCGTGCCCCTTCTGACCGGGGTCCCTGCAATTCCTCCCACAGGACCTCCTGCCCACTCCCCTCCTGTGCCTTGTCCTCTGTGCTGGACATCTGTGTCACGGGTCACTTTCAAACACGGATCCAATCATGCCCGTCCTCTGCCTGACTTCCTTCCTTGGTACCTTCCTAGCTTTGGGTCGAAAGTTTAAATCCCTCAGCAAGACACTGGAGGTCCCTCCTGCTGGGCTCTGGCTTCCTTTTCAGCTGCTCTTCTACCTGCATCCGCCCTTCACCACATGCATCCCTCACCACGAACTTGTGTCCAAGTTCACTGTGCAGCTCGTGACTAGAGGCTTTGCACACCTGCTCCTCTGTCTGAATCCCACCCCCACACATACACTCACATACCTCCACATGCACACACATGCATACACATGTGCTCACATGCACATGCATGCACGCACATCTTCCCCACTCCTTTCCCCTAATTTCTACTTCCTCCTTACAACTCAGCCCTCACACCCTCCTCTGAGATGCCTTCCTGGACACCAGGCATAGACAGTCCTACCACTTGCTCCCACGGCACCTGCTGGCAGGCACACCTCCATGGCACCGAGGGCCGTCCCTGAGTTTTGAGGCTGTTTCCTTCCATGAGAATGTCATCCCTACAGGACAAAGGCCATAACTTCTTCATCTTCATATCCTGACACCTAACACTGAGCCTGGGATACAGGGACAGCTGTATTTAGGCAGCACTTACCACATGACAGAAATGATTTTATATTCTCAAAGCAACTCTTTGAGAAATTGCCCCACTATTTAAATGGGAAGTAAAGGAGGTTCATAGAGGTTAGAAACGTGTCCAAAGTCACATAACTCAGAAGTTGTAGAGACCAGATTGTGTTCAAAGGCTGCCTCACTTCCCTGCTCACGCCCTGCACGATCGCACCATGTGTAGCTAGTATTCAAGACTCACTGAAAGGATTCAGCAACTGCAGCAGTGGCTGTCCAGGTCCAGAGGGCATGAGGCCCAGCCTCGCGGACATGCCACCTGTGCAGCCCCCCAGGGCCCAGGCTCGGCTGAATGCTCTGCTGCCACTGTCTTGAAGTTCTTAATAATTTCTGAACAAGGGGCTCCATGTCTCCATCTTGCCCTGGGTCCTACAAATCGAGTCACCAGTCCTACACTGGTGAATGTAGGAGCACAGGAGGCATGTTTCCATGCAGATTCCCAGGTCCCTTCCCGCACTTCTAACTCAGGCCATGTAGGGTAGGGCCGGTGATGAGGCGCGTCTCCACCGCGGCATCCTGGACGGCTCTTATGAAGGATGCTCTGTCCAAGGGCCGGCGGACGCTCAGCCGCAGTTCCCTGTGCTGCCACATGGTGGCAGTAGAGCCCCGGCGTTTGTCACCTGCCAGGTTTAAAGAGGCACAGTCAGCTCCAGGTGAGAGATCTGCGTGACAGCTTCCAGATCCCTGCCCAGCCAGCCATCTGCCCGCATGGACGCACTGATGCTTCCTCTCAGCGAGAGTGTCCAGGCCCCACAAGCCTTCAGTGACCGTGGTTCCTGTAGCTTAAGCCACAGCAGAAGTGCTGCTCATACACCTGTAAAAGCCACCTCTTTCAATGTTTAGACCACAAGAGCGCTGGGAGCAACAGACAGGAAAGGGCAGGGAGAAGCCCTCTGCAAATCGCTACAGAAAGGACCCTGGGGTGTGCGGTCTGGCAGAGGCTGACCCAGCCACGCCCCGTGGTAATGCTCCCGTTACACGGCACCTTCCCACGCATAGTCACCTTGACACCACCCTCTCACTTGAGGCTGAAATCACCCTATGAGACAGATGAGGGAAACTGAGGCCTGGACAAGGTGTGTGACACAGCCTGGGGTGATGGAGTGGTATGTGGGGGGGATTGGATCCAAAGCCAGGCGTCCTGAATCCGGCATTCTTGCCTCCTCCCTGGCCCACGGTCACCTTGGAACCTAAGAAATAAAGACCCTGCCCGGGCCAGTTGGATGGGGCTCTCAGAGGGTGACACACTGGCATCAGTTTTCTTAAGTGCCCATGTGCATTCAAATGTCCGCCAGGGTTGAGGACCACCGTGCTTCCCGGGAGAGCCAGCTGCCCTGCCGGGGACAGAGGCCCCAGGTGCTGACTGCTCTTTACACGGACCCAGGGGACGACGGAGGGGGTGGCCCGAGCACAGACCCCACGCAGGGGCTACCCAGCTTCAGGGCCCAGATCCAGCCCCTGCCAGAGCACCCCAGGCTCTTTTCCAGCCTCCAGCCTCCCTCTGCCCACGGGGGGCAGCAGAACTTGGGGGTTGGCAGCTGCTGCACTCTGGAGTCAGGGGCCCCCAGCCCCAGGGCAGGACAGTTTGGACACTTCCGGGGACCTTTTCCTCATCTGTAAAGTGGAACTAATAATATAATAGTACTTCTTTCATGGGTTCATGAGGATTAGCTGAATCAATGTCCTTTCAGGGCAGCCGGCCACACGCTGGCCTTGGCCTGGTGCAGCCTGGAACACTCCCTCTTGGCAGGGCCCTGTCTATTCTTGGGGATCTGATTTCCTTGCACTCCAAGAAAGCTCATCTCGTGCCTTTTTTTGAGGCTTTTCTTGCTTTCCAGCCAAGCTCATCTCACACCTGGTAAAGGCCCAGGTTGCCGCTGCCTCTCGGACTTCCTAGATGGACCGTCTCTGCGGCCAGGAGGTTGGGACTCCAGACGGAGACGGCTGGCTCTGTGCCGTGTGCTGAGGAGGGGACAGGGTGGACAATGGGCACTAAGAGCTGAGCATTCCTGCCCCCCAAGGCCCCTGCAAAGCAGAAGCCCCTGGGATTCACCAGGGTTCCGGGGCCCGCAGAACAAGTGGCAGAGCTCTGATACAGAGCTTCGCCTAGGGCCTGCGTGCCGTGCCTCAGTTTCCACAGCCCCTCAGCCTGTGCTCCTTCACAGACAGCCCTTGGTTCCCACTTGACACCTGCTGGTCTGGGGGCCAGTTGCGTGCGGCCCTCAGAGAACAGCATGTGGACTCTCAGTGGTGACACCTTTGTGAACAGGCCAGTCCACAACCCTGCGCCCTTTCTTTTGGGGCCGAGCTGAAATGTCTCACTGCGGGAAGGAGGGAGCTCTCCGTTCTTTCAGCAGCCAGAGAACCCCAATTCCAATGCTTCCCGTGCCGATCTCCCTTTGCAGTGTCGTCTAGGGGTGGGCGAGAGGAAGACAGACCTGTGCCCACCTCTGCCTCCGCCCCAGGACCACCCCACAAAGCCTCGTCCGGGGTCCAGGTAGGGACACCCCAGAGGCTTCGAGGAAGGGTCCGGTCTAGATTCAGGTGATGCCCTTCCTTCTTCCCATTTTATGAATGAGAAACTGAGTCATGAAAAGCAGGCTGGGAGGAGGCTTATGGGCCTATGGATCCCGTCCCCAGAGAGGCCCCAAAGACTCAGGCAAGAGACACACACTTTATTTTTCCTTCCTTTAATTTTAAGCAAAAGAGACACAGGGGTTCAAAAATAAAAATTTCTTTTTCCCCCCTCCCAAAGCTTTAGCCCAGCTCCTCTACCATGACCCCCTTCCTCCCCAGGGGGAAGTAAGAAGCGGGGTGCAGGCATCTCCAGCTGGGGGGGGTGGGGCAGGGAAGGGTGCCGAGCTCGGTGCTGGTCTCTTGCCAATATAAATACACAGGTCAAGACTCCGGGAAGGTCTCCCACCACCCACCACCCAAGCACTCTCCGTTTGCTGCCGGTGTCTGGAGAGGGGGTGGGGCGAGGGCCAGGCACCGGCTGGCTGTGGTTTACTGCATCCGCTGGGTGTGCACCCCGCGAGCCTCCTGCTGCTCGTTGTAGAAGAGGTGGCACTCGGGATCCCCCCGGATGGTGGGGGCTCCCTGGATCAGCTTCCCGGTGTTGGGGTTCACACACCAGCACTCCCCACGCTGCCCATTCAGAGACATCTTGCACTAGGGGGAAAAGGGGAGAGAAGGGAAGAGTGTGAAGGATACTCTGCAGCCAGTGGTCCTTCCTCCCCTCATCCACATGCTGGCCTGTGCTCAGCTGGCGCTGCAGGGTGGGCTTCCCAATCTCGAATGCACACGGGGACACTTGCTAAAATGCAGACTCCCACGCGGGAGGTCTGCGGAGGGCCAGAGATCCTGATGGCTGATGAGCTCCATGATGCTAACGCTTCTGGCCCAGGGACCACTCCAATCAGCAAGGCGTTGGGATGCCTGAAGACAAAAAGACTGAGCCCCCAGCCTCGAGGAGGTCCCACCCAGTGGAGGACCTGGTATATCGGATCTTCGCCGTAGTGTGAGGTGAAAACTCCCATGTCACACTAAGCTGGTATGTGCCAGGGACTGTGTGAGCAACTGACACGCTGCTCACTAGGTTTAGACCTAACACAGAGATTCACTTAATCCTCACGACCACCTTGCGAATTAGACATGTTATCATCCCCACTTCACAGATGAGGCTGAAGCACAGACTGGTTAGGCAACTTGCCCAAGGGCACACAGCTAGTGAGAGGCCAAGTTGAGATGCAAAGCCAGGAAAGCCGAGGTACATTGGCTTAAGCCCACCTCTCCTCTCCAAGACCCGCCCCTCAGCCTGGACACCGCGTGCAGTTGGCGGGTTCCTGGGTGAGTGGGGTCAGGATCTGACCCGCCTGAGGCCAGAAAGGGGAGCCACACCCCTGGCCTGCCAGCTGGAACCTGGATCCCCGAGGTCACAGAAGTCTGAGTCTCCGGCTCAGCTCAGACCCCAGAGGACTCTGGGAATGCCCAGGACCTGGGGCCACGGAGGAGCCCCTCCAGCCCAGGTAGGCACCCACCCTCACCTGTTTGAGGTTGTACAGGCCATGCTTGTCGCAGTTGGGGATGTGCAGGGAGTAGAGGTGCTCCAGAGGGCCCCGCTCGTCTGGAAGGCGCATGGTGGAGATCCGCTCCAGGACCTGGTCCAATTCCTGCTGGCAGGGGGTCTGGGAGGACAGACAGACAGAGGACGCCAGCAGTGAGAATAACCGGCCACGAACACCAGTGCTGGATGCGCAGGGAAGGGACCTTCTCAAGGCCACACACGAGTACGTGGGATGAGGGACTTTGACACCCAGCCCAGGGATCTCACTACCATATTGTCATGCCCAACCACCTCCCGAAAGAAAATCACATGGATGTGAATTTTCACTCCTCTCCTCACTACTCTGTGACAGTGGCTTTCGTGGATCAAAACGGGCTCTACTTGCAAATGCTGCTCCAAGTGGTCATCTCCGGAGAAGCCATGCCCCATCCAGGTGGCCAGACTCCAGTCCTTCCCATCACCCACCCAGGGCCACGCCCAGGAGAGCAGAGCGGGCGGGAAGAGGACAGGGGCTGCCAGCGAGGGAAGCACAGCCCAGCAACAGCCAGCCAGTGCCGGGGACTCCACTGTCACCCCTGGCGTGCCTTCTCTCTGCCTGTGTCCCAGAACCAGACTGAAACGTGCAGGTTTTAGAAGAAGGGACTTCAAGAAACCATGCGTCCAGTCCCTCTCGCAGCCAGAGATGCCGGCTGACCCCACAGGTCACTGAATGTGTCGGTGGCAGAACTGGAAAGAAAAATGCTTTGCCGACAGGCAACACAGGACACCCGCCCCAGCTGAGACTCCCTGTCTACGCGCTCCCACCCCCACCCGGACGCGACCCCCACTGACCCTGGCAGGCGGCGGCCGCAGCTTCTTGGGTTCCTCCAGGCCGAGGTGGTGCTTGCCGCCCTTGCCCATCTGCCGGTGCTGCTCCGTGACCTTCTCCCGGAACATGGCCAGCTCCTTCATGCCCGACTTGAAGGGCTTCCGGCTGGCGCTGCCTCCGCCCCCCAGCATGTTCATGGTCCCGTCCACGTGGTTCTCCACCAGGCCTCCCTCGGAGTGGTCATCGCCATTGTCTGCCAAGAGACAAAGGGAAGGAGAGCTCCAGATCCATCCTCCCGGAGAGACGAGCCCTCCAGGGACCGCCGGGACCCCTAACAAGGGCAAGGATGGAGATGGCCAGCATCTAAGAGCACCAACCACGCGCCAGGGCCGTGCTAGGTGAAGACGTGAATGGCCAAGTTCAGCTCCGTGGCAACTCTGCGCTGGCGCCATCAGAACCCTCCCCGCCTCCCGCAGATGGAGACGGCAAGGCTCACAGACGCCGGTCACAGGACCAAGACCGCACACCTGAGAGTGACGGACTCAGGATTTGCATTCAGACTGTGTGACGCCAGAAGAATGACAAGGACACCTACTCTGTTCTGTCCCCACCCGCTGAGGCAGGGTCAGTGCAGAGGAAGGCACCTGCTCAGCCCTCACCCCGGAGTAGACTGAGTCCTTCCTGGGTGGGGCCTCCCAGATTCACCCCCACTAGCCCCAGGTGAAGAAGTTCATCATTTGTGGTCAAAGGGTGCCGATTAGCTGAGCTTTAAAAACCTCACACCACAGAGATCACCGGGCATGTCTGTATAGCGGGTGAGAAGGCGGAGAGCCTCACGGCAACCCAGAATCCAGTTGCCAACACCCCCTGCGGGGCCCTCCTCCCCTCCCCCACTGTCACCCCGTATTGCCAAACTGCCCCCCCAACAAAGTCCCCACCGCGGTCTGCTCCTAGGCTGCTACAGCACTACCCCATGGACCCTTTTATTTGTTTGTCTGTCCGTCCCGTCCCAACCCCATTGCACCAAGAGCCCCAAGAACAGGAACTGTGACTTCCTCAACTCCGTAGTTTCAGCTCATTGCGGGCACGAAGCCTATCAAGGTGTCTGTTCTTAGATCTATTGTGTGCACAGCCCAGGTGCAGGGGCCCTGAAAGCAGACCCCACCTACCAGGGTCTCACTCTGGCTGCAGCATAGCCAGCCAGGGGAGGGTGAGAGAACCCCAACCATACGGTAGAGTTGTGACCAGAGAGACAAGCCCAGCAAGCTCTGGAAGGGCGGGCACGCAAACCACCCAGCCCCAGCCCCGGCCCCTTGGAGACACAGCAGAGCAAACAACCCCAGACCACACCGCCCAGAGCCACTCGCCTGCAGGTCCCAACACGACCTGGGTGGATGCAGAGGGGGTGTTTTTCAACAAATCTTGCATATTTTCTCTCCCTCTTTAATGTGCGTTCAAATACCGTACAGCTCTGATAGCACAAATGAATGACTCTTAAAATATATCTAACAAGGGTTTCAGACAAGGCACCTGGTATCTGGCGGTCCCTTCAGAATGCAGGCACAATGTGCTGGGCTCAAGTGGCCACCCTGATGGGCACTTACCTTAGAAAGGGTCTCGCAAGCTCCCCTCCGGGTTGCTGGGAGCTGTGTGATGCCCACTCACTCACGTCCTGTGGGCCAGGTAAGTACCTAGTGTGGCACTACAGCAGTGCCTGATGTCAAGGGTGGCCAGCGTGGTCCCCAGCATGCAGAATCATTCAACACAGGTTGGCCTCCACCCCTGTCCTTCCCCTGGGCCTGCTGGTCCTCACTGGCCAGTCCTCCCTGGCCACACAGCAGCCTCCAGGGCAGCAGCCTGGTCAAGGGGCCGTACTCAGGTAATATCCCAGCTCTGCCACTTTCTATTCCACCTGTGTTTCCCCCGCACTCTTCCAGCCTCTCTGTGCCTCTGCTTTCTGAACTGTAAATTATTACTGTTGAATAATAACAGTTCTGACTTCAGAGAAATGTTAGGAGTATTTTGGAGTCGAAGCAGTTAAAATACGACCTGGGACATAGAAATTCTACATTCATGCTGTTGGTGGTTACTCCTTGGAGGATGAGGAAGAGGAGCGTGGCATCAGTTACCTGCTACCCCGCAGCGTAGACCCCACCAAGAACCAGGAAGCAAAGGGAAACGGGCCTCTGGGCATCCTAACAGCTGCCACCGTGTCTGTGCATCTTACCGTCCTGGCATTTTCCACCCAAGATGGGGTCAAGCACCACACGAGAACCTTGACGGCTCCAACATTGCTCCAGCGAGCCTGGTTTCCGGGGCCACCCCAGAAGAAAGTCAAGAGAATTAAAAGGAGAAAGAAAGAATGCATGTGGACAGTGGCAAGAAGTATCAAATGGCAGGGAGGAAAGAGGACACTAGAAAAACCAAACACAAGAGTTCTGGGGACATTCCCTGCATGGCAAACAAGGCCACACCATGGATGACCCCTGGGGACTTCTACATCTGACAGCCCAAAACAAGATTGTGTTGATGATGACGATGACCATGGGCATCAGCACAAGGGAGGGGGTTAAAATTTCATGTACTCAGCATTAAAAAGACTTCTATCCAAAATTGTTAAATTTTAGAAAAATAACATTTCTCAATATTTATATTTCAATAAATATTTCAATGTAGACTTCTGAAACCTGGAAAACCTGGAAAATCCTTTTATCTAGAACGGTTATTCCCTAGGGGCCTTGGGTTTTGTCCTAAAGGGAGCAAGAACTGATGGAATTCTGCTCCAGCAGCCCAGTGCCACCCGCAGAAAAAGACGGATTCAGGGACTGCCCCCAGCCTGGGTGTGCGTCCCGTTCTTGTATTTAATCAGACCCAGCCGCCAGCCCCGGAGAAGAGCCTTTTGCCTCCATCCCAGCCACCCAGGACCGACATAAGAAAGACGAACTGAAAGGGAAGCCTCCAGGTGGCCTCTCCAGAGCCCTCTGCACCCGAGATCACCCTTGGCACCACTCTCATCACCGCGCCGGCCCGGCTGGCTTCCCGCCCACAGAGACAGAAGCATTTCTGGAAACCTCACCACCCCTTCCAGGGCTCGGGACCGTGTTCTGCTCACATGGTAGTTAGAGAAGACACCAGCTCTGGGAATCTCCTGGCACCACTTCTGGAACCTTCCACACTTTGTGGGCATGAAGCCCGTGACTCTCAGAAGAGCTCACCTGGCTCTGCCCTTTTGGGAAGAGGCTTGTCTGCCCGCCCAAGGTTTGGGTTAATTAAGACAGCTGGTCTCCACTGTGGCTATAATTACATGTTCTCTGGTTGAAGGAAAAAGGTAGCTCATGTTTAGTCCTAACCTGGAGCTTCCAGGAAGGCTCCGCTCACCCAAACCCAACGCCTGGAACATCCTGTGGCATCAGGGTCTGTCAACCTCAGCAGCCCTGCTAACCATTTGGATCGGACAATTCTTTGTCACAAGGGGCCAGCCCATGCACTGCAAGACGGTGAGCCGCGTCCCTGGCCTCTGCCCACTAGCACCCTCCCCAGGCTGGACAACCAAAGACCCCTGCATGCATGACCAGATGGTGCCTGGGAATCGCTGCAAAACCGCTGCAGGTTGAGAATCACTGTTCTGGAGTTAAGCTCCCTCCCAAGACCTGGATGTTCCCAGCCCTTTGCTGAAATGACTCCAGGCTCCACATAAAGCAGGTCTAGCTCAACTATGTTCCCAGCCTACAGCTCAGACCTTCGCCACCCTCTGTCCCCAGCGACACCAGTCCACAGCTTTTCAGGACAGGGCACGGGGGTCTTCCCTGGGGACCTGCAGCCTGCAGCTCCCTCCTGCCGAGCCCTCCCAGGCTCTTACACCACAGACAGTGGCCAAAGAAGCAGACCTCGGCCCAGTCCTAGCGGTCAATCCAATGCTGAATCCTCACAGGCGCTCTACAAACTCTGGAAGCAGGGGTGAGGAGAGAGAGGGGCCAACAGATAACGTGCATTGGGGCCTGAAGGCTCCAGGCAAGGCCAGCTTGGCCACTGGGCACCACAGGCACAGCGCCTATGAGCCTAGAAGATCTTTTAAGTCTTTTAGACTCAGAAGAAAAAAATTAAGATCAAAACCTCTTAATATGATATTAATACATTTGCAAAACCAGTTATAAAACATGGTTTGAACATATATGTCTTTGTGACAGAAGAGGTCCACTGAGGCAAAAGTGTCCAGGGTCCCCAAATGTCACGGAGCGGTCCTGGCTCCTGGCCCCAGATGCAGGAGTCGCTGGGCAGTATTGTCCCAGGAGGGCAGACCTGGCTTCCTGTCCCGAGGTGTCCCGACCTTCATTGCAGTAAAGGTCAGCTTGTGCACCCTCACGGGGCCACCTGGGTTCACGGGTATGTTTTGTTCCCTTCCTTTATTGATCTCGCCACTGCCGCGAACATGCCAACAAGATGAGGAAATCCACGGCCACTTTGCTGACGCAAGCTCTTCTTAAAGGGGGTGCATGCAGCGTCTGTTTCTTTCTCTGGAAGGGGCTTCAGGACCCAAGTCTAACGGCCAGCTCAGAACTCCACGTCTTGAAGCAGAAGCCCACGGGAGGCAAGTGAACTAGCTGACTGGGTGATCAGATAGGATTATAGTCTGAGAAAAAGCCTTGATTCCTTGTTACTATTTCCAGCCCAAGAGGCTGGCTCCAGAATTCAGGCCCCAAAGTCTAACTGCCTGAGTCTGAATCCCAGCTTTCACTTAGCTGTGCAGCCTTAGACTCTTAAGCTCTCTGTGCCTCCAATGCTCAGCTGTAACAAGAGGACAAACAGCGTCCACCTCCAACGGGCTGCTGGGAGGATCCCAGAGACTCGCATGCACCTACAGTGCGTGCCTGGCACGCAGTAGGAGCACACACAGGTGAGCTCTCAGCTGCTTTCCTCTCCTCCCCGGCAGGAAGGTGCCCATTCGGCTCCCCACACAAGGGCATCGTCACACAGTACCGAGTTCCTCCCAGATATTCCCTTATAGGCCACGGGAGCGATCCACGGGAAAACATTCCAGATGTAGAACTCCAGCTAGAGATGGAATTTGCCCTCAGAACAAAAATACCAAGTTGCATTTTTTTCCCTGCCTAAGAGAGTTACGTTCAGAATAACATTTATTAAGCAACCACTTATGTATGCAACTCTGTGGGCTACGGTGCAAAGGTCGCTATAAGAAATGGTTCTTGGCAACCCAAATGACATCACTGGAAATGACTCCAGGCTTATAGATTGTTGACAGGGACCTCCAGGGCCCCCCAAAGAGACTTTTCCCTACGGATTTGTGAGCGTTAGCTTTTCTGCCCTGTGGAGCACCGGAGGAAATGGGTTAACACTAAATTAGGGAATTTTGCGATATATACAGAAGGTTAAGCTGTCCCAAAGAGATGTGGGGAAATGATGGAGTGGACAGTCCCAGTGCCATCAGCCGAGGGCCTGGAGAGCAGGGGAGAACCCCTGTCCCTGCCTTAGGTTTACTGCCACACCTTTCCACTTTAGACACCTGGAGAGCTGGAGATGAGGAAGGTGTGTGGGTGGAATGAGAGAAAATGGATTAGCTGTCCCTGTTACAGATGGCAAAGAAGGACTCCATCTGCGGCAGCAAACACGTGTCTGCATCATCAGGGTGCTTCACAATCGGCCTCTCGTGCTGGAATTCCGAACAGTGTGCGGTGCATGGATGTCTGTTGTGGTGTAGGCTGGCACCCAGGACACATTCCAATTGAGTCAATGACATTCTTCCTGTTGGGTCATCTGACCCCTGTGGATACCCAGTTTCACTGCAAAGTCCCTTCCTATGCTTTCCACCCTCTGGAGCCCCTGCTTCCTGCAAGGGAGCCAGCCACCTAAAGCCTGACACCTCTCAGATGCCACCACATGCTGGGAGAAATCCTTCCTCAGCATGGTTTTCAAAAATTAGGTGGTCCCTCCCATCTGCACCCCCTTTGTGATAGGAAATGACTGCAAACAGCCTCTGCAGGTGTTCCAGATCCACCAGTCCCTCAGGTGGTAAGATGGCACAAGGGACCATCTCCCTGCTACTGCAGGCCTGTCACCCAGCTGGGTGTTGAAGAGCTCAGTGAACTCTGTCTCGTGGAGAGCCCAACGGGCACATGCCACCACCCTTACACATGGAAGGAAGGACTACAGGAGATGGAGCATGAAGGGAGGGTAGGGAGTCCCCTATGCGGCCAATGACTCCCCTCCATGCCAAGCCTCCCTGAACTCTTTCTGGATTTCCTTTGGAGCACCAGCTCTTGGGTTTGAAGCCTTGGCTAAGCAAGTCTAGTGTGATAGGAAGCACAGTGCTGGTCAGAAAGCCAGAGGACCGAGGTTCGATCCTGACTTCACTGCCATCCCTGAGATTCTGAGTGACGCTGGGCAGGGTATTTAACTTGTGCAGATTTCAGTGTGCCCATCTGTAAATTCAAGGAGTTGGTCAATGGTTCCCAAACATAGCTATTCATCAAAAATCTCATAAAGGACTTGCTAAAAATAGTATCCTCGACCCCAGCCCCAGAGATTCAGAGACAGCAAGCCTGGGCAAGGCCAAGGAACCTGTATTTTGGACAATACCCCTCAAGCTCTGGCCCTGCCAGGGCCCCCATTCCTCTGTGATTCTTGATCTTCTGCTGGAGTTTCCTGAAGAACAACTTGGGGAGGGGAGAAAGATGCCTCTTCTGTTCAAGAGATACGGCCTCACGCATACACTTTGCAAAGACACAGCCTCATCAGCTTTCTACCCATCGACTCTGGGGTACATAAACAGACACATATGCATGCTTGGCTGCACTCAGAGGGGCCCTTCTTGGCCAGGCATCATGGAGATTTCTAGAGCATGCCCTCACGCGGCCGTCTCATCTCGGGCTCCCTCTGAGTGAGCAGAAACAGCACAACCTCTTTACAGCCTCCCTGCCTGTGCGCTCTCTAAAGGGCTGCTTTATAAACACCAGGGTCATTCCTGGAATTGCAAAGACCTGGGGAGGGTCAGGGCTGAGGCAGACAGCTTGAGAAAACAAAAACATGCTCAAATTCAGCCAAGGTCCTCTGGGGCTCTGTGAGCCAAGCTGTCCTTGAAGAGCCAGAGAAATTGATATCAAGATGGCAAACAGCACTATCAGCTTTCACTCCTTTCCATGGGACCCAAACACTTCTCCCCTAGCTCAACTAAAGCCATCTGGGAACCTGGCAAGGTGGCCTAGTTGCCAAGGCCCAAGTGAGGACGCTTTGGGAGCATGCTTTGGTGCAAACTTGGAGCAGGGGCCTTGGGAATGGGAAGAATGTGCCTGACACAGCAATTCTGCTTCTCTCTACATGTGCACAAGGGCACACGCACAAAAGTGTTCATTACAGCAGAATTTGTACTTGCAAAAAAACTATCAGCAGCCTGACTGGGAAGTCTTTCAATAAGTGAACAGATAAATCAAATCGGTAGGGTAATGCAAAGGAATAATACACAGCAGTTAAAAAGAATAGCTCTGGCCTCTGTAGATCAACCTAATGTGGAGAGAGTGAATGAAATCTTTATGTACATTTTCAACTTACTTTAACAGAACAACGTGGACATCATTGGTCATCCATCATATACATCTACATACACGCATGCATATATACACATGTAGATGCAACACATGCAAACACATGCATATTGGTCATCCATATATATGCATACAGATCTGTTTAGCTAAGAAAGATAAACACTTCACAGCTTCTCTGGCTGTCTAAAAAAAAGAAAGATAAACACTAAGTACTCCATGCTAGTGTACAAAATATCAACCACTCACAGTTCTGGGTGGTAGACTGGTGTTGCCGCATTGTTCTTAGTACTTTTCTGCATTTTTACAATTTTCTTTTAAAAAGTTGCCTCTTACACCATCCACCACACCTTCCTTGTCAAGCAGGGGTGTCAGGAACATTGGGTGTCCCTGGAACCTGCTGGCTGGAAGAGGACCAAACGACAGTGACATGGCAGGCCTCGCCACCACTCTCAATGGCCAATGCAATGTTATCGGGGTCACTTGCCCACTAGTTGGAACCTGGCCATGGGCTCCTGGCCAGTTCTCTGTGCCATGAAGAAATGAGGAATGAGTCAGAGGAAAGACCCAAAGATACCAGAAGAGGGTCACAGAATCTAGAAGGGGGAGAGAGCAGAAGCAAGATGACTCAGGCCTGAGAACAGAAAGCCAAGGGGCAAGCTCACCCTGGTGTAGCCCAAAGGGTACACTGCAGTGGAGACACCCACAGGCCAATAATATCCAGTGCAAGGGACCAGAGAGAAAACAGCCTTAAACTAAAACAGGAGAGATCCAGGTTAGAAGCCAACCAAGAATTTCATAAGAAAGAACAAAAACAAGTTATAAATTGCAGATGGGAAGAAATTGCACAACCTTCCTCTGGTATAGTTGAGGAGGAACCTCTTGAGGAGGAAGAAGGATGAGCAAGGAGGCCTCCAAGTGCCCATAGGCCATGTAATTGAGTCAAGAAAAGACATCGCTGGGCAAAGTCCCCCTGTAACTTGACTCAACTTCCCTCACGGCACTCTAGCCTTGGTCCTCTGGCAAAAAGCTGGGATCCATGCTTCTCCTTCCTCCTCTAAAGGATGGAAGCTTCTTGAAGGCATAAACTTGGTTTTTACCCTTCGTGGAGCTTTAAAAAAATTATACGTTATGAAAGAAGGACAGGAAAGAAGACATTCTGTGTGCTCAATTCACTTTTTTTGGAAGGAAGATACTGAGCTTTCTTTTTCTAAGAGTGAAGAAGCAGATACCTGCCGAACGGGATTCTCTTACTTCTGTGACTTTATTCCCCATAAAGGGACTTCATTATTTAACGTTAAGATCTTCCCACGAACCTTGGTCAAAAGGCTAAAAGAGGCACCATTTGCACAGCATGTAAACACATCTTTACTGACTTGGTTTCTTCTTGGATAATGTTCAACTTGTTAAATAAAATGCTTTTCTTGTCCCCCCTCCAACATCAAAAAGCATGCGTTACAGGTGGCATGACAACTGCTTTTGAACAGACATAGTCTCTAAGCTTGCACATAGTGTGCACTCAGTCTACGTTCACACATTGAAAAGCTGACTATCCCCAGAGCATCTACCAGTTGCCCTGGAGAACTTTGTTGTATTAATCCTTTTCCCGGCTCCTCTAGCCTCTCCCTCCCTGTCCAGGGCTCCTATCAGCAAGAGCAATTATGGGTAAAGAAAGGCAGTGAGCAAATGGAAGCATGAGGTGGGGTGGGAAGGACACAGCTGTCCCCATGCTCAGTGCCCGTGGTACAAACCCACAGCCCAGCTCCCAGACGGTAATAAAAGCGGAATCCTCCCAACCTCACTCCCACCACCCTCCCTCCTGCCCTCCTCTTCTCCACCCCAATAACACTGTGCCCAGACACTCCAGGCCTGACAAATTGAACCCAGAGGATGTAAAAAGAAATTTAAAACCTGCAAAGATGTCCAGGATTGCCGGCCACACTCTCAAACCAGCACAAGAAGTGTCCTGAATATAAATAAGTGTTTTTAAATAGGTCACCATGCTTTTCTCTGTCTTCAACTAAAAGTTCACTGATCCTATCTGATACAATACTGCGTCACATCACTTGCCTTCCTTGGCCACGTTCTCTTGGTTTAAGAGGCAGCAAACCAAACCAGAGTCCTACCTCCTGGGGCACAAATGGGCCACAGGTGGCCATTGGCACAGTAAGGGACAATGACATCAGGCCCTTGCTGCCCACTGGAAAACCCTCAACCAACGACTCCCCTCTGGACCCACTAACGGCTGTCCAAAGCTGACCCAGCTGTCCAGGTGAGCCCGCCCCATGGAGTAGGCCACACCCAACAGTATTCTCAAAACCACCAACCAGAAAACAGGCACTTGCCACTCTCCTGTTCCGTGCAGAGGGCAGAGGGAGATGAAAAGACGGGGTCAGAACCAGCACTACCTTATTCCATTATCTGAGTTTCTGTGCTACGTGGGTCGTATACATAACTTTGTTTAATTATCAAGCAAGCACATGAGGTTGATAATTTCTTATCCTCTCTCACATTTGACAAAAGAGCCATAGTTTGAGGGCAGCTGCACAAAGTCACGTAGCCAGTGGCCGAGCCAAAACCAAAGCCTGGTTGTTTAGCTCCATAGCTCTTAACCAACCAGATGGCATCCGGCCACTCGCTGTCACTTGAGGAAAGACCCTTGACCATGACCTTTTAACCCCAGAACTCCAGGGGCCCAGGGTTTCAGGGGAGCTATCGGTTGTACACCAGCTGCCCCATCCAACCTCAAAAGCCTCAGGCTCCAGCGAACCTATCCCACCCGGCCCCCCATATCCTGCCTGACACACCTCCGGGCCCCGCTGCCACAGAAACGCAATGCGTTATCACGAAGTCCCAGGGGCAGGGCACAGGCACAGGGGAATTGCCATTTTCATTTTTCCTCGGCCTCAGGCACTTTAGAAAGCAAGTTTACCATCCAGAGGCAACTTGGCACCTCCGTCCAGAAGTAAAGACAATAGACCTAAAAGAAACTTCCTGGAGAGTTGCGTAAAGGAACATTTTTGAGAAGTTATGCCTTAATTACTACCTCCCAGGGAAAAGGAGCTTTTCCAAGAAGCAGTATATAATTCACTGCTTTCCTGCATGCGTGAGTCTGATAGAACGGGGCACTGGCATGAGAATCCGGAGACCCAGACTGCATTCTCGTCTGCATTTACCTTGGCATTTGAACCTGAATGCAGCCTTGATTTCTTCCCCTGTCCAGTGGGAAGAATCCCAAGGCTAAAACAGAGCTGAGGGGGGAAAAAATACAAAACAAAACAAAACAAAAAACACTGGGCTTTCTGGTAGAAGTGGACAACATCTAGAACAAAGCAAGTTTAACTATTATTTAATCATTTACTGTTGGAGTGGCTCTCTTTGCTTAGGACTCTCTGACCCCCAAGTCCAACCTGGATCTCTGCAGCCAGAACATGGTCGGGATGGCACACATAGAGCAGGCTCCTGCAGCCTCCCTCCACCCTGCCCAGGCCTTCGGGGGCTCAGCCCCCTCCCCCCTGCCACTCTGGCTGGGAGAGCTCAGTTCCTTGAATGAACACAGGCTGACACACCTTCACCCACCCACTAATTAGAAACCTCCCTGGGCTTCACTCCGGGCCAACTTCCCCAGGGCCTGTGGGCCAATTCCTCTGCCCGGCAGCTGGCAGCTTGCCAGCCCCTGCCCTCTTCTCCCCAAACTCCACTCCTGCCCTGCCTCCCAACAGCCAGGAAGAGATGTGGGGCTGGCAGCCAGAAGGGCCCCAAGGACTGCCAAGTGTCCTTCCTCCCCCCCCCCAACAAAAAAAAAAAGAGGGAAGGGAAAAAAATTCCTGAGTACAGTCGACTCAGTATTTCTTTCTGGGGGAGCCAGTGTCTGAGTAAGGTCTCCCTCTGAGTCGTGACTGACACCCAGGGGCTGAGCCAGCCAAGATCCTCCCTGGCTTTGTCAAAGAACAGGAGTAGCCGCAGGAGGGGGAGGGAAGGGTGAGGGGTCAGCAGTGGAAGTGGAGGAGAAGGAGGAGGAGGAGGAAGAGGAGGAGGAGGAGGAGAGGAGCACAGGGAGACAAGGAGATGATCCTTTCTCCAGGACAGAAAACTCAATCTCCTGCACCCCACACAGCCTGCTCTTGGAAGGAGCGGAGGGGGGAACGCATGTAGTCTCACTGGGACCTGAAAACCAACACATTTCCCTGGACTACCCCATCTGTAGAAGATGCCTGTCCTTCCCCCTGCCACCACGAAAGCCCTCAGAGAGTCCAGGAGGACTAATCCATCTGGGATTCCCAGTGGCGACACTGTGCTTTGCCCCCACTGTCCTGGGTTTCTCCATAGTAGACACTGGCCCCAAAGACTCAAGCGTCTGCCTTCTCCACCGTCCCAGAGCCTTGCCCCATTAGATGCCAAGGAACAGAGGCGGCGTCACTGTGCACAGACAGGTGGCCACTCAGAGGGCCGCCCAGTATCACAGATGGGAACAGACACTAGGAAAGACCCCAGCACTCTGAAAACAGCCCCAAACCCAGAGTTCCTGCTCAGAATCCTTTAGCCCTTGCAAAATGAGATGCTGCACACACCCCCACTCTAGAGTTAGTAAACTCTAGAGACAACGTAGCAAGCAAATGTCACTTTTTTGGAAAGAACATCCAATGTCTTTGCCAGGATCACGTTCAATGTGTTCTGGCACCCTAGGTTCAGAGGTTTGAAATCCCCATTGCCCTGGTCTGTGAGGCCTTTGCCATGGCTTTGATGACTGCACAACTACACACCCTACGTGCTGAGTGTGTTAGGGCTGTGGTCCCCTTTCCCGTCCCCCGGTGCGCAGACTGTTAGGGACTGGGCCACCCATCTGTGGAAAAATCGTCTTCCATGAAACTTAGGAAGTGGGGGGCACACAGCAGGAGGTGAGTGTATTTACAGCCCCTCCCCCATCACTCGCATCACCACCTGAGCTCCCCCTCCCCCTCCTCAGTCCCTGGAAAAACTGTCTTCCTTGAAACTGGTCCCTGATGCCAAAAAGGTTGGGGACCACTGTGTTAGGACTACTCTGATTAGCACTGACCCTATTATCTGAAGCCTGGGTCCTAGCAGGTTTCCCCTGAAAGGCCATCTATATAGAGTACCTTCCCCCACCCTGAAATGTGGCCTTGGGGATTCTCCAGTGCTCTGGACACCAACAGCTGGGAGGCCAGTTCCTCTAGCTTTTCTGGCCAGGTGAAGGGGAGACTCAGCCCTGTGTCACCTGTTAATGAGCAGCAAGGCTAACATGAAAACCCAGGTGTCCCCCAGAGTCCCTCCCAGTCCCATTCTAGGCAGTACAGAGAGAAGCTCCCGTATCAATGGTCAGTCCCAGATATTTGGACACGGGTCCCAAAAAGCACACTTAAATCACCCATAAAAGGTACAGGCTGCCGACCACAACCACGTGCTCACTGTCCCCTGTGTTTATACTGCACTTGAAGTACAGGTTCATGACCCTTTCCACAAGTGGCCTCACTACAGCCCCATGAAAGTAGGTCAGAGCGGTACAGACATTTCCATTTTATAGGTGAAAAGGTGAAAATCAAGCGACTCATCCCCAAAATGCAAGTGCTTAGGTTTTATGTGTACTGTACATCTTTACACACACACACCCGTGTAGGCACCACCCGATGAAGTGGGTACCATTGATTTCTGATTTACAGAGAAGGAAACTGAGGCTCAGCGGGACTAAATCTCTTACCTCAGGTAACTAGTATGTGGCAGACACCGAGGATTTGAACCTCCAGAGATGAGCGGCCCGCCTGATGTGTCCCATTTGGCCTTCACTTCAAGGGCCAGGAGATGCCACTTGCCAAGACTAAGGCAGCCAACATGAATGAGAATCCACTAATGCCATGATGGCCATCACCCTAATGTGCCCCCCATCATCCTTATTTCACTGACAGGTAACCTGGCATTTGAGGAAGGCCCTTACTTACCACTCAGGTCTTAGGTGATGGGTCTGCACTGGGACCCAGGTCGATGGGACAGCAAAGGCCAGGCTGCTTCCACCAGCATCTGTCACCTGCCCACTCCGCCTTGTCACCCTTTTGTCTCGCTCGACTGGTCGATACATGCCGGCTACTTACATTTTTGAAGTCCCCAAGCTCCAGGACATGGGCCTTTCATTGGAGTGGAGGGAATCCACATAACCCAAATCTGGCAGTGGTCTGCTGTGCCCCATACATCACCTGCACACAGCAGGTGGCCAGGAGCAAAACTTCTGGCTGACAAGGTCAAAGGTATTTTCTGCCAACAACCCAACCCCCTGCTCAGCTGTGGAGGCAGAAGGTGCAGGGGCAGACAGCCAGGTTAGTCTCTCTGCTCCTCACTTACCTGCAGAGCATCCCCTACCTGACGCCCACTGTCCACACCCAGGACGCGGAGGTGGAGGAGCCTTTCTTGAAGGGATGGTGGAAGGCAGGAAAACAAACATGCAAAAAGCCGGCTCATAATAGGGTGAGGACAGATGGGGAGATGACCAATCTCCTGGCAGCTGCCTGTCCTCTCAGTAAAATGCTGGCCAGAGAGAGCAAGGAGAAGCAGAGGGGCCTATGACATCTGCCAACTGGGTCACTGGCTCCCCTGGTAGATTAAAGTGTCACCCCCTGTTCCATGCCTTGGTCTCAGAGGGAACAGAGTGAGTACTAACCCCCGTGGGAGGGAGTCTCCCCTTCCCCAGCCCACTGAAGTCCCCTCTCAAAGCCTGGTCAACCGTCCTCCTCATTTAAGGATTTGAAATTTTTCAAAACATTCTAGTCTCCAATCGCCTATATAGTAACCCTCTGATTGGAACTCAGAGGAAGGCTGGGCCACTGTACTTCCACTCCCTATTTTTGAGCCCTGGCCACCTCACCTAGCGAGCAGCCAGGTGTTCTTGCTGGGCCAGCAGTGGGAGAGGTTGGAAGGGAGCAGGCTGGGAGAGAAGAGCATGGTCTGCAGGGACCGAGGGACAAGAAGGAGAAAGACGGGGAGGGCAGGGGGCGCTGGGAACACAGAGAGGGAGGCTAAGCCATTCCCTGGATATGGAGTCCCTTAAAAAAAGAAGAGGAAAAAAAAAGTCCCCAGATACACAGATGCTAAAAAGAAAAAAAAAAAGACTTCAATGTTTTTCTTTTTTTTTTTTTGTGGTCTAATGCTACAACGTGTGAGGAGGACCAACAACAACCAACTGTGAACGCAGCCTTGTGGCCCACATTCGTTCTGCTCTTCCCCCCTTCCTTTCCACAGCCCCTGCCCTGCCCTTCCAGGTCCTATACATACTTACCCTGTTCTCCAGTCTGGGATGGCCAAGAATTTTCAGAACTTCCTTCTATCAGAACTTAGCCACTGTCCGTCCTATTTTCTATGGCAGAGAACTGCCAAGCGGAGAACCAACTGGAAGCCAACCTGATCCGTGGGCCAGAGAACAGTGATTCTCTCAAAACCCTCAAATGTCTGATAATGAGGGACGGGACATGCTCCTGCTCTCGGGTAACCCAGGGCATTTTTATAGGACTAACTGCCATGTGATCTCCTAACCCAAAGTAATAATTTGCCTGAAAACCTTACCTTAAAGCCCAGTGCTAAGGTAGGATAGCTGTGAGAACCATCTAAGCCTCCCTCTTCCCTGTGCCTACCAGGAAACTCAACAGTCCAATTGGCCAAGACCTGTGGTGCAGACAGATCCTCATGACCACGATGAATGGGTTCTTCTTCCCTTCTACTCTACCACCTATTCTAACCCAGGGATTCCTTAGCCCTGATTTGTAAAATACTTTTAACATTGTTATATAGGATTTTTTTCCCTCAAATATCTTGTTTAAGGAATTGGGTCATTATTACCACACAAAGGAAGCTAACACAGTAAACGTTTTCGGCATATGCAGAAAGTGGGTAGGGAAACTTCCAGCAAAAAAGACCCAGTTCTGCGACTTCCTCCAATCCCAGCCATCATGGACAAATGGCAGCCCCAGGCAGCAGTGGCAGACAGAACACTGTGAGCCTCCCTGTCATCCAGAACCTGTCTGGCCTTGCCCCTCAGACGGGCCCTGCCTCCAAGGCCAGGGTGCACAAAGCCACGCCCTGCTGGGTCTCTCAGACGGGCCCCAGGAGCAGCCCTCCACCCCCATCCCCTGCTTCCAGCACAGTGGTGCCTGGTGACTCAGGCAGAGCAGCTTAGCAGGGCTAGCGCTGCGAGTGCCGTCCAGATGGGGGGAGGGGCGGCGGAAGGTAGTGGTGTTAACAATCAGTGACAGTGGGTCCCACTCATTTCCCCAGTCTATTTTACGACTTTGAACTCGGTATGCAAATTTATGCAAGACGAGACGCAAAGCAGTGCTCGGAGCCAGAAGTCCCGTTGCTTTTTCCCCCTCTTTTTTGAAGCTGCACTGAACCACTGTAAATCAGTGCTGGCCTCTTCTCCCCTTCCTTCTCCCCCAGCAACTGCAGAAGCAGAGCCTGCCCGGTCTGCCCGCCTGTCTGCCCTGGGACTTTGAATGACTGCACATTTCTATAGCACCTTTATACGTGCAGCGGACCAGACGGCCACTCTGGCGCCCCGCCCCTCGGCATAATCCCCTGCATTGTACGCCGCAGGGAAGGAGGCTGGGGAGACATGGAGGAAATCAGTCCAGCCAGGCCTCGATTCTGAAAGGGCCCCGCCTGGCCCAAGCCTGCTCCCTTCTCTTCCCCTGACATTTCTAGCCACTTCTGCCCACTCCACCACCAAACACACCCACACGATTTCAAAGTCCTGACTTCAGGCAGATCATGGGGTCCTCCTTCCATTTTTCTTCCAGGCCTGCCCACCCCTGCCCCCTCGTCTGACTTCATCGTTTCTTTGAACCAACAAGTCCCAGGCCATCACCCCCATGGATGCAGGCTCACCATCACCCACTCCTTCCAACGAAGTGCCCACCCCCACCCCCACCCCCGGCATCCCTGCCATCCCCAGGAAGCCAGCAGCACAGCCCCTGAGTCCTGGGAACAAAGACAAAAGAGCTAACAGCAAAGCCGGAACTGCTGGGGTTTGCTGCCTCGAAATAAGAGGGTATGTTTAAAATTCTCAAAAGCAACCTGCTCAAAGAAGAATGCAGGCTGGGGGTGGGGGATGCTCATTCTTCAGAGGGGAGAGGGAGGAGATGGGAGAAGGAGAGTAGGAGAAAGCAGGATTCAGTGCTAAGGACTGGCATCTGGGCCAGTCCTCACCCCTCAACTGGGGACCCCAGCACTCTCCACACAGCAAAGCCAGGCCCTGCCCCAGCCCAAGACCCTCTCCCCACAGAAGCCTCCAACCTGGCCCCCTCTCTTCCCTGCACCCCTGCAAGCCCAGGCTTCTCCCCAAAGAGCTCTTCTCCCGCCAGTCCTACTTTTGTCTCAGGCACCCCTGATGTTGGTCACTTCTTTCAAGTGCACCCATTGAGCCTCCATCCCCCCACCCCCAACTTCAGCCTAACATCCCCTCTTCCCAGGCTGGAGCACAAGAGAAAAATGCGGAAGGCGTACGGGCACTGGGAGGAGAAGGCTGAGGAGGCAGCTGGGGCGAGCTGGCGGAAGGGAAGTCCCATAACCAGGCAGAAAATCCAGAGTGACATTCTTCCCATGAACTCACCGCATTGTCCCCAGGCTCCCCTGACAACCCCTCCCTACCCCAGACTCTAGGGAAAAGTGAAGGGGGAGAAATCCCCCGCATCTGTTCCCGCATCTGTTCCGGGCTAAAGACCCTAACCTGCTTCAGGGATTTGGGTAGCAGGAGAATTGGTTTTCTGGCTTAGAGTGAAACAAATGAAGAGTGAAAAAAAAAAAATACTAAAACATTAGAAAGGAAGTGCACCACACGCTTTATTAAAACAGTCAACATCCAAACCATCCAAATGATTCTATCGACTTGAGGCCCTTTGAAAAGTTCACTCTGCTGAGGAAGATGTTTAGTTTGCCAGAGTTCAGCTCAGAAACCGATCAGTATGGCCCTGGTGGACCACGGGTGGGAGGGTGACCAAGATGAAAGCAGGACTGGGGGGTGGATGTCCTGCCCCACAGTGAAGGGACTATTGGGGGTCTCTTTCCTTCTCTTACTACTTTCTAAGAGAAGCAGGAGGGAAGGGTTAATTTCCAAAAGGAAGCGAGCAAGGGAGAAGGGGACTCGGGGTTCCACTTAGAGGAAGCCCCAACTTGCTCTGTGTTCCAGGGCAAAATGTGCCAGAGAACTAGAAGAAAGATTTCAACTCTGACCCCTAATTCCATTCTCAAGGAGAACAGGAAAAAAACAATAGCAGCCCAGAGCAAGGGGGGGACTGTACGGGGCTTACAAAGACCGCAGAAGCTGAGAAGCAGGCAAGAATGTTTTCACTTTTCTTTTTTTTTTTTTTTAAGTTTGAGAAACTTGATCAGACTCACTTGCTTTTTAAACAACAGCAGCAGGCAGTGGACACATTTCACCACTGTCTCCAAGAGGAAAGAAAATAATTACAGCTTCCTCCAGACCACTGGGGCAGGAGACTTTCATAATTAAAAAAAAAAAAAAAAATGAGCTCCCTAGAGCCTGGTTGCGACCTTCAGATAACTTTTGGGGAGGAATAAGGGCCCCTTAACACAGAACCTCGGGGTCCCCGTTCTATGGGACAGGCAGGGTCCCTCAATTCAGGAGGGGGGATGGGGTGCAACACAGCGCTCGAGTAAGAGCAGCTGCTTCCACCGCCCAGGCACCCTCCTGCCTTCAGACCTGGAGCCCAGATGCTAAACTGCACAGCCTGGTTGTCGCCGTCCCGGGATCAGAGCCGGAGAGCGGGCTAAGTCAACTGCTGGGGTCTCCACCTCGCCTCCCAAACGCTCCCTTTGATTTTGCAATTCAACCTGGTAGCAAGAACCCTCTATGCAAAATAGTAGCGTTTCTCCCAGGCAACCCACCCTGCAAAGTACCAGCGAGTCCTTTCCTCCCACCTCAGAACCCCAGTAGAAGGAAGTGTCCCTCCTTGCGCTGGCGCCCCCCCCCACCGCCCTCTCCTCAAGCGAGGTTCCTGGGTCACTGCGCCCAGCAGCCTCCGCCTCCCAGCAGCGACCCCACCAGGACCCGTGGCTGGCAGTCGCCGACTCGAGCAGTGTCCCAATAAGCTTCCAATTCCCACTCCCGCAGATCTAACCAACTCCCTCCTCCCCAATAAATCCCTCCTCCAGATTAGAAGTCGGGGTACGTTCCACCCGGAGAAGACTACGGCGACAGGGTGCCTTTCTTTTCCCCATTCATCCCCACCAAATTATGAGCCAGGGCTCTTCCGTGTGTCTAACTCCAGTTCTCCACCCCTGGCCTGACTTTCGGGTCCCCGCCCTCAGCAGTCCCCCCAGCTCGGGTCAAGGACTCCGCACTTCCCTAAAACAGTCCCTGGGGTCCCGCCACACACTCCTGCCCTGCCCAGTGGCCGCCAGCCAGGCTCCCCAGCTGCCCTGCAAGTTTCTCCCAACTAGCTGTCCCAGCCCGCGTTACCTGCAACCTGCTCGGGGCTGGCGCCGTACTCGGCGTCCCGGCGCTTTTCGCAAGTGCCCTCGCCCATGACCAGCGCCTGCAGGGGCAGCTCGGAGCCCGGGTGGGGATAGCAGCGCAGCCCCTGGGCGCAGCGCGGGGTGTAGACGCCGCACGCCTCGCCCTCCAGCCGGGCGCACACCGAGCAGCAGCCGCAGCCCGGCTCCCGGACGAGCTCGGCGCAGGGCGCACGAGCGCCGGCGGCCACCCCGGCCACCCCGGCGGGCGGCGCGGCAGGCGGGGGCCCGCAGGCGGCCAGGCGCTCGGGTGTGCAGGGCGGGCAGCGGAACAGCACCTCGGCGCGCGCCCCGCAGCCACCGCCGCCCGCGCCCAGGAGCAGCAGCAGCGGCGACAGCAGCAGCGGCAGCGCGAAGCTGCTCAGTCTCGGCAGCATGTTGGCGATAGGGAGCGCGACGGCAGCGAGCGAGCGAGCGAGCGGGCAGGTGGCACGGCCCGGAGAGCGCGAGAGCCGCCTCCTCCGCTTCTTTCTCCTCCCCCGCCGCCGCAGCCGGGTCCTAAAGGGCCTGCTTCTCCCCGCCCCCTGCCTTCTCCCCTCCCCCTTTTGGAGACCACCCCCTTCCTCCCCGGCACTCCCGCGCGCCGGCACGTGCATGCGCGCACGCCCACTCGCCCACCCCGCAGTTGGTTCCCAGCTCCGCGGGTCCCCCACTCCACCCCGGCCGCGTCCCTCCACGCTCCTCTAGCCCTGGCTCCCTGACTCCCGGAGGATAAGAATAACGTACAGGTTGGGGTAGGATCGAATTGGGAGTGGAGAAGTGCTTTTGTCTCCTGTCTTTCAGTTCAGTTCAAGGACTTAGTTGCGCGCTTCCCATGTGGCCGCCCCGGGCTAACTGCCCGAGGAACACAAAGGACATAAGGCACAGTCCTGACCTTCAGGTCGATTCAGTCTGATCACCCCAACTCTCAACCTCGAGGTATCACGCACCGCTGACATTTTGCTTCGGACAATGACTTGGTGTCAGGTGGCTCTTAACGTTGGTTCAGACCGGTCTGGACCAGGCTATCCGCGAACAGCCCCTCTTAGTGACCATTGCAGTTTCCCAAATCTGGGAGCTCCTGACTACAATACATGAGAACCCGCAGTGCAGTTTCCGGGCACTGTTCCCGTCCTCTCCCCCAACCCCTCTCTCCACCGCCCCGCCAAAATTATTCCTTAGTAACTTGGCCCCGGACTACAAATCCCGAGGCATTTGCTGCGGAAGACGTGCCTGAACACACCGCTGCAGGGGGCTCGGAGAGGTGCGATCAGCCCTCCAGGTGTGAGAGATCGCTCTGGGGAAGGCCGTTTATGGCTCTCTCCAATAATCAGATGGACAATTACGGCCTCCCTTCGTTGTTCCGTTTGACTCTTTCCAAGCTGCCCCAACCCCCATCTTTCCAGGCTGGGCTCATCACCCATCTTGGGTTGTGACCCTAACAAAGACCGTTGTCAGAGAGACTCTTTTGGTGAGGGATGAACTATTAAGCTGCCTGCAGCCCAGGTTTAATTTTCCAATATCTCAGTGCTACCCTCCCCCCCAACCACACACACACACACACACACACACACACACACACACACACACACACACACGGGCTCTTCCTAGCTTTAAGGCTCAGAGCCTGTTTGGTTCTATTCAACAGCTACTTAACCAGGTGGCCACCTGGCTCTGAAGGTGAACTAGATGCCTCCAGGAAGGCAAGTTCCTCCTCTTAAGAAACTAAGAATTACAGGGAAGAGTTTGGTAAGATGAACACAAGGAAGTGGTTGTCAGAGGCTTTGAGAAATACTCCACTGGAGAGGTAATGGGTAGGGGGGAGCAGAGGAGTTTCCTGGGTGAGTCACAATTGTAGTGGAAGCTTGGAATTCTCCCAGGGGACATGTAGGGACTGCAAGGGCACTCCAAGCAGAGGGACCAGCCACAGCAAAAACTCGGGAATGGGAAAGTGAAGGAGGAGATCGGAAAGTCAGTTCACTTCTGTCTGAGAGCTGATCACTTGGAGGGAGCAGGGGGGAGGTAGGAAATCCAGCTGACTCACACGGATGTTTGGCTCAGTTTGGCAGGCAGGAGGGATACAGCATCCATGTATGAGCAGAGAAGTGAAATAGACAAAGTTAGACTTCCGGAAACCACTATAGCTGTGCAGAGTGCGGATCTGACAGAAGTTAAAAGACACAGCCCCGGGGGAGGCTCCTGGTCAGTCCACTTTTGTGTGTCCCAGTGTTTTGTGCCTGCTTTGTCACTTGTTCCTGGTGGTCCCACCCACTGAGCTCCCACACAGTAGGGACAAGGGCTGGAAGGGCGCTGTCCAGTGGAAATCTAATGCAAACCGCAGATGTGAGCCTACATGTAGTGCAATTTTACATTTTCCAATAAGCACATTAAAATATAGTAAAAAGAAATAGGTGGCATCCATTGTTAACATACTTTAACGCAATAGATCCAAAATATTATCATTTCAGTGTGTAATCAATATTAAAAATTATTAATGAAACATTTAACATTCCCTTTTTTCATACTAAATCCCTAAGCTCCAATGTGTATCTCACATAGCACATTTCAATTTGAGCTAGCCAAATTTCAGATGCCCAGTCGCCCCATGTGACTAGTAGTTACAATTGGACAGCACATGGGTCTAGAATATGCCACCTAGTAGGCACTCAGTAAACATTTGTGGAGTGAATAAAAGGTACTTCCTCCAAAAACACTCATGGAAGGGCCCCTCATTTTCCTTCTTCAGGCTTCGCTGCAATGCCCAGCAGCTGCGGATGAAAGGTGGTGAAGAGCCTATTGAGAGGCTAAGAGTGGCATTCATTCATTCATTCAGCTACTCACTTCTCTTTAGAGATTCATTCTCTTGCCACCTCCTTTTAAAGTCCTTGATCTTTTAGCCAAGAACTGCGGAGATGAGCAGGCAAAGTGATGCTGACTTGACAAATGCCAAGTACTCAATTAGATTCTCTTTCTGATGAGTCTGAAGACTACACCTCAATTCTTTTCTCCTACTTCCCAGGTTAGTAGCCAATTTTACCCTCCTCCACCCTAAGTACACACACACAAACACACACACACGAATGTGTGTACGTGCACCAATAACAACCCCGTTTTTTCAAAGTCTTTTGTAACCCCAGGAGCCTCAGAGTCCCACTCCCCAAAGGCCCGCTGCGATGGAGGCTTACGTCACAGAGCACCCTCGAGCCATTGAAGCCTAGAGAAGTGGAAGGTCTTGGCCAGGGTCCCAGGCCTGGTCACTGGTTGGCCAGGGACTTGACCACTACCATAGGCCCAAGGCCTAGAACAGTGCCTGGCACACAGGCACTCAATAAATATTTGCTGAGTGAACCCAGGTTCTCCACTCCTAGTCTCTTGCTTTGCCCGTCCATTGTTTCTGGAGCATTCCTTCCTTTGAATTTCTCATGAGTCCTCTGTAAAGGATCTGTCCTTAGGCTTGAGAGCCTGTCTGTGCCCGGCAGTGAGGACTGGTTGAGAGATGGGGACAGGCTAAGACTAGTTTTCCTACCCTTCCCCCTAATCCCTGCTGTTTCTCATTTTAACAGTGTTTCATAAACCCCACCCTCACATGGTTTACCGTAACTAGGTACCACCTGTACTGTTATTTACGTAATTTTTTTAAAGTAAGTCCATTTGCTCTTTTGTTTTGTTTTGTTTTACGTAAGGCCATTTTTAAAATAAACTTTATGTCACTACCATAAATGGAAACCCAGTATCGATGGCCATATATAGATGGTAACCATAAAAATAAACACAATGAAAACAAAACAATGTTATTTGATTTGAGCTGGATACTGTTGCTTGCTGAAGCCTCCGAAGTTGGCACACTCTCCCCTGGTTAAAAAAGATGAGCCAGTCTAAGAGAAGCATTAAAGGCAAGCTAGACCCAAGCTGAGATTTTCTCCACTAAGGCATCAGAAGGATAGGAATGTTTCTAAAAATATTTTATTGAAACATAATATACATGCAAAAAAGGACACATATCATAAAGTTGACAGATATTCACAAATTGACCATACCATATAACCAGCACCCAGGTCAAGAAAGAGAACATTAACAGCATGCAGAAGTAACCTTCGTACCACTGCCAGTTACCACCCACACCCCCATGAGGTAAACATTATCCTGACTTCTACTGGCATGGATGAGTTTTGCCTGTTTTTGCATTTTACATAAATGAAAATATACAATATGCACATACAATATGCAGTCTTTTTGTTTCTGCCTTCTTTTTTTTCTGAAGCAATTTTATGGACAACATCCCTGCCTTCTTTTGCCCAAGATTTTGCATGGAAGATTCGCCCATATCTTTGCATGTCGTTGTAGATCATTCCTCCCAATGCTGTTGGGCAGCATTCTGCAGTTCAAATGCACCACA
This sequence comes from Microcebus murinus, assembly GCF_040939455.1. Classification (NCBI taxonomy): domain Eukaryota; kingdom Metazoa; phylum Chordata; class Mammalia; order Primates; family Cheirogaleidae; genus Microcebus; species Microcebus murinus. The sequence continues at coordinate 87,315,371 of NC_134111.1, read as the reverse complement.
ATTTATTGGTCCATTCTGTTGTTGAATGGGCACGAAATTTCTGGATCATAGGGTATGCATACATTCAGCTTCAGTATTAAATAGACACAGCCAAAAAGTTTTGCCAAGTAAAAGTATGAATTTATACTCCTATGAGCAGCACATGAGGCTTCCACTTGCTCCCTATCTCTGCCAAGAACTGGCATCTCCATCTTTCCTCAATTTACCTATTTTGGTTGCACACCTGTTTGCCATATGATAGAAGAGGAGGAATTTTGAAGGGGAATCACATCATACGATGTCATGTAATGTCATGCCCATATATCATAAGCGAATATCTTCAGTAGCACCTAAAATCATCATACACTTCTATTTTAAAGATGTGGTCTTGCCACATTGCCCAGCCTGGAGTGCAGTGGCTATTCATGGGCACCATCACAGCACACTGTGGCCACAAGCCCCTGGCCTCAAGAGATCCTCCTACCTCAGCCTCCTGAGTAGCTGAGACTACAGGCACCACTGTGCCTGGCTCATATACTTTTCTATTATGAGGAGTTTTGTTTTAATTTAGCTGTTGTTTTCAGTGGAAGGGAAGAAGGATAAAAGCACTGTTTGAGCACAGGACGTGTCCTCTAGTCTTTACACATTCCCGTGGGATTTGCAAAGACCAGCACAGCCTCCTCTTCATGGAGGCCTGAGACAAATGAACAGGGGCAAAGACCTCTGGCTCTTCTCAACTCAATTTCGTGGTTAGAGACTTCATAATGGAAATTCAAGGAGCATCACTGTGGAAAAGGTTAAGAATGAAAAATGTGCTCTGGTGTAACTAAGGCCGAGCTGCGTGCTTCGTGGTGATTTTCTGAACAAGCCCCAACTGCCAGGCCAATGACTTGATCCGATCACTATCAACCTCTTTGCCTTCAGAAAACCTCAACCAAGTGCCTCTTCCCAGATGATAGGTAAGGCTTCCGTATGGCCCTGTCCTCTAGAAGTTGCTGCATCGGTTGGATGACCCTAGAGTGACCCAATGGAAAGGACACAAAAGGAAATAATTAGAATCAGAATGTGAGCCAGAAGGCTGGCAGAGGAGTCAGGAGGAAGGGCCTGGGGTCCAGGCTGCCTTAATTCCAGTACAACCTCTCCACTCACTGGCTGTGTGATTTGGGGCAAGTTATTAAACCTCTCTGAGCCTCAGTTTCCGCATCTGTATAAGGGGATAATAATAGTACCTGCTTCAAAGGATTGCTGCAAAGAGTAAATGAAACAATTCAGGTGAAATCCTTAGCACGCTGCCTGGTACACAGCCCCCAGGTGAAGATAGTCATGCTGTTGTTACCACGTTGTGCACGTGGGGAGGAGCCCGTGTCCTTTGGCAGGTGCAGGATCACAGGATGGCGCTGAGAGTTCCTCAGGGAGAGGTGAGGCAAGTACCACGTCCCTCCCTCTAGCAGGCTGGGAAGGTGTTTGCAGAGGACGGAGGAATCCAAGCACACTGCTGAGTGGGAAGGGACTGGAATTGTTACCTGGAGTGTAACAAGGCAGGTGAGGGAAGACTGGATGCATAGAGCACCCAGCAAGTGTGCTGACGAGTAGCGACAATGAAGTAAAAGAAATCAGAGCACAGTGGTCCTCAGAGGCCTGGAGGAAGGTGTGGAAACTGGCTGGAGGGACCCAGAAACTTCTTCCTACTCTAAGTTAGAGGTCTGGCTGATCTGCATGACCATAGTGACAAGCAGTGAAATGTGCAGGCGACAAGAGGAAGAAAGGAACAAAACTAACAGCCATTAAGTCTGTGCAGATAATTTTATGGGTGTTATTTCATTTAATTCTCGTAAGTGTCAAATGAGACTCAGACAGGTGAATGAGCTATCCATACCCAACTAGTATGGTAAAACCTCCCCTTTCTGTACCCTAGGGGAACTAAGAAACCGCAACTCTAACTTAAGATCTGCTGCTAACTTCAGAGTGTGTGGCCTTGGGCATACTGTGGCACTTCACTCCAGTTCTCTAAGTGGATGCAAGTTCTGAAGAAAGGGGGTTGGACTCCATGATCTCAGACACTGGATAAAGGAAAGGGTAGCTTAGAGCGGCAGTCCTGTGTGCTTACAAGCTCACGCCTCGGCTCAAACCCTGGCTCTGCCTACGGGGGTAGCGCTTGCTAATATTCACCCATATCCTGTTCTTTCCTTCCTGAGCACACAGAAGCCCAACCCAGCCAGAGTCGTAAGGAACTAGTTGTGGCTGGTGAGCTGCAGTGGAGTGACATATCACTTCCAGGCTGAGGCAATGAAACAAGCTCTGTGTGGCTCCCCAGGTTCCATCTTCCTAATGTTCTACGTGGCAAGGCTACCACATGGCAGGGCGTCCGTGAGCCTGGATCCTGAGTGACCGTGTGGAGTAGAAATCAGAGCCTCCTGCCGGCTGCCTTGAATAGGAAATCAGTATGAAGTAAACCTTTGTCGTGTTAAGTCACTGAGATATGGGAGGGTTGATTGTTGCTGTAATACAGGCTAGTCCATCCTGACTAAAGCAGCCATTTACTAGCTATGTAAACTTGGGCAAGTTACTTAACCTCTGCATGCCTCAGTTTCCTCCTCTATAAAATGGAGACACTGATAATACCTACCTCATAAAGTTGTTGTGAGCATATAAACAACTTAATATTTTAGGCACTTAAGACTTAAAAACAATGACTAAAACACTGTAAGTGCTATGTAAGTATTATTCAGTGCTTTTATTTTATGGGATTATTTTCCCAGTGGCATTAGGAATTGCCAGTTTCAGTTAAAATCTAAGCACTGAAGGCATGGATTCTGCCTGCTTCCCAGACAGATGGGACTGCCTCAGGAACTGCATATATTTATATATGCTTAATATCCAAAAAATAAAAGATTTAAGTGTCTGTCTTTGATTTTATGTCCTATTTTTTTGTACTGTAATCAGAGAATGTAATCTACATGATATCAATTCTTTGCAATTTATGGGAACTTATTTATAACTTGTTATGTGATCAATTTCTGTAAACTTTCCATGTATACTTGAAAAGTATTAAATGCAGTGTGTCAAAAAAAAATCTAAGCATGCACTATAGATGTGAGTTTGCATCCTGACTTTGCCACTTGCTTGTCAGATGAGTTTGGCCTATTCATTCAACATTTCTGAGACTCCATTTTCTTATCCTTAGTGTGGACAATAGTACCTGCCTCTCCTAGGGCCCTACCATCCTGAAGGCGCCTGTTCTTGTCTTGGAAGCTAAGCAGGATCGGGCCTGGTTAGCACTTGGATGGGAGTGTCCACCTCAAAGGGTAGTCGTGAGGGTTCTTTGAGCTCAGCACCTGGCATGTTGTAGGCTCAAAAAAAAAATCCCTTCTTTGTTTGTATTTTGTATTGAGCGAGTGGGTGGTGTTTCTCCTCTAAAAAGGGGACGCCAGAGCACTGAAGGGAAAAGCTCAAATCGCCTACCACTAGAGGAAGCTTTCCAGACCAAGGCAATGGAACCCCACCTGCAACTAACCAGAGCCGTTTCCATTTGCTCTGGGCTTCTGTGAGTTGACTGGACCCAGCGGGGTAGTTCTGATGGGGACTCTCTTGTGTGGCTCTAGTAGACAGCGTCTGGGACTGCAGTCATCTTTAGGCCCGGCTGAGCTACGTCCAAGAGGCCTGCCCACTCACTTGGTGGCAGGGGCTGCTGGCTGCAGGCTGGGAGTGGAGCAGGCCAGCCAACGAGAGCACCTACCTGTGGCTTCTCCACGAACCCCAGCTTCTCAGAGCATGGCAGCAGAGTTCCAAGAGGGAGCATCTCATGAGTGAGTGCTCCAAGAAACCAGATGGAAGGTGCAAGGCTTCCTGGCGTGCACAAGTCCCACAGCATCACTCCCCCTGCATTCTGCCAGACGCAGTCCCGAGGCCAGCCCCTGCTCAAGGGGAGGGTGGGACACAGCACATGGAACAGAAGATACTCTTGGGGCCGTCTTTGGAAAGCACAGTTGGCACAACGTCCACTCTCCTCCCCAAGCCAGGCCTTGTTCCCAGGAGGCAAGGAGCAGCCCCGGAGCCCTCCGCTCCTCCAACTGCTGGTCCTTCCCCGGGGAGCGAGGGACAGCTGCTGCTCTCCAGAGGCAGGCCGTTCTGAATGACGAGTCAACCCGCCACGGGGCCACCACTCTTCGCAGCCTCGGAGGCTCACGATTTTACAAAGAGCTCTGTAGAGAGAGCTCCAAGCCCTGGGCAGAGCTGCCACCCATTAACCAAATTACAAAGGGAAGTTTCTCCCTCCGCTTTTGGACTGTTGTTGTCCTTGTTGGGTCCAGGACATTGAGACCCTTTGCATATGAAGGAGACGGCTGTGGAGCAAAGCATCCGTCAGCCAGAATTCTCTAGATTAGGAGCTGGCAGGCTTTTTCTGTAAAGGGCCCTACGGTAAATATTTTAAGCTTTGCAGGCTTCATATGGTCTCTGTCGCAACTACTCCACTCTGCCATTACTCCACAAAAGCAGCCAAGGACAATATTCACACAAATGAGCATGGCTGTGTTCCAATAAAATTTTATTTACAAGAACAGCTGGAGGCCAGAATGGTCCCACAGGCTGGAGTTTGCAGACCCCTGCGCTGGGGCCTCCTTGGTTTTAGAGAGCAGACTTTCAAAGGCGGCCGTGCCCAGGAGGTAAGGCAGAGCCTGCGGTCAGTCGGCTTCCCAGCCTGCCTCCAGCCCATCCCCCACCAGGGCATCCCTCCACGTCCCCTTAAGGGATCAACAGGGTGCCTGCCGGGAAAGGCCAGCTCCATAAATGCCAGCTGCCTTGCGAGGGTCCCCAACTCCCACGGCCCTCTCAGTCCCCACTCCCTCTCGGAATCCCTCAGTGAGGTGCTCCTGGTCCCCAGCAACCCCAGAGGAGATCTCAGCTGGGCAGTGGGCCGGCCCTCTCTGTGCACCCAGCATGAGACTAGCAGAGCAGGAAAGGGCGCGGGGCACAGGCGACAGGAGGAGGCAGGGCAGACGCGGTGAGGACGGCTTCCCTGAAAGGTCTCAGGCGGGCGCAGCATCTGTGGACAATGTGAGCCAGGCCGCTGCCCTCATCAGACAGGCCCGCCCCCTCCCTGCCGCAGCCTGCCTTTCGAGGAACAAGACTACATCTGTTTGGCGATATCCTATCTGGAATCGTTAAATAAACCTCTCAGGTCCTGGCAGACAACAGCCCATCTTATTCCGATGGAGGAGCCCCTGAAACACAGCAGACTTCTTAATCCTAAATCTCTCTGCCGCCTTCCACCCCCTCCCGACACATCCCTGCTCCCCCCACGCCCAGCCGCTGTCGACTTGGAGAAAGATTGCACGCGGCTGCCCCTCGGCCCCTCTCCACGCTAGCAGATTCTTGGTTCTGAGTCTGCATGTTTACTTTCCGTATTGTTGTACTTGGGTTCTCAATCCCCCCTTTCTTCCCAAGAGGTCTCTCTCTCTCTCCACTCTCTCACCCCCTCCTCAGTGGGTCTCAGCCACACAATACTGTCTGAGCAGACTCGTTCAGGCCCCCACAATTATCTCATCTCCCTGTTGCCCCCACCCTCACCCTCCTGAGGCCACTGAGAAGAAAGTAAAGTTAAACAAATAAAGGGTGGGAAGCGGCCCAGCCGGCATGTCCTAGTCCCTGGCAGTGGGGAATCTCAAGCTCACTGCTCAGCTTGCTTTCTACTCCCCACAGCCCCTCGCTCGCTCTCTCTGTCTCTCTCTGTCTCTTTCTCTCTCTCTCTCTCTCTCTCTCTCTCTCTCTCTCTCTCTCACACACACACACACACACACACACACACACACACACAGCACAGGTGTGCTGCAATGCAGGTTCCAGACCCCATGTGCCCAGCTGTGCACACAGACCTCTCCCCTTCCCCAATCCTGTACCCCCTTCCCTCAATGCAGAGGCGCTCGTTGTCCCAACTCCCACTTCCAGAACATCTCTCGCTCCAGCACAAAGTCACGGAAAGCAAGAAGTTGCCGTGGGCACATTTGTTCTCTGACACAGTAGCTGCTGGGTGGTGGTGAGAAATGAGTTTGTACTACGTCCTTCCACCTCCCAACTCTTTCTCGCCTGGGAGAAGGATGTATAGACGACACGCTCCAATGGAACAGGCAGGCCTTGTTCTCGGTTGCTCTGTAATTAAACCACAGCCTCTCTCCTCCAATCGGAAGCCAGCCGGTGCCGCTGCAACTGCTCCACCGGGACTGAGGGGGAAGGGAAGGCGATTTGAGTCGTGGGAGCAAATGATGAAATGATCCAGTATGGAAACTGAGCCACTGGGAGACGGGGGTAGCCAAGAATCATCCCCTAGGGGAAAAGTAGGACCCTCAATTTGGACATTCTTTATAGGCCAGTTTGAGGAGTAGGGATGTTCTTTGTGGGAGGAAGTCTCTCTTCTAACATGATTCATGGCTCTGTCCTTGCAGAGCACCTTCCACGAAGTGAGGCAAGCCCGGTCTAGCCCTGTCCGCCTGTTGCTCCTAACACCAGGAGTGGAGCCTCTCTCAAAGCTGACCCAAGATCTGAGTTTATGTTGCTTTGTGTTTCTTTTTGTGCCCTACCCCCATCTCTTCCATCTCCCCAGTGACATGGAAAGCTTGGTGAGGGCAGGGACTGGTCTTCTCTGATCCCTGATCCTCTGTCCCCTCACCCCTCTCCCGACAGCCCTCCTGCCTGGCTTTGCGCAGAGCGTAGAGACCACTCCATTCTCCCAGTATGTCTTCATGTCGACAGCCTCAGAGATTTCCTTTTGCATAAACGGAAGAAACTGCTGCCCAGTGAAAAGAAGCTCCTCACTCAAGCCATCGGATGATCCTGTGGCTTCACTCCCAAAGCAGTGGTCACTGCAGCTGGCACTCCCACCTCTACACCCTGGCCTCAGAGCTAACACTAAGCGGCATTTCCCAAACATCAGTCATTTAAGAACCTCCTCCAAATGTTTGCCATATCTTTGTCAATTATTAGTTCTTTAAATTTTTTTTTTTTTTGGAAACAAAGTCTCTCTCTGTTCTCGGGCTAGAGTGCAGTGGTGTGATCATAGCTGACAGCAACCTCAAACTCCTACGCTGCTGAAGCAATCCTCTTGCCTCACCTCCCAAGTAGCTGGGACTACAGGCATGCACCACCACGCCTGGCTAATATTGTTTATTTTTATATTGTTTTAGAGATGGGGCCTTGCTACGTTCCCCAGGCTGGCCTCAAACTCCTGCCTGCAGTGATCCTCCAACCCTAGCAATATTTATGTTTAAATCAATTCGCTTATTTTATTTAAATAAAAACACTGCAAATAAAAATATCTCTGAAATTACAGGTTTAATATACTATTTTTCCTATTACTAATAAAAACAAACCACATAACTTGTCAAATAAAAGCTGTTCCTTGGAATACCACCTGAAATCAACTTGTGTGCCGTGTGTTGGTACAAAATGTTGACAACATTTTAATCTTTTGGCCAGGGTAATTGGCAGGCTCAGTCCCCTCATCTATAAAATGGGAATAATTATGCCTGCTTTGCCTTCCTGAGATAATAAATGTCTCATGAGGGACAATGGAAGTATAAAGTGCTAGTAAGAAGGGAATTTTTAATAAAAGACATGGCCAGGACAATGGCATAAACTTTCATAAGCATGGGAATTTTTTTAAAGGATAACAGGGAATAAATAGAGTGCTGTACGTACCCAAAAGAACAGGAGCCCTGCACCAGCTACTGCAAAGGATATATAACAGAAATAGGAGAGAAATGTACAGGCTATTAAAAGAAACAATACACACCCACAGGAAAAACACAAATAAAAGAGCCTATAGAGAATTATAACCCTGGTTATAACTCTATGGAACTGTGAGCGCAAAGCCAGGGGACAGTGAGCCTCTAGATGAATGGTAGGGACCTCTGTAACCTTAACAGTGGGCTGGGAGGGCTTCCTGGAGGAGGCGTTAGAAATCAGAGCTCTGTCTCCTTGGCTGTGAGGGTGTTTCTGGAATCCTTTCTCTCTCTCTCTCTCTCACATCCTCCTTGGGTTTCAGCCGTGGACAACAGGTGACTGTGGGAAACTGCTTTTCTGGAGGCTGCAGCGGTTGGCAGGGCCTGGGGGCTATGGGGAGCGGCGCCCAGCACCCTCTGTGGCTCCCAGCGCGCTCCACGCCCTCCCCTCACCCCCTCCCAGCCGCAGCTCCCTGCACGCGCTGTCTTCCCGCTTGAAATCGTTCCCACTGCCGCCTCCAGTGAAACTTCTCTTGCTCACTTTCTATAAAGTGTTTCTCTCTCCTCTAGGCAACTTGTCACGGTGCAACTATTTCTATCTCTTATTTCGTTGTTTCTCTCTGTCACGCTGTAGCTTAACTTGGGGTTGGTCTCGCTTTCCCTCTCTCTCTCTGCCTCTTTTTCTCCATCATTATTATCTTCATCCGCCCAGCCTCCCCCAACGCCTCCTTCCACAATTGAGCCCTTTCCTGCACCAGAGAAGAGTCCGTTGTGACTCTGCTAGATTATAATGATAATCAGTGGCCAAGGGGCTCTAAGGTGTCATTGTCCAGGGGTTGGGCAGAGGAAGAGGTTTAGAGAGTCACAAAGAATCTTCTACCACTGTTCTACTAGCCACACACACACACACACACACACACACACACACACACACACACACGCATATGCATGCTGTATGGCTGGGGTACAGCATTGGGCATCTTGCCAATACTTTCCAAATTGTGCCTTCTGCCCAGGAGCCAGAACAGGGAAATCAATAATTATTTCCATCCACATCTTTACAAAATAGTAAACAATCCGGAGGCGCAGCCAATCAATGACCTCAGTTCCTGCTCTTTGTCCAGAATCCTGCTCTCTGGACTTTCAGTGTGTAAGGGGCATTTGAGTTGTAACACAAAGAGATCTCAGAGCTTGAAACAACCAGAACAAGCATAGCACACTTTAGAGGTAGTTAGTTGGGGATTCCAATCCCAGCTCTGCCAGGTAACCTACAATGTGACTTCTTTTGCAAGTCACCAAACTGTTTGGAGCCTCCACTTCCTCTCCTGCAAAATGGGGTAAGAACACCTAGCTCACGGGGCTTTTTAAGGATTGAGTGGAATCACTCGCGAAGGTCTTTGGCAGGACGTCTGGTTCCAAGAGGGAGTTGAACTCAATGTTTGCCAAATCTGAAGTTGGGTCTTTGCTGGGGGGCATTTGCCGCTTGCAACAGTCTTCTGACTTTGCAAACTGAGATCCAGAGCACAGGGTGCCCGACATTCCTCAAGCCCACCTGATGGCACCCTGAGCCCCATCTCTCCTGCCCTGGGTATAACAATTCCAGGAGACTCATCAAGCCAGAGTAGTGCCCTTGCACAGAGACCTTCGCCTCGCAGGTGTGCCAACTGCCTGCCCACCCTGCTTGGTCCTAGCTGTCTGGAACAGGACCTTCTCTCTCAGGGAAAATATTATTGTTTTCTTTGGCCACTTGTTTGATCCTCCAGGGTCAATATTTGCAGAGATAAGCACAGAGTGGTGTAGCCAGTGGGGTTGTTTACGGCTCTGCCTCCAGCCCATTGGGTTCTGGTCCTTTCCGGGGCCGTAGCGTGAGGTTCGTGGGGCCATTTCAACAGCGGTCTGTCCTGGCGCTCATTCAAATTGCCCGGGACGGTGGATATGGAAGAGGAGCTGTGTTCAGTTTGCCCCTGTCTCCCAAAGGCATGTCCTCAGCCCACTCTGAACGCAAGGCGAGAGTGAATGTGACCTTCCCAGGAAGCTGGCAGCCTGGTCTCCCACCCCTGCCAAGCCTTTCCTGAAACACAAATGCCAGACCTGCCCCGGTCTTCTCTATTTGATAGTGAGGTCCGGAGGATTTTTTCTATACAAATAATATTTTCTGTTTCCACTTCACATAAAAATGCCTACAGAGATTTTCCACCATTGGAGGGCTTATTTCAAATGATTTGACTTAAAATATAGGTTCTGAGTATGCAAATTCCCTTATGAAGGGGCTGCAGGAGGGCGCCCCAGGGCTGGGGGTGGGGGGCAGCCATTCTCACAAGCAGCTATTTGTAGGATACAGTGAGAGGCCAGAGTGACTTCAGATTAGGCAGACACACTGCACACATTAAGCCATCCAGGACGGAGATAATGAACATGATTTCAAATGTGAGGCCCAAACCAAAAGCCATGAGGACCTGCCGTCCCAAGTTGCAATTGACCTGCTTCTCGCGTGAGCAACTCTGAATGCTTCTAAGTGGGTAGAAGCAGGGTAGATTTATTCAGCAATGCATAACCGTTTGCTGGGGAAACACAAGGAGGCTGGCTTGCTAACAATAATGATAACAACAGCAACAACAACAAGAGAAGAGGTAGAGCAGGAATAGAAAGGAGAAGGAGAATTAAGAAAAATAAACAGACACGCGGCACAGCCGGGTGGCCCACTGTGCACCAGCCTCTTAGCAAAGTGATTTACAAAAATGATCGCATTTCATGATTTTATTTAATTCTCACAAAAGTCCTACAAAGCGGCTCTTATCATTCCCACTTTTCGGATGGGGAAAGTGGAGGCCCTGAGAAGTGAAAGCGACCTGCCCAAGGTCATGCGGCTTTCCAAAAGCAGATGTCAAGTGAGACTTTACTGACCTTGATCAAGGAACTTCCAACAGGTCCCTTATTGACAAACTCATCGTTCTGCACTGCGGACAGTGGAGTCCTTCTTGCTGTCCTGCGTTTGCCGCTTCCTTGATTGCTCTTTCTTCCCTTGGAGACGCCAGCAGGATCTTTTGTGTCTTCCACGTGAGCGCACACTAGGTCCCAGTACAAGTTAGTCAAATGGAGGCGGCAGCGGAAATGATTGGCAGACACGGGGAGAGGTTTCTTCTCACTGCCTTCTTACTGAGAAAGCAAGAAAGCCCTCGCTCTGATCTGCTCGCCACATTCTAGCCAGAGAAGACTCTTTTCCAAAGGGAAAACCGATCAATTCATGCCCTGATCAAACCCCCTCAGTGGCTTCCCATGACTCTTAGGATAAAAACCCAAAGCCTTAGATCTGCCTTCAAGGTCCTGCATGGGGTCTGTGCCCCTGGCTAGCCTCATTCCACACCCTCATCAGCTTTTCCAGTCCTTTATCTGACCCCTCTTTCAGCTGTCAGATGGCCTGTCCTCACTGCATCAGGCCCTCCTTACCGACTCCGTAAGATCCTGGCACACAAGGACCGTGTCTACTGCACGGTCCACCCTGTGTCTGGAACCTCGCCAGGACCTGGTACCACATGAAGTAGGGAATAAATGACTCTTACACGCTGCTGCTCCCTGCACCCCATACTTCCCATGCTCTTCTCATCTGATCTGTGCAAATCTCCCCTTCCAAGAAGCCGAAAGTGTGGGGGTTCATGAGCTGTGGCTCCTACACCTTGAGTCAGGACCTGTGGTCTCACATTGTAAGTGTGCATCATAGGGACAAAGACAGAATGGCTGATCTCAGACATTGCAGGTCATTTGGTTACCACACCTATTGTGAAAAATAGAAGCCACTTCAGTGTGAAACCCTGGAGAAGGAATAGGGTGAAATGAGTTTCTAGCCAAGGCTGTCTCTAGGAAAATGCTGAGCAGAAGCTCTCCAGCCGCACAAAGTTGGGAGTTGCACACCTGAGAGTTCTGTCCAATATCACCGACTCACCTTTTCATTAGAAATGTACAGGACTGGACTGTGAAAGTTACTTTCTAATTGGAGATGTGAGAGTCATTTATTCAGTATCCATTGATTAAGCCCCTACTGTGGGCTGAGCTTTGGGGACATGAAAATGAACTAGACTAATGCAGTTCTTGTCCTCAAAGACCTGACTCCCTAACAAAGCAGGTGGCCGTGTGGGATCAGAGGGCATGGACACTGCTGAGGATACCCCAGGGTGAGGTGGCCGGGTACCTGTCTCTGCATGAGGACTTCCTGGAGGTGGTGGAGACTCAGGAATGGAGTTGACAGGACAGATAGATGTTGGCTGGGCTGGGAGGGGCTTTCCAGGCATTGGAATGGCACAGCCAAAGGCATGGAAGCAGACAGAGCTTGAGGTGCTACAGCAACTGCTAGTGGTTTGGTGTTCCTGGGGAGTCCAGGGGAAGACAGGGAATGCTGGAAAATGGAGCCGGAGCAGTAGGGAGCAGCTGGGTCACAGGGAAGCCTCTAAGTTCCATTGAGAATCTCGAACTCTCTCATGTCGAAACGATGGAGCAGCATTGGAGGTTTTAAGCAGAAGAGTGACATGGACAAAACTTCATTTCAGGGAGAAAGGATGCATGTTGGGTGAAAGGATTTGAAGGGGACCAAGGAGGGTGAGGGAAGCCAGTTAGAAAGCTGTGGCCATGTCCATGGAGAAATGGCAAGAGCATGATTGGGAGTTATAGGGGAGACACTGAAGTGGAGAGGTTCGAGAAAGGTCTGGGAGTCTGCACTTGGTTGGAAGCACTAGAGTACGGTACAAACAGTAGCAACATTTTCCATTTATTTAACCCCTTCCACAGGCTAGACACTCTGGAGAACTTTTTATACATTATTGTAAATGTTTTTTTTTTGTTTGTTTGTTTTTGTTGTTGTTGTTGTTGTTTTTTTTTTTTTTTTGAGACAGAGTCTCGCTTTGTTGTCCAGGCTAGAGTGAGTGCCATGGCGTCAGCCCAGCTCACAGCAACCTCAAACTCCTGGACTCAAGCGAACCTCCTGCCTCAGCCTCCCAAGTAGCTGGGACTACAGGCATGTGCCACCATGCCCAGCTAATTTTATATATATATATATATATATATATATATATATATATATATATCAGTTGGCCAATTAATTTCTTTCTATTTATAGTAGAGACGGGGTCTTGCTCTTGCTCAGGCTGGTTTTGAACTCCTGACCTCGAGCAATCTGCCCGCCTCAGCCTCCCAGAGAGCTAGGATTACAGGCATCAGCCACCGCGCCCGGCCCATTATTGTAAATTTTAATATTCATCCAAGTAGGTAGGGGATCCAGGCTGAGAAAAGGTCTGGAAGCCCTAGGACACTCTGTATAGGGTGTGACTGTCTTAGAAATGCTGTATACACGTTAGCACCAGCTGTGCTGAGACTAGGGGACAGGAAAGGAGTAGAAGATCAAGTAGAGGGTGGAGATGGCAAAGAGCATGTCCCAGCAGTTAGTTACGAAAACAATCATATTAGGGGTGTTTTAAGAATCCAAAGTTTTATTTGTTTTTGTTTGTTTGTTTTGGAGACAGGGTCTCAGTCTGTCACCTAGGATGGAGTGTAGTGGCATGGTTATAGCTCACTGTGACCTCAAACTCCTGGACTAAAGTGATCCTCCCTCCTCAGTCTCCCAAGTAGCTGGGACTACAAGGCATGTGCCACCATGTCCGGCTGTTTTTTCTTTTTTCTTTTTTTTTGTAGAGACAGGATCTCACTATGTTGCCCAGGCTGGCCTTGATCTCCTGGGCTCAAACAATCTTCCCACCTTGGCCTCCCAAAGTGCCGGAACTACATGTGAAAGCCACCACACCCTGCAAGAGTCCAAAGTTTAGACAAAGGTTTGAAAACTGAAATGTCTATATGTGCCAGAAATGGAACAGCAGCAAGTTAGATAAGCCGAGAGCCAGACACTCGGGAGCAGTGGGGACTGTGGCAAGAAGAGAGCCCACACGCGCCATCTGGAAGGAGCAGCCGCTGCTCAGCTCCAGTTGATTGTGGCCTTGCAGGAACAAAGGTCCAATGTAGCCAAAGTGGCTGGGTTTCAAAGCAAAATCAGTTCTCCAGACTTTTACATGAATTCTGCCAATTTGAAAATGTTGGCAAGTAATTCAAAGTTCAAAAAAGAAAAGAAAAAAAAAACGACATGGTATAAAGCACATCCAGTGTGCCCGCAAGCAGGATGTGAGTTCAGGATTGCAGTAGATTTCTACAAAGGAAAGGGATGGGCAGGGTGGGGTGTATGGTGCTACCAGGACCAAAGGTGTCATTTGAGTCCAGGAGACTTGCCTGCTTGTGGGCACACTGTGGTAATGCCTCCCCTCCGCCACGTGACGGGGCCGCAAGGACACGCCTTCCCGGAGTGGGGGAGACATGCTAAGGTGTGCACGGGGTTGTCAGGGGTCAGAGAACACCTCAGCCTTCTGGAAGCGCATCAGGAAGGTACATGCCCTGCACTTCAGAGAAAGCTGCGAGTGGGCCGACCCCCTGCCAGCACTACGCCCCACTGTCCCTCTTGTGTTCCTCATGGGTCCACCTCTGCTGCCCTTCTGGAGTCCCCATTTTAGTGCCCATTTTGTGGCTTTGGCTTTGTGTCCCTGCCCTCTCCTGGCTCCATACCTTCTCTTCAGACCCCAGCAGCTGCCCTTAGCTTCCCTCTTTAGCTCCATCCTGGCCCCCGGGCTATCCCCAGGGTGGACCCCTTCTCCAGTCTGACCCAGGAACCCCAGGTTTCATCTCATATAATAGGTCCCGTGACTCAGGAGAGAGGGCAGGGTAGAGCTGTGGCTACAGAGAGAAGAGAACTTTAAGATGAGTAATTACTACAACAGCAAACAAAGAGTGGGAATAGCAGCTACGTCCTCACAGGTCCCAGAAAGAGGGGCGGTGGACAGTGATGGCAGTGGTGTGGCCAACTCAAATCAAGAAGCACCTAGGAAAATTAACTTGGAGCGCATGGCGAACTTGTAGAACTCTCACCGCAGTCCCAGGAGGGAGGCGCCACCATCGCCCCCATCTGACAGAGGAGAAACTGAGATTCAGAGGTTACCTCACTTGCCTCAGGACATTTGTCCTCTTTTCAAGCCCAGCCTCAGTGCTCCGAAACAGTGCTTTTCCAGCCTCCTCCGGTGAAGGACCCATTTCTGCCCCTCCATTCATCACAGATTGACACCTTTGTAAAATACACGTGTGAACTGAGTTGCTAGGAAAAAAAAAAGATCAGGCACTTGGAAGGTGCAGTAATATCAGATAGTTCTAGAAGTTTTTGAATGCTTACTTCGTCTCTGTGCTTATCTCATTGTGGTGCAGTACAATGCCCCCACACAATGCAGTGTGTCCCCAGAGCAGCACGGGACACACACACACACACACACACACACACACACACACACACACACACACTCATGGAGTAGTCGCTGGAAAGGACTGAGTTGGGTGCTGAAAGGAACCGCTTGTCTGGATTCCCGGCTGAACTGTTAACCTCCCCAATTCTCCCGCCTCCTGCCGCGTTTCTGGTTTTGGTGACTTAGGGAGAGGCCCCCTGTATTGAACACGAATGAGATTAATTTGCTCTTAAAGTCCCTTCCAAAACCAAAATGCTAGGATTCCCTCTAGTCTCCTTTTACAGCACCCCAGCTCAGCAGGAATGTTTGCAGGGCCAGCTGTTTTTGTTCCTGTATTCATTAATAAAAGTAGTGAATGCAACAAGAGCCACCCTTTTCTTTCCTTTGTCTTGTCTGAAAGGGGGCAGGGAGGGAGCAGGAGAGCCTGCAGACGCAGGGGACGTGCCGGACGTGCGGACGTGCGACAGGAAGGGCTCGGCGAGGCCGGAGCCCTGAGGAAGGCAGGCAGGTGGGCGGATGGCGGGCAGATGGGGGAAGAGGAGGGGCCGGCAGACCGCCAGGGGGAACCAGTCACCCCAGGCAGGGGGTGGGGGCGCACCTGAGAGTTACCGAGACACCTGGCCTGCCTGTGGGAGCAGAGGAGGATTAGGAGCTGCTGGGGAAAGAGGGGCTGCTGGTGGGGCTGGGGCTGGGGGAGCAGGGAGGCCACAGGAGCATGGCTCAGCTCACTCGGGGACCTTATTTTGACATCTGGGCTCTCTGTGCTCGTCTGTATCAGTCAGGGTCCAACCAGGGAGCCAGGAGGACTGGGGGCTCTTTGAGTCATTAAAGTTAATGAAGCAAAATGATTACAGAGGAGCTAGAAAAGCCTCCCTGGGCTGGAGGGACCACTAGAGGAGATGTTTTTCCAGAGCTCTGGAACAACTGCTGTCTGTGGTTATTGCATAAAATACAAGACACCAGTTAAGTTTGAATTTCAGATAAATAACGAAATTCAAGGACTTAAAATTGCTAGGACTTAAAAAAAATCAGTATAAAATTGCTAGGACTTAAAAAAAATCAGTATACACAAAACTGTACACCTTAAAAACATTAAAATGGTAAAATTTATGTTATGTGTATTTTATCATAATCAAAAATTTAATGTAAAGCGTCTTCGGTTTATCTGCAATTCAGATTTCACTGGTGTCCTGTATTTTGTTTATGAAATCCGGCCATCCTACATCCACCAGGAGCTAGAACCATGGCAGGGGCTGCCCACAGGGAGCTGGGGCCACAGAGGAGACACAGCCTGCTGCCAGTTTGAACATGACACATACATGGCAGGAAGTGGAAGGAGAGGAAGAGGAGGAGGAGGAGGAGAAAGGGGGGGAGTGATCTGGCTTCTCCCCCAGGAGGCCCTCCAATGACCCACCTGTTCCTTCAATCAGCCAATTTGCTACCTAGAAGCCAGAGGGCAAAGGTGTAGAAGAAATGCAGGGCAGGGAAAGAATGCAAGAGCAAGCATGCAGTCATCTTAAGTGACCCGGGAGGGCTAAACCTGCCTGGCGACAAGCAGTTTTATTTACTGCACAGGCTGAAATGAAGCCACAGGCTCAATCGCATTATTCCTCTAAGATCCTTGCTGTCCCTGTCCCGATCCAGGAGCTCACTACCAAGGAAGGAGATAAGAACACACGCATGGAGCACAAAGCCCCCGCTAGAAATGGAGGAGTGCTTTAGCTGGGAAATTGAGGATATTCCCCAGTGTCCACCCACCCGTTGATTCATTCAACAACTACCTGTGAGACAGGCACTGTGCACGGCAGCTGAGTGTACGGCAGTAAAGAGAGCAGACACTCCACATTCTCATGGTGCTTATAGTTCTAGCCAGTTGGGAAGATATCAAATGCAATGAGAACTAAAATACAAGATGTCAATGGCACACACAAGAAAAGCCTAGCAGAGAAATGACAAGGCAGCACATGATACAGAAAAAGTGGATGATCTAAGTGATGCCTACAGCAAGCAGTAGGTAGCGTGTGCCCAGATGCTGGGAGCAGCAGGGCAGAACTGGGCACCAGCCCCCTTCTCTTTCTGGATGGAGATCCATCTCGGCTTCCTATAACCCTGCAAGGAGACCACTGGAGGGACGAGAACAGATTCAGTTACCTATAGCCCTTGGGTTCCTGCCAGGTTCAGCCTGCAGCTCTGGGGGTCCCAGGGCCTCAGTTTCCCATCTGAAGTGAGGTGGCTTCAGTGATCACTCCTGCCCCCACTCTGTGATTCCTCAGGTCCCGTCCTGCCAGCACTTCTGTGTTCCTGATCTGCTCCCTGTTACCACTGACAGCCCTCCCCGAAGTGGCAGGAGCTGCCTCCAGTCATTTGTGACCTGGAGTGCCGAACTCAAAGCTCTGAACCAACGATTCAATAAATGTTCACAGGTCACCTTGTGCAGTGACAAAGATTCTTCACTTGGCCAAACTTCAGTTAGACTTCTAAATCTCCTGCCAGGCCCATCTGTGCAGTTCCTTGTAAAATCCAATTTTAGCAAAGAGCCTGCTACATCAGTTTAGCAAGAGCCCCCCCATCCTCAGTATCTGATCACCCCCTATTATGTGATCGGGTTCCTCATCCTCCGTCATCCCCCTGGTGATGTCTGGTCAGCTGGCCTGTCTTCCGCAAGAATCCTGTTAGGTTGGTTTCACCAGAATCCCCCTCACTTCTGAAGTTTCTTCTTAGTAATTTTCCATGCACTGACTCCCACCCTGCTCCTGGGCTGGAAATTCCCACTTACCTGTGCTGTATTCAGAGTTCAGCCCAATCTCTCCCCCTCCGCAAGGTCTCATGCGGTGGTCCCTGTGGCGACTGTCCTCCACAAAGTCTGCTTTACTGTGCTTTGACAAGTCTCAGTGGATAACTTTTTTCTCTGACAGCAGGAGTAGCCAAATATTGGAACATAGCTCCAGTGTCAGCTTGAGCAAAGGAATATGAACTCTCAGTGTATCTGTTTCTTCCTTTGTAAAAATGGAAATAATAACAGTACTTCATAGATTAGTAAGACTGAATAAAATACTGTATGTAAAAGTGATTAGAACTATATCTGTTCGCTATCATTATTTATAAATATCATTCTTTATTGATCACATTTCACCGATTTAGAAGTCAACAATCAATTGACTCTCAACTGCCTATATTCATTGTTTTTCAATCTGTGAATTTTATGAACCACTAGTGGATTGTGAAATCACTTTAATAGTTATTATGTATGTTTAATAACTGGATTATAATTATATAACAAAAGATAAGCATATAGAAAAAAGGAAGAATATAATAGAAGATATTAGTATTTTAACAGTATCTTTACGTGAAACTCGAGTTTCAAGACACAGGTGCTACACTGCCCCAAGCAGCATGCTGTGTTGTGATGTGAAATGTGTTTCTTACTGCAGGTCAAGGTCCAGGAAATTTGAAACCACCGCTGTAGGTTAAATCGCCATTTCCCATAATTCTACCCTTCGGGCTTTTCAACACTCTGGCTCCCTCTGACCTTAGAGTGAACACGGCTTCCTCTCCTCTCCCCTCCCCTCCCCCTCCTCTTCCCCCTCCCCCACCCACATTCACCCCTTCCTTTTCCTCCCCTCCCCCTCTGAGTCATGGAGATGCTCGGCCTTTCATCGCGCACCCTTGTGCCAGTTCTCCCTCCCCGAGCCCTCCTGCGGGAGGGTGCCAGAGAAGTGTCCCGGCGCGGGACGAGCGGAAGGCGGGACCGTTACAAGTCCTGGCAGGCGCGGGGGCTGAGGCGAAGGAGGCGGCGAGGGTCAGGTTGGGGGCTGGCATTTTATAATCAGCACAGAGTGGAGCAGAGTTAGGAGTCTGGGGTCAATTCCTAGTGAAAGACATTCCTGAGGGGGGAGCGGGATTATGCTGGAGGGAGCAAGAGGAAGAAAGAACTGGAAAGAATACCTGGAGGGGAGTCCTTGAAACAGTCAGGAGTCTGAGCGGTGTTCTTCAAGGGCAAGGTCATGGAGAGAAGCTGCCTGGGGGCGATGAAGGAATGATGTCTGGGGCTGGCAGGTGCTGGGCCCGGTGAGGCCACCCCCTGGCAGAGTCTGCAGGGGCAGGATTTCCTGAGCCCTTGCTCACCTCTCTAGGCTCTCCTCCTCCCCTTGTGCTAAGTGAACTCCTAAAAGTCCTGAGAAGTCAATAATCGGCTTGCTCAGGGTCAAGCGAACTTAGCTGCTGCCATCATCACTTTAGCCGGTGGGCCCAGGTGGCTTTGTCCCTTGCAGCTTTGGCTGGGGCAGTGTCCCAGGGATGCCTGCTTTGCATGAGAAAGCCTCTGTCTGTCTGTAGCACAGCCCCCGCCTGTCCCTCGCTCAGGTTAAGAGCAGAGGACACTGGCAGACATCACCAGCTCACCAGCTCTCTCCTCACAGCCAGACTCCAAGGTGAAAGGGACATGGTCTATATCATCCAGAGGCTTATCCTTGAAAATACCCTAGTGGCTCAACATTGGAGTCCTGGGCTGGGCTGGCATGACCAGGGGCTCTGAGAGGCTCTAATTCCATGGCCAATCTGTTTGCAGCAATGCACCTCCCCTCTGGCATTCTGCATCCTCCTCTGTGCACAAAAGGGCTTCTAGTGCATGACATCTAGCACCTTCTCTAAATAAACAGTTCCCTAACAGGTGTTGCAGCATCCAGACAGGTACAGGGAATGAGCAAAGCTTGCCAGGTGTGATAACAGGGAGCGGCAGGAATGTGGCAAACTGGAGAATCCTGGCTCTGGCTCAGGCGGCAGATACTGCTCCACTCCAGCCAGTGGAGAAGCTGGAAATCTGAGGCTTTCTGTGAAATCTCCAAAATTTTAAATGCAGACACCTAATTTCAAAATGGTCAACCATCCTGCAGGCCAAGCAAAAATGTCCGGGAGCCTGACCCAGCCTGTAGGTCCCAGTTTTCTGCCTCATCCTGAGAAGTGGTTCTCAGCCTTGAATGTGCATCAGAGTCACCCAAACGGCTTGTTAAAACTCGGATTCCACGGGTCTGGGGTGGGGCCTGAGAAATTGCATTTCTACTAAGCTCCCAGGTAATGCTGGTGCGGCTGACCTGGGAAACATGCTTTGAGAACCATTGCTGTACACTGCAGGAAACCACCACTACCCCACACCGTTCCCTGCACGGTGCCAGAGCAGCTTCTCATGAGGCGTTATTAAGATGCCAGGCCTCTGATTTGACAGAGTGATGATGATGATGATGATGAATGAATGAAGGAGGCACTATGAACAGCCCCTTATTTTAGATGGAAATAGCTATCAGGTACTGGATCTGAAGCCAGGCAAACAGATGCCAAAAACCACCTCCCTCTACAAGGATTCTCAGCCTTCTTCTTACACATTCCATCTGTCTTAGTTCATCGTGCTGCTATAACAGAATACCTGAGGATGAGTACCTTTAAAAGAATAGAACTTTTTTCGCACAGTTCTGAAAGCTGGGAAGTCCAAGCCCTGGCAGATTCAGTGTCTGGTGAGGGCCCAATTTCTCCTTGCAAGGTGGCACCTTGCTTCTGCGTCCTCCAAGAAGAGTGAACATGACATCCTCACATGGTGCAAGGAAAGGAAGGGGCAAACTTGCCCCCCAAGCCCTTTAGTAAGGCACCAGTGGCTGAGCCCTCATGGCCTAATCACCTCCCAAAGGCCCCACCCCTTAATACCATTGCCCAGGGGGTTAAGTTTCAACAGGAATTTTGGAGGGGACACAAATTGGAACCATAGCACCATCCTATGTACAGATCCTTCTGATCATGTTTTTTATGAGCTTGTCGCCACAAGTCAAATTATCAGTCAATCATTCATTCATGTTAGTCAATTATTCATTCACTTGATGAATGCTGAGCTTATAATACAGAGGAAGGTAGCAGGCAAGGTACACGGGTGGGGAGGGCTGGGGAAGAGGACTGAGCTCTGCTACGATAGAGTGAGATAGGGGAGAAAAAGTGATACCTTTTCATCACCTGCTGCAAGGTTCACAGCACACTTCCTTATAACAAAAGACAGGTTAATGAGAGAAAAACCATATGAATTTAAATAAATTTTATGTGACACAGAAACCTTCAAAAATGAAGACCCAAAGACCCAGAGTAAATTGTGTTTTTTGTTTTTTTTTTTTTTTTTTTTGAGACAGAGTCTCACTTTGTTGTCCAGGCTAGAGTGAGTGCCGTGGCGTCAGCCTAGCTCACAGCAACCTCAAACTCCTGGGCTTGAGTGATCCTTCTGCCTCAGCCTCCCGAGTAGCTGGGACTACAGGCATGCGCCACCATGCCCGGCTAATTTTTTATATATATATCAGTTGGCCAATTAAATTCTTTCTATTTATAGTAGAGACGGGGTCTCGCTCTTGCTCAGGCTGGTTTTGAACTCCTGACCTTGAGCAATCCGCCCGCCTCGGCCTCCCAAGAGCTAGGATTACAGGCGTGAGCCACAGCGCCCGGCCTAAATTGTGTGTTTTGATGCTTAGTTTTGAGGACAAATGAGCAGACGTGTAGAAGTAGGATTGGACAAAGAGGGTCTGATCTAATGTTAATAAACTGAGGGGAACTTAGCAAGGCCTGTTTGTTCAGATTCTTCTTGTCTTCACTTCTTTTCTCCAGGAATAGGGCAAGACACCTGTCACATGAGGGTCTTATGACTTACTTTCAGGGGAGGCAGGTAAGAGAATTCTTTAATGGCCAGCTCTCACACGAAAAGGCGGGAGAAAGTCAGAGAGTGACCTCCAAGGTGCCATACTTTGGGGTAGCGTGTCCTGCACTCCATCCGTAGTCAGGGAAGGCCTCTACAAGAAGGTGGCATTTGAGCAGAGACCAAATGAAATGAGGGAGTAAGATGAGAAAGAGGGAACAGCAAGTGCAAAGGCCCTGGGGTGAAAACAAGTGTGGCATGTTCCAGGACCAGCAAGAAGACCAATGTGGCCGAGGAGAGTGAACACAGGAGAGCGTGCTAGGAGACAGAGTTGGAGAACTGAGCAGGTGTCTTAATGGCCCAGCCAAGGAGTCTGCATTTTATGCCAAGTGTGATGGGAAACCATGGAGGGCTTTGAGCAGGGACATGACAGGATCTGATTAGATGTAGACCAGGCTTCCTCGGCTGCCAGGTGGAGACCAGCCTTCGGGGAGACAAGACGGGCAGCAAATGGAGCTGGTTCCCAATGATGAGAGACCCAAGGATACAGGATAAATGACAGGTTGCTGCAACCTGTCTCAGCCGTGGGGGACCCAGGAGGAAAATGGTGACAGGACAAGAAAGAGTGAAGGGAAACAAAGTGAATACCAAACTCAAAATTGAAACATTACCTGATCAATCAGGGCATGGAAAGTTCTGCCTCCCTGATGGGGACCCAGGAAGGTGTAGGAAGAGGAGACAGCCGCGTTCTAAGGACACTCAGCAATTCAGAGCACCCAGCCACCCAGGTTTCCTGGCTCCCAGTCTCGGCAGGTGGTGCTCTGCCTTACTGTGGAGTTGAGGTGATTTCCCGAGTGAGGCATGGACCTGCAGAAAGACGGTTTCCTCTCCCAGACCACTCACCTATTAAGCCTATCTAAAATGCTTATGATTTCCCATTAGAGGACATGGAAATATTTACAAACTAGACTGTGGCGATGTTTGCACCAATGTATCAATTTACTAAAAGTCATCAAATTGCACATTTCCTAGGGGTGAAAATAATGGTATGTAAATTCTACCAACATAAAGTTGTTTTAAAAAGAAAAAAAAAGGCCAAGTGCAGTGTGGCTCATGCCTATAATTCCAGCACTTTAGAAGGCCAAGGAAGGAAGAGTGCTTTAGGCCAGGAGTTTGAGACCAGCCTAGGCAACATAGCAAGATCCCATTTCAAAAAAAAAAAATTAAATATTAGGTGGGTATGGGGGTGGTGCATCTATAGTCCCAGCTATTCCAGAAGCCGAGGCAGGAGGATTGCTTGAGCCCAGGAGTTCAAGATTATGAGCTCTGATCCTGCCACTGCATTCCAGGCTAAGCAATTAAGACCCTTTCTCTAAAAAAACTAAATGAAAGAAAACCATCAGCCTATAAATGAAGCATCCTTTGAACCTTGAGCTTCTAAGAGTTTGTCTATCACTAAATTATCTACAGCAGTTTAAAAATACATACAATAGCCTACAACTAATAGAATAACAGTAACCATGGAAATTCATACTTTCGAAGAACATTTGAAACCTAGGGAAATAAATATTCACAGAATAAATATAAGGGTTTTGTTCCCCAAAAAAGGCTATAAAACTATATATATAATGTCAGTTTGGTTATATGTATTTTCATGTTCATATATGCGTGTTTGGAGAGAGAGACAGAGAGAGGGAGAGAAACCAAACACAGAGAGACTCAGATATGAACTCTGAGTGCTGGAATTAAGTTCCATTTCTCTTTTTTATTCACAGCTTTTTGATTTTCCAAATTCTCTACACTTAATGCTAACAGGAAAGATCCCCCCCTCCACATGGGTGCAAACTAAAACCTGTACAAAGTAAACGGAACAACGCCAGAAAGCAGGTCGTGTGCGTACCACCGCCCCACAGATAGTCTGTGCAGAAGGTCAGCAGTGGGCGAGACGAACAAAAACGTACGTGGAAGGAAACAAACATGTAGACAATGGAATCACAGGCGATGTCAATATTTTCCTCTTTGCTGGCCTGTATTTTCTCATGTTTCACCCCTGCATGTGTATGGCCTGCCTAATGCAAAGGAGGCTTACAATCTTATAAATCATTGGCATTATGATGCTACAGATTGCTTTCTACTTTTTCATGGGCTATTTCATTCCTGTTTTCTCCACTGTGACGATTTAATTGAGTTCAACAAGTCCACAACTATTTGTGGAATGCTCGTTTTGCGCCAAGCACGGTCCTAGGCACGGCAGGAAATGGAAAGATTCACGAGGCACGATTGGGTCTCTTCTGTCCAGTCCGGGAGACAGATAGTGACACAAAGGACTGGACCGCCAGATGGTGTGGATTATATGTGCCGAACAGGGACATATAGGGTGCAAGGGGAATTCAGTTAACTAGACAGCAAAAAATGCTTTTTAAAGGAAACCCTGTTATTATTGCAAACACTTCTGACAGAATTGATCCCTCTAGCCTTACAAGCTTGCCAAGTCCTGATTTCCGATGGCCTGAGCGACGCGAGTAGGTGGGACGTTTTGGGTAAGGAGCTGATAATATGGGGCATCGACTGTGCGCTAGGCATGGTGCTTTACATGCATTTCATCCTCAAGGCAACCCGAGGCCGATTTAGTGCTTCGTCGCGAGGGGAAGGGACGTACAGAACAGTGGTTGAAAGACCGGGCTTTACAGCCAAGCCACCTGAATTCCAATCTTGTTCTCCTGCTCGCTAGTTAGAGAATCTGCAGCAAGTTTCTTAACCTCTCTGTGCCTCATGTCTTCATCCATAAAATGGGGGTAATAACCGCACATACCTCATAGGATTTGTGGCCAGAACTAAACACACCATCATGTACTCAGAACAGTACCTGACAAACAGAAAGCACTCTAGGATTTTATTGTCTTGCATTTATACCCCACCAAGTAAATATTCATGGTACTTTGCATTGCCTTTTGCATGCAATGCTTTAATTTTTTTCCGAAAGAGCCAATTTATGATGATTCGGCAAACGTTTCTGATCACCTGCTAGGTGACCAACACCATTGCACTTGCTGGAAAAGCAAAGATGGATAGACATGGCCCCACCTCACGGCTGCTTGCAGGTTGGTGCAGAGAGAAATTCAAATACGAGTAACAGAACAGGGCTGGACATTTAGGAACTGTGGTTGCCTAAATGGTTCTAAAGTCCCAGAAAACATTTTTCTCTCTCTCTCTAATAGTTAAAATGTGGTTCCAATTATCATGTTTATAGTATTTGCTTGCAAAGGAAAGAAGGAAACTAATGTTCTCTGGAAGTGTTTTATGTGCCAGACACAGTGGGATTACCCCTAATACAAGAAGGCTCACCATGTGCCAGGCACTGTGCTGAACACCATATATCTATTATGCCCTTTAATCCTTTGAAGAAAGTACAGTCATTATTACCCTCATTTTACACATAAGGAAACTGAGGTCCTTAGCTCAGAAGTCAAATAAACTCAGCTGGGCATGGTGGCTCACACCTGGGATCCCAGCACTTAGGGAGGCTGAATCAGGAGGATCGCTTGAGCCCAAGAGTTTGAGACTAGCCTGGACAACATAGTGAGACCCCGTCTCTACAAAAAAAATAAGGAAAAATTAGATGGGCGTTGTGGTGAGCACCTGTAGTCCCACCTACTCGGGAGGAAGGAGGATCACTTGAGTCCAGGAGTTGGAGGCTGCA